>NC_138069.1:17584937-17922437 GCF_964194185.1 Rhinolophus hipposideros | reverse complement strand
CCCATCTCTACGAGAGCAGTTGTGTGCTGACTTGCCATTATCTATCTGTTCACTTGTCTGCTCCCCTTACTCTTTGTGTGCTCCTTAAAGACAAGGTCGTATTTTTATACTCCTAGTCTGTGGCAGACATCATGTAAATGTCAGCTGCGTGAATGAACCAGCCTTGGTATCTGCATGGGATTAACAACAACTAATGGTCATAGCAGCGGCTCTTAGCTGTCAGCCCTTGTGATGTCTAGGCTTTGTGCCAGGTGCTTAAATGGATAACTTTATTTAATCCTCACTGCTTCCCTATGAGGTGTTATCCCTTTTTTACAGATGAGCAAACTGAGGCCAAGAGAAGGTAAAAGGCTTGCCCAGGTGTTGCTTCTGGCACAGGAACCCAAGTCTGATGGACTTCAGGTAGAGCTGGAGCCCTCAACTCCTATCCAACTCTCTCATCACAAATGCTAAACAAAACCAGGTATTTTAGGGCACTGGAACCTGATTAATGCAAAGAACTCAGAAATCCTGAGAGGAAAAGATCTGGTACAATCGTTTGGTTACACTGCTATTAGGAATAAGGAGGATATTATTCTGTAATTAATTCATTAATTAATCTCATGTATTTATGAGGTGTCCACTCCATGCCAGGCCCTTTAAGAGGTGGAGTAGAAGGACGAGCAAAACAAGGTTCTGCTCTCACAGAGTCACATTATAGTGGGGCATGTGACTCGCACTAATAAGAATCTAATTACAAACTGAGAAAAGGAAAGGATGTCTAAGCTGAGCTTTTATTGTGCCAGAGGAGGGAGAGAGGCTCAGCTGTTTGCCGGCAGGAGATCGAGAAAGAGAATCCTAAGAGCGAGTGGCCTTGGCCTTTCATTCTCAGCAGTACTGCTTCCTGTCCTATCGAGGCTACACAGCCATGGCACCGGGGATGGCACAATGCCACACAGTCCTCAGGACA
This sequence comes from Rhinolophus hipposideros, assembly GCF_964194185.1. NCBI lineage: Eukaryota > Metazoa > Chordata > Mammalia > Chiroptera > Rhinolophidae > Rhinolophus > Rhinolophus hipposideros. The sequence continues at coordinate 17,921,488 of NC_138069.1, read as the reverse complement.
CAAAAGACGGCAGCCCACAGAGGGAGGCCGGAGGTGTGCCCCGGGCAGCCGGGAGGCGGTGTGGCATGTCCCTTGAGCACCGCGTTGCGCCCGAGCAGTGGGACTCACGTTTCTCTGTTGATTGTATGGCGTGGAAGAGTGTCAGGGGCCTCTCACTGCAGGACGGGGGCTTGGAGTCACCGCTCTTCTTCCGAGATAGGTGCAGCTGGGCATTGGTGAGAGGCAGATCAGGCACGGTGTTAAATATCTGCAAGTAAAATTTCACACAATGGTTACATGCTGCAATGAATTACGGAGGGAACACAGGCCTCCGTATGACTGAAAGCTTGGTGGTATCCAAGAATCAGCAAGAAAAAGACCTGAAAAGACCACCAGTGTGTGCTCGGAACTTTGTTTTAAATATCTCCAGTAACTGGCATTAAACATTGTCCTTCGGAAGCGTATCTCAGAGTTGGGTAATCATTTACTCTCTTTTCTAACCCTTCTGCTATACTTCCCACTTGTCTTCTTTTTGTCATTGTTTCCACGGGAGATGGAAAGGAGCTGTGCTAAATATAAGCCATTGTTTGTTAACAGGACTTAAAGTTCTGTGACCACCTTTGTCCAGAACCAATTAATCAAAATCCCTTTACTTTCCCTCATGAGTTCTATTTCCCAGTTCTCAATGATGGCTTCACAATTTCTTAGAATGTGAAATATACGTTGAAATAACACTTCCCAAAGAAGCCCAGAGCAGGGCACCATTTCCAGGTCCTTAACTGCCATCAGAGAGGGCATCCTTTCTAGTTCTTCAGCTCTGTATTATCTTTGATGCTGAGCATTTTTTTCTTATTTAAAGGGGGGAGGTGTCTTTTTTCCCTTCTAATGATAAAAGTAACATATAAATACTACAGGCAATTTGAAAAAAAGCATCAAGAAGAAAACAGAAAAAGTCTTCCAATTCCAGTATTTAGAGATAACCACTGTCAGCATTTGAGTTTTATTTCTTTTTTATGAACTTTCATCTTTTAAGCTTTTATTTTTTAAAAAAAGAAAATTCCAAGGTAAAACAATAAGAAGAACATGATAGACAAAAATTATGACAACTATCTTATTCTACAGATACGTGCACAGCACAATTATTATAATAGCTACCACTTATATGGCACTTAGAATAATTACAATAGCCATTGTTTGATGTTGGCTCCCTCGGAACCAGTCACTGCACGTGTTTTACAGGTAGCTCACTCAGTTCTCAGTGACTTTGAGCAACAAGTACTGTCCTCACCAGTTATAATGAAGACCCGAGACAGAGAGGTTCAGCTGCCACAATCATAGATATAATTACAGCTGATCACTTAGAAATAAACCTGTGTCCCTAGATTTTCTTTTGAAATGCATATAATACCAACAACACTCATTCATTCAATCAAGAAAGATCTCTTGAGCAGCTACTTTGTACCAGGCACTCTGAGTAAAACAGTGCGCGAGATATCCACGTTCCCTGGGGTTAGAGCCGGTGTTCAGTAGCTGTGATTTACTGATTGCCACGCCAAGCCCTGGCGTGAGTTATCTCACGTCGTGTGAAAACACTTTTCCATAATGATGATTGTAGTCTTTATACAGGTTTATACCTATACATTTCATTTAACATTATATTGTAAATTTCTCCCTCCCTTAAAAAAAAAATCTTCAAACATGATTCTTAATGGTTGCATAACACCTCTACGATAGTATCAGTATTTATCAATCCACTCATTAGCATCTTACAACTTGGAACTAACCTCCTTCTGGATTTTCTCTTTCCCCAAAATCCTGAGTAACAAGAGGATGGCAGTGGCATCCCATCCCCTTCAACCATGGGTGGCCCCAGACGCGTCAGAGTCTTTCTCATGGCCCTCTCTCCTTTGTGCATGCATTTAAAAGCAGAACTCAGAAGCTGATAATATAGGAAGCAAAGTCATAAGAATGATAAAAATTTTAGCCAAAACAGCTGCTCTCCGTGGGTTGGCAGGTCCTGGGGCTCCAACGATGCCAGGCAGCTGGTTAAGTCCATCTTGCTCCCAAACACAGCTGTCTGAAAACAGCATTATCATATTTTCTCTAGGGGACTGAATTTTCAACAAAATAAACTGAATTGCTACATAGCCGAGTTCCACTGGGGCAAAGGGGTAAGGAGACTTAAAACAAAGACAACAAAAACCGCCAGGTCTCCAGAGAAGTTGGCACCCCTTAAAACAAGGACCAGTGCTACACGTGTCCCCAGTCTCCTTTTGGGTACCTGCAAGAGTACCAGTCTCCTTTTTGGGAGAAAAGAGAAACTATGGTTGTTGTTGCATTCAAGGACCACAGCCATGGCGGCTCCTAGGTCACAGCCTAACTGCACCATTCTCACTGACATTTAAGCATCGCTCCTACAGGTGGGTGTTTGAATCTGTCAGGCACTGTGCAAGGTACTTCACATGACTTATCTCTAAGTCATAGGTCAACTTAACATAGGAAGCAGACAGACCATTCTACGACCAGAGATTTCCTGCCCTGCCACACAGCTATGCAGGAGCTGGGACAGGTATGCTAGGGCTGAAGTTTCTAACACCTGCAGTCTCCACGGCCTCAGCAGTCATCATTCGTTCAGTTCATCTTTTCCAGCCAATCTGCACTACAGAGGCCAGTGTCCCTAAGCCCACAAGTACACAGTTCAAGAAATACTGGTATCTCTCAGCACCCTTCTGCCTCTGGCCTAAAGTAAGGTGCTCAGCAATGCCTACCTAAACACATGTGAAGATAAATCCAGATTGTGATAGGTCTCCACGCCCTATGCCTGGTGCCCTTCAGGTTTTGTTTCTCTTTTCCTAATGAGTTACAGAGAATGTGATCCTTGCCCAAATACAATGGGAACAAAGATAATGTTTCATTTCAACTGTCACCAAAAATGTGAGCACTTACTCTTTCCTAAAAACGGCCAGAAACGCTGGAGAAACAAAGAAGAGTAAGTTGTGAGGGAGGAGCATGGATTTAGACAGATGTGTGAAAAATTGCTTCCAAAACAATGGTTATACATAGCTGAGCAGGAAGAGACATGAGGATTTTATTTCATTGGCTGTTCCAAGACAAAAACTATTCGAGCAACCTAGAATCAGTTCTCGATGGAGATTTTGCCGTGGGAGAGTATTATAGTCGCAAAGGCCAGTTCTCTGGGCCTCCCCACGAGCCAGGCTCAGGCTTCTGAAGAGCTTTGGTAGGCCTGTTCTCAGGATCAGATGTAATAATGTGCAAGTGGGCCCACTGCAAAATGTGAAGTGCCAGACAGGGGCTGTCACCACTTGTATGACACACTTTTCCGAGGAGCAAGGCCACCTTTCTAAACCAGACCAAGTCAGAGCAGACAACACAGACTTTCATCAGGGAGTCTGCGAAATCACTGCCGAAATTACTGTTGTTCATTCAGCTCTGAATTTGAACACATGCCAGTTGTTTCAAGGCTGCTTATTGTCTGGCCACTTCCTAGCTGGGCCAAGAGTTTCACCTCTGGACTCAAAACTCCAGTTGGAATTCTGATGAGGATTTGAATGATTCATAATTTTGTTGGTTATTCCAATTCTATTTCGTTTGGAAGAGATGATTTCAAGAGAATCAAATGCAGTTTCCTTCATCCTGCTAGGAAGAAACACTGTACAAATGCCCCTGCGGAACGATGGAAGGGTAGGCTCATGTAATCTATGAGAAGTGCATTTATAGAGCTGCACCACGTGGCTGGAACAATCTACTCATTTCACAGACTTTCCAAATTAACACAAAAGGGGTGGGGGATCTGTTCCACGCCTCATGTGCCCTGTTAATTCTGCCCAAACTTACAAATTAATTCTGACTGAGTCAGGAATGCCTTAGAAACAGGAGTTATTAGGAAGACCGTAAGCCTTCTAGAAGCGACTGGGGAATAAGACAAAAAGAAAAACATCACTCTGGATACCACTTCCAAGCGTCCCCACTTTCAGGCTTCCTGTAGGTGGAATGAACAGGCCCATCAGCCCCAAGTGACTCTTCCCAGGAAGCCTGCGGCAGAGTGGTCAGGGTGGCTGGGCCTCTGCCGCCAATCAGCGCGGAGCTGAGTCCTGCTTCTGCTTACTCTGTGGACGACACCGACAGCTACACTGACCTCACCATCACTGCCACTGACATCTCTGTCACATCACCACAAAAAAGATAAAAAAGAAATGTACAATCCTATGGGCTGAAAGCCAACAGGCTTTGGAGCTAGACAGACTAGGGTTCAACTTGGGCAAGCGTCTTAACCCCTCTGAGCCCATTTCCCTTGTGCAAATGGGGATTGAACATCTGTCTTGCAGAGCGACTGAAATGAGCAAGCACGTAAAGTGCTCCGCACAGACCCTGACCGAGAGCGAGCGGGAGGTAGTGGTGGTATACGCGTAAATGACAATAAAAATAACCCACATTAGTGGAGTGCTTATCATGTTATGTCATTTACATGGATTATCTCATTATTTTACTCACAGCAACCCTACAAAGGAGGTACTATTATTCTTGCCATCTTGTAGGTGAGGAAACTGAGATTCACTGAAAGTAACAGACTAGTCCAAGGTCACAGAACTGAATATAGCTGGGCTGGGAGGCAGACAGCGTGACTGTCTGAGTCTTAATCACTTGTGGACTTTATACCCATTGTTAATTTGAGAGACAGAGGACAAAATGAAAAGATGCTAAGTTTTAGAGTCTGATGAATCTGATTTTATCCCTTACTAGCTCTATGACTTTGAGCAAGTTACATAACTGACCTTCAGATGCCTCATCTGTGAAAACCCCCAGGACTGTGGTGAGGACTGAAGCGCCTAACAGAGTTTGACGCTCAGTGTTCAAGAGATGTTATTGCATTCACTAAAATGGCAGAAGAAGGGAAATAACTGGAGACTCAACAATGAGTTATTTGCTGTCAGGACACGAGGATTTAATTTATAAGTGCAAATTTAATTACCGCTCTTTGCAAAACATCAATCGTAACTGCTTACAGCAATGTTCGAATTTGCTGTTCTTTTCCCCTTGCGTTGTCTAAAAAAAAGTCCAAATTTTACTGCGCCCCCAGGCCCATCTTGACATTGTAGACCACTGACCCTTGTGGCATTTATTCTTAGCCGTGTCACATACACATGTTTATACCTCTTCCAATCCCATCCGTCACATGCGCCTCCAATTTCCAAGGATTAGGAGTCTCCCTGTAATGTGTGTGGCGTACTCTTTATTATGTGCTGTGATTTTTATGGGAGGAAAATTAGGTCATGATGAAGAGTTCCTGGTCTATAACTGCAAAGTAGCTCTGGGATAATAAATCAGCGACGGAGGCCTGGGGATTAAAAAGCATAACAGAAGGGCTTCTATGAGAGAAGAGACTGGGCATTTTCTGGAGACATTAATTCATCAGGGTCTCACGTCACAATGGGTAATAACAAGTAGGGGCTTGCTTAATCTCAGGAGTGTCTGCTGTGGGCGTGGAGGGCTAGAACTACTGAGCAGAGCTCACATATTGCCTGCTCTTTCTCATGACAGACTGGAGGGGAGGACTGCTTGGGGCCTCAGAAGCCATAAACCCAGTGCCTTTCCACTAGAAAGCCAGGCAAATCTTAGCAGGGCTCATTTACTGCAACAGTTAAAAAGCCAAATTCAGAGGCTGCAGCTACACAGAGGGTTTTTAAGGACAGTTGGAAGTCCGATGTCCTGTTGATATCAGCATTTTGGCAGAAGGATCAACAATTTGGAAAGCAGTTTGGGGAGTTTTATTAAAAATCCCTCAAAAGGAACCAGTGCCATTTGGTTAACAGCCTGGGTAATGAATGGAATACTGTAATTGTCCCTATCTCCAGAAAGATTCTGTTTCCTGTTATCCTTATTGACAGAGAATAGGATCAAATATAACAAAACTCCCACCTTATTTCAGTAACATTAAAAAAGCTTCACAATGCAAACAATTATCTAGGGCTTACCGAGGGGAACATACATGCTGAGATGCACAACCTCATCACATTAATGAAGACTGACTTGCAAAGTATTTGACACTAAAGAAAGAAAACAGGCCTGTGCACAGACACATTCCAGCCCAGCATACAGGTTAATCGAGCTTCCTTCTAAACCTAACATGGACAGGACCAAAAAGAGTATACTTCGGAACCAATGGAAGGAAAGGTAACAAAAAGTAAAAATCAATGAATGAATGACAATAGCCATGAGTGTAAGACACAAGATTAGCTTTCCAAGCAGGCAACAGCACCAGGGATTATCTCAATGTACTAAAGCATCCCGGCACGCGTCCTCGTCCTCATGTTTAGTATTATCATTATTATTATTAATTTTGCCTATCAACAACTGCTTGAAATAGCAAGGAAATCACATACAACTGCCAACATTTGTCAGTTGCTAGAAGTTGTTCAAATCAATTGCATTTTATTAACTGATGTACATTTTGGGCACACACCCCAACGCTAGTGCATGGATCTCAATGCCACCAACATTTTGGCGATAGCAGATCAGGCAGTTTGGTGGGCCCACACCAACTCTAACCACAACCACTGCATTGAAAGACATCACCATTTTAACGAGGATGCAAAGACCTGGTGCTTATCCTACGTGTTAGGTGGGGTCATCCACAGTGGCTAGCTCTCCCCCTTGACATACAAGATTACAAGTTAATATATGTTTCAAAAGGGCACTGCTCTTGGGGCATTTCTAAGAATTAACAGCTCAATGATCAACACTCCTGCCACTTCCAAACAAACTGATGAAATGGGAAAAGAATCATGATAACATCTTTATTTTATAAAACATCAACAGGCATTAAAAGGGGGCAATACTGATAAAAGCATGTGGTGGTACATGGGCACATATATGGACAGCCACATCCTGCTTCACGCGCAGACATCCTTTCAAGTACCACAGCCAAAAGAAGGATTGCGGACTGTTCCAGAACAAGTGAGTCCCATCCTACTACTATACGCTGGACTTCACAGGAAGATGTAAGACACACACACACACACACACACACACACACACACAATTAGCTTGAGATTTCATATTGAAGCAAAACTATGAGAAGAAGGCAGTTTGTTTTCTTGATATGGTTGTTCTTCCCAGACATCTAAATTTTTCAGAGTCATTGGCAAGCCAACCTTCACAAAAGGAAAACCCTGTAAGAAATAGCAGAATTTCTGGGGTTTGGGGTATGTTGGACAGTAACAGCATTCACTATTGTGTTTAAAAATTTAACTAGAAGCGTATAAATATTGGCAACTTCCACTATAAGCCCAAGTATTGGCTTACTTGATATTTTAAGACTCTGGGTGATAAGCTGTGAGTTGGGGAAAGATTCTGTTCATACAAGAAAATTTTAAATAATTGATCATTACCTTAAAACAAGCATGGAAAGAGCCAAAATATTTGCCCGTATGAACTTTCAACTTTGAAACGTGACCACAGGTCAATAGGGCCAGAATCTTAAAGTTCGTTCTTCTCTAGCTCCCATATAATCCAAGTACAGTCCAGGGTGTGTAGTCATTGATGGGAAATGATGCGATGAGCTACCATATGCCTTTAGGAAGTCTGGCCAGAAAACTCAAGTAAATCATTTGTACGAGTATTTCTATGAGTGTAGGCTGTAGGTCAAATCCTTACTCTCTGAGTAAGACTTTTTATATATAGCCACAAGTTTACAACAGTACGGTCAACTCTATTGTTTTATTATTTATTTTAATGAGTGATTTTGATATCAACAATCTGAGTACAACTGAGTTCAGCTTCCTGGGATGTCTTCCTAAAGTGCTGATATAATCCTTTTACCCCTCTGCTTGGAAATCTCTGAGAGCTCCCATTTCTCTAGCTTTCAAGACCCCTGACAAATGGGCTCAGTCCAGCTGTTTGGCATCCTCTCCCACCACTTGCTAACATATACCCCACAGTTCTTTCACAGCCATGTCATTTTAATATACACAAGTCAATTGATGTTGATTAACTGATTAATGCTTCCCCAGGAAGGCTCCTGTCTCCACTATTTCTCTGCCTAGAAAATGTCTATTTATCTGTCAGAGTCCATCCAAGCAGAATTAAATATTTCTCCTAGGTGTGCCATACACTTTATTCATCTTACTGGATGTCCCGTAGCACACTGTGTCATGGTTTGTTATACCCCAATAAAATAAGAGGGCCTTGGGAAGGTTCCATCTAATTTATATTTGGCCAATAGTAGATGCTCAACAAACATTCATTGTGTTGAATAGAGATGAACTAGAGTAGATTTTAATAGCTTGGCTTGTGAAAGCAGCCCTGAGTTCAACCCTTGTTCCTCTCCTAACAAGGTGTTTCTTTAACTCTCTGCACTTTAGGTTCACAATTTGTAAAACAGGCCAAAAATATTGACCTTCTAGTATTGCTTTGAAAATTAAATATGATAGATAGAAAGCTGCTTAGCACAATATCTCAAGAACAGTAAGCTATATGTAAAAGTTAGCTATTACTATAATTAGTATTATTACTTCTAGATTATGTACATAAAAAAGATCCACTGTGGGGTGGCTGGTTCGCTCAGTGGGTTAGAGCGTGGTGCTGATAACACCGAGGTTGTCGGTTCGATCCCTGCATGGGCCACTGTGAGCTGTGCCCTCCTTAAAAAAAAAAAAAAGAGGATCCACTACCTTCAACTGAGTAAACCAGTCGGTCGTGCGTTACCAACATGGAAAAAGAAAGATCACCATGAGCCCCCAAACGTTCTACCCTACCTTCTGGCTTTTTCTTCTCTGCGGCCACTTCGGGATATTTATTTCCTACCACACTATTCTAAACAGTGCTCCCCTCCCAGGTCTGTTGGGGGAGGTGAAGGACAGTTTCTAGAGCATCTCTGACAGGGTAAGTATGTGGTTAGCGGGCAGGGCATACTCTGGCCAAACCGAAGGTCTGTATGAAACACATCACTGAGACTCTGAGGAAAGAGATACAGGTGGGTTCTCTGGAAAAACAAATGCTCAGCAAGGGGTGTCTCTGGGCAAACAGGTGATGTCTTGAAAGCGTGTGGATGTGCCAGTGACAACACAACTAGCATATCCTCATTTTTAACCCTTGGGATTGACTATCTAGTGTTGATCCTTAGTAAATACGGAGTGAGAGGAAAGACAGGGAGGGAGGGAGTGAGGGAGGGAGAGAGAGAGAGAGGAGGAGGGAGGGGAAAGAGAAAAGACCATATGCTTTAGCTAGTTAAAACACTGAAGCTTTTTTTCTTCTCTTAAAAAAAAAAGGGTGTTTCATCAGGTAAAAGACACTGAATTTTCTGGCTAGAAAGTATTCCCCCCACCCTACCCCCAGCTCTCTTTTTAAAGTATCAATTTTAAAGACAAAGATGTTTTTCCAGTTTTAGACACTGACGTGTTAGTTCTCCATACTGAAGCTTACAAAGGGCATTGAGGACTGAATTTGCCACTACCACAAATGTTTGATGCCCCCTGGATGTGAAGAAACGGCAATGCTGAGGAGAAAGAGAAGAGCACTTTCTATAAGAAATACTGAGGAAGTGCCTGGCCTGTGTTCCGCACAAGCCACTCAGAAGAAAGCTGAGCCTTCTCCAACATGAGCTATGGGCAAACCTGCCAGTGCTCGGGGGTGAGGCATGAGGGCAGGCTGCCTGCAAAGATGGCAGTGCACAATTCCTCCCCTCCACGGGGGGGGGGGGGGCTAGCTCCTGCCCCTTCAATCTGGCTGGACTTGTAACTTGCTTTGACCAACAGAGTGTGGCTGAAGTGACACTCTGTTTGCTCTGTAGGCCTTAAGTAGCCTTTCGGCCTATGTGTTTGCTGTCTTGGAAGTTTGGCCTAAACTACTGCATGATGAGAGATCGCATAGAGACAGAGGGAGGCCCTGTGGAAAAGGATCAGGTGTCCCAGGCGACAGCTAGTACCAAGGTCCCAGACATATGGAGTAAGGCTATTCTGGATCCTCCAGTCATCGTCAAAATGCACCCCCCCCCCCAACCCACCCCCTGGCTGATACCATATGGGAAATACATGAGCCCTCCCCAGAATTGTGAGCAAAAAAAAAAATCATTGCTGTGTTAATTCGCTAGGTTTGGAGATGATTTGTTATGCAGCGATAGACAACCGAAATATGCCTCTTGTAGTTTCTCTCTCTCTCTCTCTCTCTCTCTCTCTCTCTCTGCTTGTTTACACAAGTTTCAATATTGTTATTAGCAGTATCCGGTCCTCCTTTCCTCCCTCCCTCTCTCTGGCTCCAACCCTAGTTGCCCGAGGTTTCTACAACCTCTTTCAGTACTGTCTTCTACTTATTCCTGGGTCCCTCCCAATTTTATTTCAAGGCAGAACATAAATCCCTTATGTAAAATGTTCTTACCAACATGACAGAATATCATGTCAGTAACTGTGGGGGACGTACGAGTATATTTAACACCTGTATTAGGGTTTGTTTCAAGCAAGAGGGCATATGCTATCATGCTTCTTGTTGGGGGATAGGCTGCGAAGATGCTGTTGGGAAGCATTTTTTTCGAGGGTGGTTTCAGGATTTTGTCCAACTTCCAACACTAAAGTTAGGAAAGTAGTACTCCAGGGCATTTGTGAGTGCTTCCAGAAAAGTATGGCCATGGCCAAGAGAATACTTATTAAATATTGTTACATAAGGTCTCAGTATTATGGCTATTAAAGAACAAGTCTCTGACAATATTCATCGGAGGACATAAACATGCTCTGGATTAGATGGCTCAAGTTAAGTTTTACTGGTAGGAAGTCCGAAGCAATGTCTCCAGAACGCAGGGCCCAGGACACAGCTCGCCGCTTAGGATTCCATGAAGTGAACATCCTGGGCTTCTGAGGAGGCTGAGGCAGCACCTGCTCACTTTATAACAAACCGGGCCGGAAGCCACCTTTTAAAATGAGTCAAGCTGCCTTATTCTCAGTTGTTTTTACCAGACAGGCAAACCTGATGAACAGTGAGGACTTTCTACCCAGAATGATGTACATACATAGGTCTTGGGGTAACGCTTGGGGGCCTGTCCTGGACCCCCGGTCAAAAATCGCCACCAGGCTGGCATACTGGATCCCTCAGGGATGGAGACCTACTCTCTGGAGCAGCCTTCCACACGACTGTTGTCACTCACACTCCTTCATTCGTTCCCACTGTGATTCCCTCTCTCTGGCATCGACGAATGAAAAAGAACATAGAATAAAGCACTCTAATACTCTTCACATACACTTCAGCAAATCCACAGCAACGAGTATCATAATGTACAATTCACCCAACTCGGTGGATATTCTCACCCGTTCTTGCCCATATACTTACAGGCCAGGCCATGCATTTCATATTTCATTTCTATTTCTACATTTTGTGCCCAAGGCACGATGGCTGCTTGTTTACACAAGTTTCAATATTGTTATTAGCAGTATCCGGTCCCTTTTTCTGTCATGCTACTTTCAAATACGTTTTCTGGCTTTGAAGGCCTAAGGACACCAAAAACAGTTACAGTTTAAAAGCTGTTAGATGCTGCCTGTTATTAGCTCAAATGGGCCCGTTAGGGACATGAAACATAACCAAACTGCTTACTTCTTAGAGAGATCTGTCTCGACATTTAATATTATTTTATTTAAGAAAAGATTAAGTTGTAAAATATACTATTTTGGGAGGGGGCACATGTGATATTCAAGGATGGACTTAACCTTCATCTTCACAGAATTCTGTTGAGACTGCTAAAAACAATGGTTTATGCTTATTGAACCTTACTACACACCAGATTCTTGGCTAAGTCCTTTACGTAAATCACCTCGCTTAATCTTTACAACAAATCAATTGAAGGAATGTGCTAGAGTGACTTGTTGGTCACCAAACTTGCTTCCCTTTCCTCTGAATACGTAGTTTGCCTTATTAGCCTCCCTTGCAGTTAGATGTGGTCATGTGACTAAATTCTGGCCAATGGAATGTGGAAGAAAATAAGGAGAGCATCTTCCGGGCCCGGCCCAGAAGTCTTACCCAATCTTGTCTGCTCTCATTTCCTCCACCAACTGTCTGACTGCAGAGCTCTGCAGAGCAGGAGGCAGAGCTACAAGATGGGAGGAACCTGGGTTGTTGAATCACTGCACAGGCTGTCATCCCCAGAACACCCGCAGTGAACTGTTATGTGAGCAGGAGATAAATGCCTATTATTTTGAGTTACTGATTTTGTGGGGTTGTTTGTTACAGCAGTTCGTCTATCCTGAGAGCACTTTTATGAGCATAGAGAAGTTAAACAATCTGCTCAAGGTCAGAGTCAGTATGAAGGGTAGCAGGTTTGAAGCCAAGTGGTTTGTTTTTAGAAATCATGTTATCAACTGCTATTCGATTATATCCCCTTTTCACGAGTTCATTTTTCTCATACATAACAAACTTCTCCCATACCTGATATTTGAGGGAGGTAGTTGGGAGCAGGTCCAAAATTTAAGATAAAAAGATCATTTCTTCAAAGACATAATTTGATTTCCATATCTCTTCATTAACCATGTAAGAGGGAGGCTATGCTGCTTACACAACCTTACAATTACTTTGTGGAAGTTTAGATTCCGAGGTTCTTTAGTAGTTATTAATGCCCCATAACAACGTACCCACCAAACCTAGTGGCTTAAAACCTGTTATGTCTCCCTGTTTCTGTGGGTCAAGGATTCAAGAGAGGCTTAGCTCGGTGGTTCTGACTCAGGGTCTCTCATGAGGTTGCACACAAGATGTAAGGTGGGGCTGCATCATCCGAAGGCTTGAACAGTGCTGGCACATTCACTTCCAGCAGCGCACTCACGTGGCTGGCAAGTGGGTCTGGCTGCTGGCAGGAAGCCTCACTTCCTCCTCCCGGGGCTGTGGGACTGCCCTCACAACCTGGTGGCCTGCTTCTTCCAGAGTGAGCAAATCCAGAAACCAAGGCAAATGCTCCAAGGTCTCTGATGACTGGTCTCTTTCATAAGATCTTATTAATCACACTGGGATCACTACTTCTACTGAGCAATTCCTACTGACCACATTGGGATCAACATAGGCACCCCTCATTCACAGGTGAAGTGGGCTCCACAAGCGAGGGAAGACCAGGAGACAAGGGCCCCAGGGAGCCATTTTGGAGGCTAGCTACCATCCCAGCCCATTCTCATCCAACACATACGCACTGGGGACAAAGCAGTGAACAAAATTGACAGAAGTCCCTGCTTTCGTGAAGCAGATATTCTAGTGGAGGGCAGAAAGGCAATAGACGCAATCAGCACATCAATTATATAATGTGCTAGAAAGTGGTAAGTACTATGGAGAGAGAGAAAGCAGGGTCAAGGGGAGGGGGAGTGCTAGAGGCTGGGACTATCTGTAATTTTAAATAGAGAGATCTAAGTAGGCCTCACTGAGAAGGCTGGAAAGAGGTGAGGAAACATGCCATATTGTCATATAGCGGGAGAGTGTTCCAGGCCCTGGGAACTGCAACTGCAAAGGCCTTGAGGTGGGAATGGGCGCCATGTGAAATACAGCAATGCAGTGAAGGTGGCTGCAGGAGTGAAATAAAGAGAGGGCCGTAGGAAGTAGGATATGGTAAGTAACAGACGGAGAACAGAGACCATGTAGGACCTTCTGTGTTCTTGTAAGGGCTCTAACTTTCACACAGTGAAATAGGGCTCTAATTTTCACACAGTGAGTCGTTCCTAACAGACAGCTGATGTGATGTGACTTCACATTTAAAAAAAATCTCACTCTGGTGGCTGATATCAGAATAGACAGGCCAAGGGTGGAAGCAGAAAAACAAATTAGGAGGCTCTTGTAAAAATCCAGACAAGAGATGATGGTGGCTTACGTTAGAGTGTTATCAGTGCAGGTGGCAAGAAGTGGTCTGGATTTATTTTGCAGGTTATCCAGCAAAATTAATTCACCATTCTAGGTAAAATTTTCATTAAGGAGGAGCAGCATGTTTTACTTGATCCCAGAGCTGTGGCTGCCAAATGGTGCCCTAGGGGACCCTGAAGCTTCCGAGAAGCTTCATAGGGATTTGCTACTAGGAGCTGGGATGGGACAGATGGGTGAAACTTCATGTCTCCTATCCCCAGTTTTGTAAGGGCACTTCTGTGTTGAAATCCTTCATTATGTGTGGTGAGGGAAATCTTAAGAAAGACCAGAAACTCCAATGCTCTAAAGGAAAAGACAGAATACACATACACACGCACGCACGCGCGAGGGGGCGAGAGAGAGAGAGAGAGAGAGAGAGAGAGAGAGAGAGAGAGAGAGAGAGAGAGAGAGAGAGAGACTATTTATAAAACTGAAAGACAAACTACAGATTAGGAAAAATACTTGCCACACAAATGAAAATAGTTTAATATCCCTAATATAAAAAGAAAACTCTTATAAAGTCATAAGAGGATAACCAAGTACAAAAATGGACAATGGGCATTTTCAAAATGAGGCCTATCACAGTAGCCTCTCCCTTCGGTTGTTGTGAAGATAAAAGACAACATATATAAAATGCTTAGCACAGTTCCTGGTAGAGAATAAATCATAAATGTGGCCCACCGCTACTGCCCACATAACCGCCATCGTTGCCCCCATAACCGCCATTGTTGCCCCCATAACCGCCATTGTTGCCCCCATAACTGCCATTGTTGCCCCCATAACCGCCATTGTTGCCCCCATAACCACCACTGTAGCCCCCATAACCACCACTGTTGCCCCCATAACCGCCATTGTTGCCCCCATAACCGCCATTGTAGCCCCCATAACCGCCGCTGTTGCCACCACTGCCACCTTGGGGCAATGATCGTCACTGCCACCAGCAGCTTTATCAGCACCGTCATCTCAGCACCACAATTGACCTTAGCAATGTAAACCCAGTCAACCCTGAATGCCAGTTCCAATTCAGCTTCCCCCAAGAGAAACTCTTCACTCACAGTGATCAATTATACATGTTACCTTTTCATGATTTTCTATCAGGATCTCAATGACAATGTTCTGAAATTTGATATCCATGATGGCCGCTACTGTTTCTTCCTGAGGCCGCAGCAGGGTGGGTCCAAATACCACGCCAAGGTTTGCCACTGTCATCAAATTCTGCTTGTGGTTGTTAGCAACACTGGAGGAAAGGAAACAAAGGGCACAAATGAGAGAAACCGCAGGCAAATAGACAGCTGACTTCCGTCTACCTTTCCTATCTTCAGACTCCTCATCTACTGTGTTTCCCTGAAAATAAGACCTAGCCGGACAATCAGCTCTAATTTGGAGCAAACATTAATATAAGACCTGGTCTTCTTTCAATATAAGACCCGATCTTATATAATATAAGACCGGGTCTTATATAAGACCTAATATAATATAATATAATATAATATAATATAATATAACATAACATAACATGACATAACATAATACCGGGTCTTACATTAATTTTTGCTCCAAAAGACGCATTAGAGCTGATTGTCCAGCTAGGTCTTATTTTCAGGGAAACACAGTAGTAGCAGTCAGCCCTTGGAATACCTTCCGATGCCCTTGGAGTTCAAAGAGAGACTTTTCTACTCACATTTTCATCCATCAAAGCTTCAGAAATCTTCAGTGTTCAGGCTATTTAGCTATTTCAAGATATGACACTCCTTACCATTTCCATGTTTGCCTAAAATGACCAAACAACCAAAGCAGCTGACTTCCAAAATGTGACCCTTTGCATATCCAAGTCCCTGTCCTGCAAATCCAGGGAACTGCTAATTCCGCTTGGTTACAACTTCTGTACTTGGCTGCTGCATAAACCACGGTGATCATTAGCATTTTCTCTAGCTCAGATATAAAAACTCTTGACAGATTTAATACATTTGTAAACGTAGGCACAAAATAGACCTAATTTTTAAAATGGGTAGGTCTGGATATTTAAAACGAAGTCAGGAAATTCAGCACTTTAGGCTCAAAGTATTAAAGCCCCATCACATTAAACATGTGGCTCACATTAAGTGAAACATGTGGCATAAACAGAAATAAAGACGCACGACTATAAATCCGAGGCTACGGCTATGTTTACATTGTCACTGATACTCAAAGTCTAAGGGTCAGCAGTAGCTGGGTCTGAGTAATTTGCTAAACACATACGTATATTTTTGGATAAACAACTACTCAATACATATATCTAACCCCACCGGGACCTAGTCATAAGACTTCATTGTTCACTTGCTGGCCAGGCGTATAAAAATATACAAATTACTTATTGATGACAAATAATTTAAAAGCTAGGCCATTCAGTATTGTTAAGAAAATATTAGGGGCTTCCCTAAATCACCTGTTAGAAGAAGGAAACTACTCATTACAAGAAACTAGAGGGAAATTGGGCAGAGATGTCAGTTTGTGCAGACATCCCTCCCTTGCATTTAGTGCTATTTATACTGAGTATTTTTTTTTCATACAATTTGGTAAATGCCTGCACTGTTTCTCTTGTATACTTCTATTTTCTAGGAGGAAAAGCGGTTCTACTGACTTAAGTGTTGGTTTTGAAACTGAGCCTTTACTGAAATACTGTATCAACCAATTTTATCAGCAGATGTGTACTCTGCTATAATTTTTAGGGCTAAAAGTAATTTCATAAAAACGTCTTCCTCTGAAAGGGGCCTGGGGTGGCTATGCCTATGAAACTTTAACTGGGAAACAGCCCAAATAGGAAGACAAGTTGGGTTTTGACTGCTGCACGACACCTGCAGCAAGGAGAGTCGCCAGTCGTATCCTGGCCTGATTCTGGTCCACAGAAGACGATTTTACAAACATCCTTTTGTGTTCCTGTAGTTTTCCATTCCACCCAGACCTGCATCACGTTTCTAGTCCGAAAGCCTTAATGCAGATGGTCAAGCTCTTACCTGGCAAGATGGGGTGGGGGCCTTTGGGGCTGTGCTTCAGTCAATCAGCAAGTATGCATCTTTACAAGCTGCCTCTAACACCACTACTTTACGCATCAGTCAGCTCCAGGGTGCAGGAAGTGAATTCCATGCCCTCACATTTCCCCTCCCAAATGAGCTCAGTCAGTAGGCTTCCCTGTCTTGTCACAAAAGTCCCTTGTGCAAACGAACCGACAAGCTATTTATGTATGAAAGCACTTTTAAGTTGCAGACCGATATAAAAATATATGGTTTGGACGATGATCGTTTTTCACCACCATGCTTCTCAACACTACCTCTGACTCCAGCAGACGCCTTCTAACGAGGCCTGTGACTAGAATCTCTAGGTTCAGCTTTTTCCTGCCTGCCTTCACCAGTTACTGTCCAAGCTCAGCTCCGATTGTTCCTCTGCTGAAAGCTCCAATGGCTTCACACCTCACCGAGCGCTTGGGAGAGAACACGAAGACACAGTGTATGTAGTGTGCAATGTTTAGCAATGCTGCACTGCGTGTGTCGACAATGATTATAAACTCTTGGTGGGCTCCACTGTTTTTAATATAAAGTCCAAGCTGATGAAATAGCACACCTTTTCCCAACAAACCTCTGCCACCTCCCAGCTCTGGGTGTCTGGGCAAGTGACTCAACATGTCTAAGCTTTGAGTTTCTCATCTTAAAAAAGGTGTGTGTGGGGGGAAGGGGGAGAATAATATGCTGACTTCATGAGGTTCTTGTGTAGTTTAAATGTGATAATGCATGGTAGATGTAATAATTATTATAATAATTTACTACACATTTTCTTTCTACTTTCACATCTGCCTTTATCATTCCTCTGCCTAGAATGTTCTCCCTCTTCTTTCTTTGCTTTGCCAAACCGGCGATCTTATCTGCAAGGCTCAGCTCCGATGGCTGGCTCCCTTCCTTTCTGCAGCCTTGGTCTGGTCTTTCCTCAACCCTCCACCCCTCACTGAAGGCAGAAGTGCTGGCCTGCCCCTGCATTTATTACACGTTATTAACATTTCTACTGCTGCCTTAGGATACAGACTGTGTTTATTATAGGTGGTACCACCAGAGCTAAGACAGTGCCTGGCCCAGGAGAAGCACAGCAATGCTCACTCAGGTGTTAAAAGATGATGGAAGCTTGTCAGTAGACATAAAAATGATTCTCAACGCAGATATCTACTCATAAACATCAAATCATGCTTGATGATTTTTCTGGAATGTTATTTCAACCATCCCCACCTCCCTTTTCAAAGTCTGGAGATGTGTTCCATTTCTCCGATTTAATTAATGAGCAATAATTAGATTATTAATCAGATTTGCAGGCCCCAATGCCTAAAGGCATTTGGGAGAAACAGGTACACTAATTCTGGATAAGCAACTCTGAATATAAATAGGCTTGAGGCTACCCAACATAATTCATTTCCTTTTTAATGAGCCATTTTATTTTAAAACTTAAAAAACACATCGATCTCAGTCTTATGAAACTTTTGGCGGGGGGAAAAGCCGCACCTTTCATGACTAACTACCATTATCTTTCGGGTACAGTGAGGTAATAAATTGATCTGTCACTTGATTATTACTGCTCACAACTTCGTACAGCGATGTTCATTACTCCGGAGTGAATTATTAATAACTTGATATCCCGGAGAGAAAGGCCTAGACCTCAGCCTCTGCTGGCACCAGCCATCCATTATAGCTTGACGAATGTACAGATGTGTGGGAGGCAGGCTGGCAGAGCGCTGAGAAGCCCAGTCTAGCAGAGGCCACGAGACTCACTCATTAGCAAGGTCTATAAAAACACTGAGAGCCTGACTTCTGGGTTGGTAATTGAGCTGCTTGAGTACTTTCTCACAGTCCAGAATGTCATGTTGAGTCTTGACTTAAAATCCATACACACAAGTTTCCTGTGCCCTGTACATTCCACCGAAGGAGTCTCTGACGTGCCTTTCAGGTCCCTAGGTCCACACGGACTCTTTTGTGGTACCTTCTGAGACAAATGCCAATTCTATAGGCTTCCTTTGCAGGTTGCAGGGAAACAGTTCCCCATGCGATTCCAACCTGGGGGAGACCCTGGTCCTTTTGTGACCATTTAGAATTTGCTCTATCAGCTGAGAGGCAGTGCATCCCCTGGGGAGAGGCAGTTATTGGGGGATTTGCACCCCATATTCCCTGTAGTTCCCTCATGAATTGCAATTAACAAAAAAGAGCAGGTTCCCAAGAAAATAGCCTTGGCAGGAAGGGCCTCCTGCCACCTTTGTTTCAGGGGGAAACGGATGAGGGTACTGGATGGGTCTGACTCCCTTTGAGAAGCAGGAGGAGGAAAATCACTTCCAGATGAGGATGGTGGGGGGGAGTATTATGAGGAGAGCAGACAGTAGCCAACCCTTTTGGGGCTGTAATGCAGAGAACCCCATGCTGTCACAGGGATGGCATGTGTTCTCCTCGGTTTAAACGAGAGCCAGAGTTCTGTAAGTGCTAAGCAGTAGTTCACAGCCACAAACTGGTCCTGATGGACTCCCAAGACGCCTAAGCCCATTGCTGGGCTTATACCTACGTTTCATCTTGAGGCCTAGAATGCCGTGTCCACGAGTGTCAAAGCTGAGTTCTGGTTCCACTGGACACACTGTGGTGACAGATGTGCACTATCCGCAATGGATGGCATGGGTAGGGGAACAGCACAGCCACACTTACCCGCCAGCCTCAATTTATTTGCTTCAGCTTCCCGTGTTAAATAATAATGAAAACTTAGACCTGTGAGGCGTTTTAGAATTTACAAGGAGCTCTGCAACCATTTTATATGTTTCTGTGACCTTCATAACTCTAGAACAGGAGCTCTCAAACTTTCTGGCAATGACCCATGGTAGGAAATATATTTTCGCATGTAACACATGTTCCCATATATTTCCCCCCATAAATTTCCCCATGTGACATGCATGCATACATACATATATACATACACACACACACCAGAAATAAAGTTTCAGGAACAGTAAGTGTGATGAATTCTGATATTTTCTATCTTTTTTTCTATATATTTTTTTAACTTTCTAAATTGATTTCACAACCCACTGATGTGCCATGACCTATAATTGGAATAGTGCTATAAAATACAAGCATGATCTCCAATTCACAAAGAAGGGGCAGGGGGAGACTCAGGGAGACTGTACAGCACAGTGGTTAGAGACAGACAGATATTCCCACCTGGCTGACAATAGTAAGCAAGTCACTTGACATCTCTAAATCCATTTCTACACGTGTAAGCCAGGAGCAAACCTCATAAAGTTGTAAGGCTAATTAAGTAAGGTTAGGGGAGTAAATCTCTTGGTATGAAACAATGGCTTAATAAATGACAGCTGCTATTGTCCACGGTGGCGGTCAACATAGTGGTGATGATAGTGGCAGAAGTAACAGCAAGTGCCAATTTAAAGCCACTCTGTTAGTTGGTGATGTCATTTGCCCAGTAACCTCTAATGACCTGCTTCTGCCTGCGGCAAGGAGCCCTACCTCCTCCAACTATATTCCAAGGGCTTCCATTATCCTATCTATCTGTATTTCTCTTCTTGTTATTCTTTCTTCCTTTTCCAAAATTATGAAATACTCCATATCTAGAGGAAAGTTCAAAACATAGCATTACTTATTTTCCATCACTTCCTTATAAGTACGTCTGGCATGAGAGGCTGAGAGACAGGTAGGGTTTCCAGGTGGGAATTCCTGCCCGTTCTCAGGAATTTTTTGCGCTTTCCCGTTCCCGAATCTTGAGATATAAACTGTTTTCTGTTCTTCACGATGAATTGTTTCCACAAAGTGACAGCCGATACTACCAACCACCTGGGCTCAAGGAGCCGATTTTCCCGATTTCCTGACCAACTTTTCTCGGGATCGGAAAAGCAAAAAAAGTTCCTGCCCAGAAACCCTGGCGATAAATAGGAAAAATGTCTAAGAGATACACTGTGAGCAGTACGTTTATTTCCCATTGTGGGTATTACTGGGTTCACTTGCGCAATTTCCAGACCAACTTTTCTTGGGATTCGGGACCAGGAAAGCGAAAAAAATTCCTGAGAAAGGGAGGGAATTCCCGCCTGGAAACCCTAGTGAGAGGCTCACCGGAATCTACAACAAACCCAGGAACACTCACTCTGCCTTGAGGAGCACCTGGCCTGCCTGACGAGTCCTCCCCTAACCATCTAAAGCCCACCTCCCTGCAAAGCTCAGCCCCAGACATGTACTGGGGGTCACGCAGCACTTTCCTCCGAACGATTATGGCATGGCACATTTCTACATTGACTGCTCCCCTTTTCACGGTCATGGTTCTGGGGTGCGTCCTGTGCAGCACACAGGCAGGTACTGGGTAGGCCCCGGGTTACCAATTCTGAAAGTGGTTGAGTGGGTGGGCACCTAAGCTGCAGCAGATACCACCTTGCTCTCCACTACGCTCTCAGGGGTAGAGATACTCCAAGTTCTGGGGCCGAGAGGGATTAGCTAGAAATGGTGCTCCTGGAACTACACTTTTTTTGTGGCTAACCAGGCAAGTTTAGTTTCCAGGGCTGTTAATGTGGTTCCTTTCATCAAATTGAAATCTGTCCTCAGTAGCTAATGGGGAGTGGCAGGGGGAATCCCACCACCACTAGCTGCGTGTTTTCTACGAAGTCTGACTATGTGTGTGTCTGTGTTGTCTGGACACCATCTGGACTGGGTGATGCGGGAGCAGTCTGGATGGTGCTGCGGGGGCGTCTGCCAAAGATACCCATCAGAGTCATAAATACAGCTTTGCTGGGCTGCCCCAGTGGCTGGCACCAGAACGAGAGTTTAAAATAAATTGTTCCGTGTACGGCCTGGGGTCACACTCACCAGCCATACTGAACATCCTTCTGGGGACGGTTATCCAGGGAGAAGCCAGACCTGAAGCTCTGCATAAGCGAGTACTTAGAAAGGATACTTTCACACAGCGGCCTCTTCAAAAGAACCCTCTGAAGCAGGTTGGCAAGACGATCGCTACCATTTTACAGAGGAGGACACTGAAGTACTGAGAAGTTCAGTAATTCACCTGAGGCCACAGAGCTACTGAAGGGGCAGAGCCAGGAGAGGAGCTGAGCGTGACTGCAGAGCCAGCCTCTGCCCTGGCGCTCTGCTGCTCTCACATAACTAAGGGTCAGTTCAGCCACAGGTAAAGGAGGTGTTCTTTGTCCTTAAAAACCCCAACCAAAAATGAATGCACAAAACAGTTACATGCTTGAGCCTATGGGGAAAAAAGTAGTGGTTATAATTAAAATTTAAAAAAAGATGCTCCCTCATTCACCACCCAAATTACTAAACTGAAAGAAAGAAAAAAGAGAACATGAGGAAGAGAAAGCATGTATGCCTACGAGAGTGATACTGGACTAAACACCACTTCTGCCTTCCTGCAGTGAAAATGGCTGCAAGCTTGACAAAATCATGAAAACGATGAAATGCCCTTCAACTATGACAGCGTTCCGTCTGTAGTTGGCTCACACAGCCAGAGAGCTGCTTCCTACTAATCAAAGAGTGAACACTAGAAGTTCAAGAGAGAAGATTGAATTAAAAGAAAAACAAAAAAGAAGCACGGGCCAAATGGGAACCATGCCAGATTGATTTCTGTAGTCCAAAAGAAAAGAAGATAATTACAGCCATAAGTGCATCCACCCAGGCTGCACTGCTTTCATGCAAGGACCTCAAAGCCCTGTGACTAACTACCAAAGTCTTATACACTAGGGTTCAGATGGGTGAACACCCCTGCTAAGAAGTATTGCCCAGTAGCACATACATGAACGGTAACACCCACGGACGGAGGCCCACTTGGTGCGGCAACTGCACCTCTGTGAGTAAAGCGTGCAGTCTACAGTGGAGATGGTTCTAAAATCTGAGTGTGCACACCAGCAAAATGTCCACTCTGGTGTCTTCTAATCCAATACTACTATCTGTTTAAAAACCTCCAAAAAGCTTCTCTTTTTAATTTCAAGTTGAAAACCCTTGGCTGGCCTGCGTGATCCAGCTGACTTTTCCAGACCCTCCTTCCCCATGCCTCCCTTTGCTCACTGATCTGTGGGCTAAAACTCTCTTTAGGCCTGGGTGCCTTCCTTCAAAATACTGATTCTCCCCACATCGGTGCCCAGTGGGGAAGCACTGCAGTCCTTCTCCGTCTGGATCTCTCCTACTTCTCACTCCCACTTCCTCCAAGAGGCCGTCGGGTTGCTTGCTATAACTCTAATTCCTCAATTCCCCTTCCTAGCACTTACTGAATTAGGCTATGTCGCTGTCTGTCTCCCCCACTCACTGGAAGTTCTGAGAGGACAGGGGTGTGGGGAGCCTCCCTCACTGCCACCCCCCCCCGTGCCTGGCACAGTGTCCATTTTAGAACACCAGGCTTTGGGAGGCCACCTTCCTGTATGGCTCTCAAGGCTCAGCTGCACACCGTGTAGCTGAGTGTAAACTTTCATGTAGCCCACTGCTATCTTTGAGCCTTTGCCAAGCTGGGGACAGTGGTCGGGGGAGGGGCCAGGGCAGCTCACCCTGCCATCGATGGCATATAAGAGACCCAGAAGCTCTCATTGGCCACAGTGTTAATCTGGAAGGTATAGAAACCATAAATATTCACGGGGTATAATCATCATTGCATGCATTACCTAATATGCATTACATAACATAGCCTAAGCTCACAACATTGTACCAGTCCCCTTCTAATACACTCAAACCTTCCAGCATAGCGTCTGCAGGGTCTTACTTTTTCTTTTCTTATCCCCTTCAGAAGTCCCTTTATTTCCTGTCTGCCGTTGATTACTATTAAGAATGTCATCAGTAATAAGAGCAATTGACATTCACCAAGCACTTACTGTGAGTCAGGCATTAAGCACTCCATCGATTATCTCGTTTGATCTTAACAATAACCCTATGATGTAAGTTCCATTACTATGCCAAATGAAGAAGCAAAGGCTCAGACAATTCAGAAATTTGCCCAGGGTCACATACTGAATAAGCGGTAGAGCTAGAATGTGAAGCCACACGGTCTGCAGTCTGATTCCACCGCTGCTGCTCGTAAACGTTCTGGTACAATGCAGAGTGTCTGGACATACATGTACACACACACAGACACACACACACACACAGAGTCAGATATAATATACACAGTGTATATCCTGCTATTTAATCTCATTTGCCTCTCTTCTCTCCTACATAACCTAACCTTAAAGAGATCATGAGTAAAAGAAGAACACAATTATTTTTAAAAGGATGTTTTGACAGCAAACAAGGATATTAGGTTCATCTCTGCCCACCAACAGTATAAAGTCCTTAAGCTTTTGTGTTGATAGAAAACGAGTCTGGGTCCTGGGAATTACTGGAATCCCTCTGGAATAGGCCAGGTTTCATTAACATTAAGAATTATACTTTTGCAGCCAAGCTGCCTAGTTTTCCTAAATTAGATACAGTTGTTTAAAATCGGACACAGGCCAGCCTGAATTCTATTTGTCCCACACTGTTTTGGTGACTTGGTATTTGAATTGTGTCATACACATGGAAGGCACATCCCTCCGATCTAGGGGTGAATTGATTAGCTCTTTCCTCTCTGGCCCAGTTCGGCTCAGACTCTAGCTTGTAGCTATATTGTTGGACCTGGTTCACAGGCCCAGACGGGGAAGAACAGAACTCGCATACAAAAAGACCTGCAGAGAAGCTGGCCCAGAGAACCCTTCTTCCTAGAAAATTCCTTAAATAGTTCAAATTATGCAACAACCCCTCCTAAAGTCCAATGGAATTATCATTTTCAAAGCATTTTACAGTTTTAAAAGTCCTTTCACATTCATTATCACCGATTTATTTATTTTGAAGCTTATGCTCTCAAATCTAGAGAGACTTCGGAGCACAATAGAGGAGGTGCAGAAGTTGCTTAGGTGCATGCCACCCCGATGTCACCAAGTGCTGCGAATACATCGGTTCCTGCTGGTGGCAGCACTCCCGTCAGCGGCTCGGCCTATCATCTTTAGGTTAACACTGTCCCAAAAGTGAGGGAGGAGACGCTGCCTTAAGACCTTCTACCTGGCCCAGGAAGGAGGTTCAAGGTGACTCAGCACAGAGGCCAATGGCACAGCACCTATTTTTCAATTATCAAATATCTGAGTGCCTCGTACGTGCCAGGGACTGCTTTAAATTCTGGGGACATAGCAGTGAACAAAACAGACACCCCCCCTCACAAATTCCCTGTTTTAAGAAGCTTACATTCTTTGGGAGTAGGCTCGTAAAATATATGGTGGAAAAGGAGCCCGGGGGGCCTGTTTGCAGTTTTAGACAGAGCAGTGAGAGAAGGTGTCACTGGGAAAGAGACAGGTACTAACTTCCAGAAGGGCGGAGGGACGCAAGCCACGGAAGTCTCTGGGAAGAAAGCTACAGAAGAGCAAACAGCACATGCAAATGCCTCAGGTAGGAACATGTGCGGTATGTTGGCAACACCAAATGAAAGCCAACATACCTGCCACCGAGTGAACAAGGGGAAAGGCATCAGAAGTCAGACAGGGAATGGACTTGGGCAAATCCGGCAGGACTTTGCAGGCCATGGTGAGACAGCTGCATTCTTCACTGAATGAGATGAAAAGCAGTGAGAAAATTCTGATCAGAGGGATGACATCATGTTAGGCATCCGTCTCTGCAGACTCTGAAAGGGCTCCACTGCTAAGATTTAAATGCTCAGATTCCATGGGTTCCTTAAAGAGAGGTCTAAGAACTTCACAAACTAACATAAAACCCATGGAGAGAATCCAAGACGTGTCAAAGCAGAATGCAGCACTGTTCATATTTATTTGGGTACTAAAAGGTGTCGAACGCTGTGCCTTTGTGTGCGTTCACCTGGTAAGTCCCTGAAATTGTTCCACATTCTCCCCGTAGCCATTGTGCCGAACTCCACTGGGCAGTTCAGCAGAACAGAATGCGAGGCCAAAGCTGAACGACCTGAAAGACAGCCTCTACTTGCAAGTTACCAATCACCACTGAATTCAACCATCTTAACAATCTTTCATTAGTTAAAATAAATAGCAGTGTTCTGAAGCCAGATCCATAGACTAATCCCATTTTACAGATGAACAAATAGGGACAAAAGGAGCTAAATCAAAAGTTAAGGGATTGGCCCTTGGCCGTGTGGCTTATCTCCAACTAGGACAGTGGCTCTGAGACTGAGCAGTCGGAGCTCCTCACTTCCTCTGAAATGCGAACCTTATGTCTGCTTCTATAGAAATGACTATAATCCTTTCTGGAAGGAGAATCAAGATTCCACATCTATAGACGGGATTATGGGAAATGTTACCGAGACAGCTATTCCCAGATTGATAAAGAAAGAGAAACATTCATGCACACATACACATATACCATGGGTCATCTATCTCCTTTCATGGAGATTTTTTTAAATAAGGGAAATAACCCATATGACTGGCAAATTTTGGAAAAGTTGTGTACTTTCACCCTAAAATGGAAACAGAAAGAAAACTGCATTCCTTGCCATGAGTCTGAAACAAATTGAGAGGCTGAGATTGAAAAAAAAACTGGCTTTATTTCAAGGGCCAAAGTACCAAAATGACTAGAATTTATAAACCTACATGTGCTATCACAGAAATTTTGAATTACATGTGGACATTCAATTAATAGAGAAAAACAATTATGTCAAGGTGTCCTGAAAAGTTCATGGCTTTTCATGTACAAGAGCTGACATCCCTATGGACAAGTTCTGGAGATCAACTAATATTAACAGTGTAAGATGAAATCCCAGATCTCTAACATTCATGAAGAGTTATTTGAATAGAACATCAACATTCTATACATTTATAAGTCTGATGCTAAGGAACAGAACTCTTTAAAAAAGACAACACACTTCTGACAGTCAGTACAAGTTAGAAAAAAAATCTGAGTGGATTATTCCTTCATACGTCTCCCTACTCCTGAAGCTCTGTGCCAACCAACCTCTAGTTCCATGCTGCACAAATTTATCTCCTAACATTTCAATGTAAGTTCAAGTCCAAGTGAAAACAGCTCATTTTATTTGTTGGCAAATATAAAATAATTGTGTTTCTATATAGTGATACATGTTAGAAAATACACAAACCCTTCTGCTATAGTATTTATTGCCTTTCTCACAAAAAATAGATTCATCAGGGAATTATGCCAATAGAGTTCTTACTTGAACGCATACAAGGCAAAACCTGATTTATCCTTCTCACAGGCAGCACTAAACTGGAGAGTCACTGAATTCTGCTATCTTGGAAGCAAATTATAAAACAAAGCACAGTGTCAGCTAACAGGAACTAGAGATCCAATGTGAGAAAGCCAGAGTTTCATGAGGCGGGGCATAGAAGACAGCATCTGGCCTAAGAGACACTGAATGATTCCAGCAGTGGAGTTAAGATCTGGGCCCCTGATCCACCCATCACTCAGGGTCATTCACAAAGCCCCCATCCAATACTTTTCAATGAGGAGGTCAGAGTGCTTCATGACAAAGCTGTGGAGTGCTTTAAATGGTGCAGGCATCAAAGACTGACGCCTTAGCTGTGGTCATCTTGCTTTGCCAGGCTCCTCAGGAAAACAGGTGAAGAATGCCAAGCTGACGGCAGCAAAGGGGGACAAAAATGCAATGCAGGCTAAAGAAGCACTGTGTGGACACAATGGTGCCCGGTGCCCAGTACAAAAGCCCTCAATAGCCAACTTTAGCAGACCGAGCTGGATAGTGTGTGAATCTGCAGAAAGGAAACAACTTCATAAACATCAGATCCTTAAGTAACTCCAAACTGCTCCCAGTGGCCCACGTGACATGACCCGGCCTACCTCTCCACCCTCCTGTCATGCCATCCTCCCTCACGCCCAGCTCTAACTACCCTGGCCTTCTGCATAGTCCTAGCATGTCTGTTTAGACCCAACACCGAGATGTGAACATTTCCGAGACGCCATGTCCCGCCCCCTCCCAGGGGCTGGGATGCGCAGTGAAGCCGACGGACGACGCCCAGGCTTTCAATATAATGGCATTATATTCCAACTGGGAGGATAGATAATGCACAAATGTACATTCGTGAGAATGTCAGGCTGTGAAAGGGGCAAAAAATAAAACATAAAACAGAAACAGGTGACAGACACTGGTAAGGAAAGCCAACTTGTAGGCCAGGGAAGGGCGCTCTAAGGGGGACACACGTGAGCTGAGTTTATTCATCAAAGAGGAAGGGCTAGAAGGGTACAGATTAGGAGACTGCAAGTCACACGCGCAAACACGCAGGCAGTAAGTCATATCTGCAGCCACAGACGTAAGTGACGCCTGCCTGAGAGCTCTTTAAAAGTTATATTCCAGAGGAGTTCACTTCCTTTTACACAGGAATTCTGAAGTCTGTGTCAACAACTGTTTAGGACAATTGGAAGCACTGGAATCCTTGCCACCCTCTGGTTTCCCACACAACGAAGAGAACGCCCTGTGGCTTCTGGCTGCACCCCCCATCTCGCCCATCTCTGTGGCCTCGATCCAGTTAGGAAGTGGCTCCTCTGGATAATGTGTCCCTAACGGATCTACTGCTTGGTCTTGCAGACAGGCTACCTTCCAGAAATGTACATAGAAGGCAATAACCACACCACAACCCTATGGACATGAGCCAGCATTTGGTGGGGTGATGTAAAAAGCTAAGTAATCATTAAACAAGGGTGGGAAACAAACAACAAACAGAGTAACCCTTCAAAAAGATTTCTTGTGTTTGGAAAACTTGACAGGGGGGAAAGAAGCAAGGTTCAGGGAGTCCTGCAATTCCATGAAAAGTTAAATTCAGAAAGTTCACGCTAAATATGTCAGAAAAATCACTTATACTTGCACTCACCAACATGAGTGTTCTCCATGAACTGATGTTGAAAGATAAAAATTGGTGCTTAAAAAAATAAACAAATAACAAGTGGCTTCAAGAAAACATTGGTGCACCAATTCTATACTTAGCTGTCTCATAAAGCCCCAGTACAGCTGAAAGCTCTTCAGACTCTGGACTCACTGAAGACAGGCTGCCTGCAGAGTTCTTTGGGCATCGGATGACAGAGCGTGTGGCCATGAGTCTGGAGTGGGAAGTACCTTGGTCAGTGAAACACAGGCAGCATCTTTGGACATGGAGATCTGCGCAACTGCCACGAGGACCAAGGCACTGCAAGGCTATGGTACCTGGCTACACACACACACCCTGAGTGCACATTCCCTTAAACATATTCACACCCATGTATGACTACCCTGTCCCCAGCACACACAGAGACAGGTACTGAAATAAAACAAAGTGCTGCTACCTTCCTTAAGACAGAATCAGTAAATGCCATAAGATGTCAGTTTGGCCCTCAGGGCAGTGGCTAGTTCTAAATAGTTATCCTTTATTCTTTATTTGGTGCCATCATTTCGGGGTGGGGGGGAGACTAAGATATACACCAGGGGTGCCAAAAAATATATACAAGTGGAAACTTTGGTCTATGTTGCTCAAGCAGTAGTTCGCCGTAATTAGAAGTGTCTGGATGCTGATGGTAACCACTTTGAGCACCTCTTGTAACTGCAGAAGTCAAACGTGACTTGTATTCATCTTTTGTTATTGGTATATATTGAGTATTACAATTTTAATACAGTTTTTTTCCTTTTTTAAAATGTGTGTATATATTTTTGGCACCCTCTGTATTTTCTTTCTTTCAGTTTTTTTTTTTTGTATTGTAAGTGAAATGTGTCCATTGTGGAATAATTGAAAAAGATAGAGAAGTACCAAGAAAGTAAAAATCACCCACAATTCTACCAATTGGAAATAACTAAACTTTAACCACTGTTTTAAGGTATATATGTTATGTCCTATGCTTTTTTCAGGCATATGCACAATAGACAAAGACACAGACATGCGCGCGCGCACGTATTTGAAAACAACCTAGAATCATATTGCATGCATGTAGTTTTATAAACTTTTTTTACTGCTTTGCTATGAATTTTTCAAATAGCATCTATTGTTGAACATATGTATGGTTACATAGTATTCCACTGCATAAATATACCACAATTAATTTAATAAATCCCCTATTATTGGACATTCAGATTGTTTTCAATTATTGTTTCCAATAACACTGCAGTGAATCTCTATGCACATAAATGCTTTTGCACATTTTTTCTTTCTATAGAATACTTCACAGAAATAGAATTTCTTGATGAAAGGGTATAAATACATTAAATACTTATTATCAAACTGTCACCTAGGAGACCTGTATCAATTTACAGTCCCACCTAGAATGTTTTAGGATGCCTGTTTCTCTGACTCCTAAGGCGTTATTATTTTGAAAATTTTGGTAAGTAGTAAACAATATTGTGCTTGTCTCATTTTAAGTGGCACTCTTTTGATCAGTAACAATATTGACCTTTTCCCAACAGCTTATTGATCCAATGACTTTATTAAGGGCCCAGACATAACAATTAGTCTCCAGCGAAGCAGATCAAATGTAACAGGTAAATAATAAAATATACCAAGCAAGGATGACACCTTACTTCTATATTTTTAAAAATAAACACAGTTCTACATCTAGCAAAGTATTTTTGTATTTACAATCTATATCTTTCATGTAATATAATGGAGAAGAAAAACATGACTGAGATATCAAATCTCTCTCTATAAAGCAAGGCCAGGGTGAATTTCCTTGGCTCAGTATTTGGTGTGGTAATACACTGGGGTCTACTTAGAACCACAAAGATGGCTGGGATGGAAATGATGCTCAATTATAAGAAGTCTCCTTCACCTGGTTTGTAAGTTCCATGAAGGTAAAGACCACATCTGCCTTGTTCATCCATGTATGCCCAGTAAATGGCAGGACAGATGCTTAATATTAGGTTGGTGCAAAAGTAATTGCAGTTTTTGCAACCTTTTAAACCGCAATTACTTTTGCACCAACATACTAAATATTTGCTAGGGATATTTTCAGGCTGATGTCCAAGAGACTTGAAGGGATCTGAGTTTCAGAATATCTGCCCCGCTGACTTCAACATATCCCACCCACCCCAGTGACTGGCACTTGGGAGGCATCACATAAATGTTTGCCACAGAAGCCAAAAGAAGGATCGTAGTACCTTCTGATGTGCTTCACAGGAAGGTTGTCAGAACAAAGTGAGGAGGTGAAAAAAATTCTGAAGACTGTCCAGTGCCAGGCAAAGTGGGATGAGGAAGAAGAGGAGGAGGAGAAAATTCAAAAGTGTCAAAGAGGCAAGCTTGATGGATACCTGCATGCATGTTATCAGTGAAGCAGGCCTGGTAAGAAGCGTGGCTTTTTGCTCTGGCATTCCATGAGCTGTGCACAGAAAGGGTCTGTTTACAGGGAGCCTGGGTGGGTGATACAAGAGGCACAGAGTGTAACGGGGCCACAAAGCCCTAAGGACCAACTTTTAATTGTGGGTCATCACCACTGGGCTCTTATTCACTGTTCGAGAGTTCTCCTTTACAGAGTTTTCTCTCTGCCTGGGATGTTCTGCAGCTTCTCTAGGACGTGTACTTGTGTGGACTTCATTTATTTCAACTTTTGGAATTTGCTGTGACTCCTGAATCGGACTTTTCAGATCTTTCCATTTAAGGCCCAGCAGGAAGCCGGTGACAGCACAACTAAACATTGCCATGCCGGGTTTATTAAGGTCAACGTTCTGAGTTGGGAGAGAGAAGGGGAAAAAAATCCCTATGATAGAACTTTCTCTAGAAAATAGTAAAAAGTAAAAAGTACATTTTCTGCATGTTTGGGGGCCAACATGGAGGTCTTTGGTGAAGGTGAACCTCTGAAAGTGACTGAGGTGGCATTTCTAGGAAGACATAACAGGAGAGATTCACACTCTGGTAATTCCCAATCAGACTAAAGTTTACCAGGAGGGAGCTCCGCACCTGAGATAGGGAAGGGGAGAGGGGAGGGTGGATGAAGGCTGGCAAGGGGGCTGGGAGGGCCCGTGCCTACACCAAGAGCAGAGTGGTCTCCCCACCCAGGCGCCCACTGGATGGGTCCTTTGTCAGGGACAGAGAGGAGCTGAGAGGTCCGTGCCCTTGACTCCTGCTTCTGGTATCTCCCAGCTCTCTATGCCACTCAGAAGCAAAATCACCACCGACCTACTTCTCTCTATATATGACACACGGTCTCAATTATGAGAAGTGGCAGTAATCACCAGAAGGAACCCTGCTGGAGGCTATGCTGCCCCTCGTTATTGTTCCATACTCTCTAGACTCCTGTAGTACCAGTGCTACTAGAGTCCCCCCGAAACTAGAACCTGTTGCCATGGTAGCTGCTTTCCCCATTTCTTAGGAAGAACACGCTCCAAGCCATTATGAAAATAAAAAGCTTTTTATGTTTCATGACTATCACCCCTCCAGCTTCTCTCTGTCTTGTACAGTTAAATTCTAGGTAGTATATACAGCAGAAACTGAAATATGGGCATTTCAATTACAGCAACGCAAAAAAAAAAAAAAAATGTAATAATGCAGTTTCCAGACAGAGGTGGGTAGGAAACAACCGTTCAAAGCAACAGTCTGTGTGTTCAAGTTAGGGAGAGAAAAAACAAAAACAATGAAAAGTAATTAAAGGAAGACATTTTCTGAAGAACATTAGATCTGACAAACACCAAACCATTGTCTGGTCGGATGCTGAGCAAAGCGGAGGGAGGAAAATCAGTACTGCTGATGGCTGATGAGAAAGACTCCCCCAAAGGGCTGAGAAAACAATCCCCTTTTGTTAACAGAAAACAAAGGAAGGAGTGAGAACTGTCTAGAGGCCCAGCCAAAGAGACATTGAAGGACTACTGCCCTGTAGAGAAATCGAAGGTGGTGTAGAAAACACAACCCTACATCATGGGACTTGCTGGTATCCAACATCAAACATGACATGAAAAATCGTAAGAAATGAGGAATGTCATACCAGGATTGGAGCAATTGTTTGTATTGTCCTTATCTCTAAAAATGCATCGCTCCTGCCAGCACTCGTTCTCATTGTCTCACAACTCTGTTGTGACTGTCCCTGAGTGAGGTGTTCTGGCATGTGACTCACTTCCAGGAATGCTTCCAAAGTGAGCCATAGTTTCAGACCTCTTTGTAAGTCCGCAAGACGGAGATCACAGAAAGGTATCGATTCACATGCAGAAAGAAGCAACGAAGCAGCTTAGGAAAGTCAAGCCCACACCAAAGAGGTAGAGATCTGGATTCCTGCCCAAAAAGCCAGCAGAGTCATTACGCCAAGCAGTGACTGACCATTCTGGTTCTATGCCCAAAACCCAAAGCTGGAAAAAAGGAAGCCACTGGAGGTGATTAAGCTAAAAATTAGAGGTGATAATAAGTGGACAAACGATGTCTATATATTCAGCTAGAAAATGTCACACCTAATGGATATCAGTCCAAAACCATGTTTGCAACAGAGAAGTTCAAAGAGAAGAAAGTGTGCGTAGTTCTGGTGGTGTTGTACCAGGACTTAGGGTGCCAAAGGCAAGCTGGTAACGGAAAGTTCATCCACTACTGTGTAATGCCATGTGGGTCATGGCTGTTCGGCTCATATTTGTTATTCAAGTCTTCTTTATAGATTTTTCTCTTGTCAATAGAGTGTTCTGTAGCTTCTCTCGGATGTGTATTTGTGGAGACTTGGTTTAATTTCTGCTTTTGGAAGTTAGTGTGATTATTCAATCTGGTGTTTCATCTCTCTCAATTTAAGAAAATTCTCAGCTGTTCTCTCTTCAAGTATTACCTCTTCCCATTCTCTTTAGTCTCACCTCTAGAACTACAGACATATTTTAGACCTTCTCATTCTGACTTCCATGTCTCTTCAAATATTTTCTATGTCATTATTTCTCTGGACTGCATTCTGGCAGTTTCTAAGGTCTATCTTCCTGTCTGTTAAGTCTCTCATCAGCTTTGTTTAGATTTATTTTATCGACTGAGTTTTTAATTTTAATGATTTTTTTTTTATTTCTATAAATGCTACTTGGTTCTTCCAACTCTGCCTGTTCTTTTGGTTTTAATCCGTTCTTTTTTTTTTTTAAATTCTTATTTCAAACACAATTCTTTTATATTCTCTGTGAGATTTTTGTATTATTGTTTTATTTGAAGTTCCTGAGTTTTGAAATTCTTGTGCATAGCTTCCAACAACTCTGACAGTAAACTGTTTCCTTGTGTTTTTAATTTTGAACTTATCTGCAGAAGAGCTTTATTTATGAAAATCCTTGGCACCATAGGCTGAGTACATATTCTTCTGTCCCTACTCAAGGAGCATCACTGAGTGATATCAGTAGAATATATTTTAAAGTGGTTACAAATTTCCTTACAGATTCCAGACTAAGATAGAACAATAAATTCCCTACTGTATCCTTGTGCTGGAAAGTAGACTTAAAAAAAAAAAAAATCTAGAACATGTTTTTAATGAGGGTGAAGCCTCTCAAGGATCCCTAATTAAGGTAGGAAGTCATAGTTCTAACTTTTTCCACCCTCAGTGGTCTCCAGATTTCATCTCCATCCCCACATGATACTAAGCCCAAGTCAACTGCTACTGAGGACTTTACCTTCCTCGCCCCCGACCTACACCCCCACCCCTACCTGCCTAGGACGTCTCCATTGTCAGCAGGCTCTTGTTAATTAATTTTCTAGGGAACTGTAACTTTGCTTGATTTACGATTTACTACTGATGAGGATTCAGACTCTGTAAAGATAGATTTTATCTTGAGTAAAAACTGCTAAGTTTGCAAATTATTTTTGTCTAGTAGAGATGCAAATAATGTCTGTCCAGCAGAAAAATCAAAACTTACTGCCCTGTAGAACATTAACCAATTTTGAATCTGACTTAGTGATCTTATTTTCAGCATTCTTTCTTTCATGGACTATATAAATAAATCTCTCGTATCCTCTTTTGAACAGCATTGTATTTCTACTGGTAGCTTAATAAATCTTTGATATGTGCTTATTTTATACTTTTACAAAAATCATACTTTAAAAATTTTTTGAAAATTATACATTAACTCTTTTGTTGAGTGCCTATCAAGTTTAAGAAAATGTGTTAAGATCTTTATATATGTCACACTATTAAATGCAGTCCCCACGAGGGAAGGGTTGTTACTCCAGTTTGACAGATGAGGAAACAGCCTCAGAGAAATTGAATAATTTGTTCAAAGCCACCTAGCTAAGAGAGAACAGAGCCAATGAATCAAATCCAATTCTCATGCTCTTTTCTCTTTGCAATACAATAAGCTGAATATTCTTTTCCTATAACATCTACCCATTGGTGTTAATATTGCATGGAGTTGTTCCTTTCCTTTTCTAGATAAAATGGTCCAACTGATGTAGATTAAAAATCACACTAGCTTTTGAAGGTAGATAATTCAGAGTGTTGTTGCACACTGACCTTATCGTCAGCTAAACCACATTGATATTCCCCTGAACTGGTTTTAAGTCAAACTTAAATACAGCATTAAAGCAAGATAATTATAAAAAATATATATAGCAAAATAAAAAAACGAAAATCATCTTATGATATTAAAATCAGGTTAGAAATTGTATGCTTTGCAGAAATCAACATTTCAAAAAATTCCAACAGGTACGCTGTCCAATGCAAAGATCAAGGACTCTTATATGGCTTGAACCTTAACATTAATAACTTATGCCAAATATACTAAGCACATTTCTAGAACAAGAAGAATTTAAAGAGAATCCAAAATGAGAATCTAAGCTTTGAATTCCAAATTATTTAATTAGATAAGTTCTCAAATTAAAAACAAACAAACTGAGAAAGGGCTATGAAGGAACAGCTCTTCTAAACAATAAAAATTGTATAGAATCTGAGAAGTTAGTAACATGAACTTGAACTACAATTTTTAAAAAATGGGAATTCTACAAAAATCAATTTTGAAAATCTCCAGATTTTTCTAATATCTAAAATAATATGTTCCATTGACACATAAAATAATATGTATCCATCAAACCAAATATGATGGATATACTTGAATAGAAAAATCTTAGATGTTAATAGGCGACATAGGGGCAATTTTCAAGTCAGTTCTTCTTTGATAGAATTTGTCCAATTCTTAGGGACTCCACTTCTATAGAATCAGGTAAATTTCCTTTAATATAGCCACAGGGAAATTTCTTCTAATTCTTACATTGCAGTCAGGGATAGTCCTCTTAAGAAGTGGCTGGGATGACATATTTATTTAGAAGGCTAGTTTGTGATGTTTATTTTAGTTAGGACAGTGGTTCTCAAAGCATGGTCGATGGGCTCTTGGGAGGTCCCCAAGATCTTTTCAGGGGTTCCACGAGATGCAAAAACAAGTGTCAGTAAAACTGCTGGTGCCTTAGCATCAACCTAGGCAATGGCACCAAGCTGTACCAATTAATAATCACTATTCTTCACCACCACAAGCTCAGAGGTAAAATAAAAATAAATACATAAGTACATAAACCCAGTTTTACTTTAAAATATCCTTGATAAAGCAGTGAAAATTAACTTTATTAAGTCTTGACCTTTCAGCACGTTTTTTTACATTGTAATGAAGCAGGAAATATGCATAAAGCACTAACTTCTTTATACCCAAAAAGTTGCAGGAAAGCAGTTGTACAGTTGTTTGAGATGCAATGAAACTAACCTCTTTTTTTTATGAAACACCATTTTAAGTGAAAAGAAACAAACTATGGTTACTCAAATTTTGGCAGACTTTTCTCAAAACGAACCAAGGCAGTTTGTCGACTGACAGAAAACAACTGACAGTATTTGACAGTATTTGTTGCAATGATAAAATTCATTCTTTCAAGCAAAAATGTATAATTTTAGAAAACTTGAGCTTGACAGCTTCCCAATTCTTAATGGCTTTTTAAATGAGATTAGTGGTGATGTTAATAACTACAAATGTGATATTTTTAAAAATATGTTATGATGAAATGTCTACATTGGAAGATATGTATAACTCCCCTAAACCAATATTTTCCAAATGACCAATGCACATTTGAAAAAATCATGCATGGTTAACAAATCCATTCAAAATGCAAGATAGACCAATAGTTTTTAATGCAACTAACTATGTGTGAAAAGTTCACTGATATAATTATATTTTCCACACTGCAATAACTCTTTAAGAAATTACCACTTACTGGGTTTTGGTGTACTAAAAAGAAAAGAATATCCAAAATTACCTGAAAAGGTTATTCAAAAATATGTCTTTCTTTTCCAATTACATATGTGTGTGGCCTGATATTTTTCATATTGTTCAACAATAAATCATATGGCAACAGACTGAAAGAAGAAGATATTATTATCTGGTTATCTTCTATTAAGCCAGACATTAAAGAGATTTACAAAAATGTAAAATGCCATTTAATGAATTTATAAATAAGTCTAAATTTTTTTTTCAGTTTTAATTTCTCACACTGTATATATATATAAAAAGGCAGGTGGGACTCTTTAATAATTTCTATGTGGGCAAAGAGGTGCTGAAACCAAAGTTTTAGAAATGCTGAGCTAAGAACATAGTACCTTGGACGGGGATACATTGAGGGTGATAAAAATGTTTGGAAATAGAGTTGATGGTCAGTGTACTAAATGCCACTGAACGGTATGCCTTAAAATGGTTACTTTATGTTATGCGAATTTTACCTTAATAAAAAAGAATGATTAAAAAAAAGAATATAGTTCTTTGGAACCACAAGTTAAGAGTCCAGCTGATCTGGCATCGTCCCCTTTCACAAAATGAAGACCAAGAGCCACGTACTACCCACCATGAAGTCACCTCGGTCTAAAATTACCGTAGGTTCTTTCTGCTTAACATGAAACTTAAAACATTTCAGGAGGCCCCTTCTTTGAAAATAATGAAGACCATGACCACGTTTTTACAACTGGTCCAAATCCTTGGGTTTTATAATCTCCATGTCATCTCAGAGCAATAAATTTAATCATTGTGCCAATAGCCAATGAGAGAGTCAAGTACTTATCTGCCCGGGTGCCCTCTATACCATCCTGTGATAGGGCCTGGGAACAACAGGGAGCAAAAATCACAGGTGGCCCCTGCACTCACATGGCTCAGAATTTAGTGGAAAGAGAAGCATCGATCAGAAAATGGCACAAATTACAGAAGCTAACTGCTGTGAAGAGTGCTCTATGAAGGAGAGGTGTAGAATGTCAGAAGCATGAAAACAGGACTCTCTGACTAAATTCAAGACTAGAGCAATTTCTGAGGACCAGTAGCACCAGCTGCAGCTGGGAGCTTGACAGAAATGCCCAATCCCAGGCCTCTTCCACATCTACTGAAGAAGAATCCGCACTGTTACCGCTTCCTAGGTGATTCATGTTTAACAAGCATCCACGGTTCTAAAGAGCGAGCGGGT
Organism: Rhinolophus hipposideros; assembly: GCF_964194185.1. Taxonomy (NCBI): domain Eukaryota; kingdom Metazoa; phylum Chordata; class Mammalia; order Chiroptera; family Rhinolophidae; genus Rhinolophus; species Rhinolophus hipposideros. The sequence goes on along the minus strand of NC_138069.1, from coordinate 17,883,291 downwards.
AGGGATTCATTAGGTGGACAAAGGGTTAATTAGAGGGAGATGGGGTTAATTAGACGAAGAGGTAACAGACCAAGGGCCTATGGTCAGCATGGAGGGCATGTCTGAACTCAAAGAAAGCGACTGTGGCTGGAGTGGGCAGAGCATGGGGAGCAGGGAGCTGAGACATTAAGGGCTGGCACATCCTGAATCTGGTCATGAGTAAACAAAGGGGTGAGAAGGGACCTAGTCTCCTGAACTCTATCAGGCACGCCTTCCTGGCACTAAATTGCTTTCAAAACAAACACAACAGTTAGATACTCATCCTTTCAGAATTGCTGAAGGCAAATTCCTTTAATTCCAATGAAGGAACCAAGTTCTCACAGCACAAGTGGTAACAACTCTGGTTCCCCACAGTGAAACAACACCCTCCTGTGCATGTGGCAGGAAAGCAGATTAACCTCTGAGGGCTCGAAGGCCTGCATTACCAGGAAGTTCTGGGCTCTGAGAAGGTAGTAGTGATTGCAGTCTGGATCCCACACAAACCTTACGGTGCAGTGGATGTGAGCCCCCTGAGCCCAGACACTGGTCACAAAGCCACGGACCCTGGTAAACACCTTCTCTAGTGCTTGGAGAACGTAATGGAACATGACCCGGCAAGCCTGTAAAACTCAGCAGAGTACATCACGGGAGCTGCACCAAAAAGACGGTATCAATAAACGTTTGTGGGGGGGAGGAAGGAGGGCGGATCCAGAACTCTAGTGTGGGTCCAGGTCTTCGTGGATGTCTGAACGTGGGAGGAACCAGTCATGAGCAGCAGCCCCCTCTCTGTACTGACTAAACGAGTTCTGTGGTCTGAAGACCTCCCAGTGAGGGGGAAAAATCACTATGTGGACTTGGGCTGGAGACGAGAATTCACATTGCAAGCATCTCAGCAGCAGCTTTCAGCTCCAGGAAGGGGAGGAAATAGTTTTCTTAATACAAGGAAGCTTGGCTCAACTCCAGCTAATAAACCTGAGGGCAATGTCCAAGGCAAAAGAAATCCACCGTTAGGATTTATGGCCCTTTGAGGTAATCTCTCACTTTCTTATCACTTCAGGGACTGGGTGTACTGGTAAAAGTTGCGTGGATGATAAACAAAAAATAAAGATGGAGGCCCAAGTTCATGTCCCCCATAGTCGAAATTCTACATAAATGAGAGACAATGGGTTTGTGTCATTTTAGCAATGCCATAGAGGACTGAAAGTTTTCTAGTTCTCTTAATGGCCGTATCCCTGTGTCCTTTTTCTTCACCCAACTAAATTTTACTAATCCTTCTGCTCTTAGCTGCCTGCCTCATCCCCTCTCCCCCCAGTTAGGGACAGTCCCTGTACTCTGCTGCAGTTCGCAATTGCACGTGTATATGGGACTATCTGGAGAAGGCCTCCCTTCCCCTACTCTCTCTGTGAAGCATCTAAACCAGGCCAGGCAGAGTGGGACCAATGATGAGGCAGACACTGGGCCTGTCATCAAGGAGCTTGTCCTATAACAGAGAAGAAGAAAACCAGGTAAATCAAGTGCTTCGGAGGCTGTGACCACACTGCACACCATGCAAGGGGAGGGGGCAGAGGACAGTAAATCCACTTGTGCAGAAAGCATTTCAGATGGAGATATGGGCACAAACAAAGGTAGAGACATGGTCAAGTCTGTGAGCACTGCAAGCAGCTGGTTATTCCCAGTGCGTCAGGCCTCTGTGATGGAGTAAAGAGAGGCAAGGCTAGAGGGAAAGCAGTTTCCAGATCAAGCATGCCTTAGTACGCCATGCTGGAGAGTGCAGACTTTGGCTTTAAGTAGGGTAGTGACAAGGGCAGGGCTGGCTCTCTTTTGGTTACAAACACACCTCCCTCCAAATCTGTGGAAATTCAGGCCATCGTCCTTCCCCTGCTTTTCTGCCAAATTTCCCAGAAGCACTCCATGCATTCTACTCAAGGGAGCAAAGAGCAGTGAGCAGCTTTTCCATACGTTCCAAGTTCATTTCCATGAGCGATCACAAATCAATCAGCACGGAGCTGAGAATCCAGAGCCCACGGCTGGGCACAGACAGCCACATAGGTCTCATTTTCTTTTCTTTTTCTATTTCAATGGCATGTGATGAAGAAACTTATTTTTAATTTTTAAAAGTGGGATTAAATGACGGGGAATATTTGACCATGGTTGTGATCCCAAATCTAGTTGGAAATTAATATATCCCCTCGTCAGGTCATTAAAAGTAGAGTCGTTTTCAGGATGTTAAATTGCCACTCAATTTATAGTTGTCAGTACATTCTGAATGCATCAGATGCTAGGGGCTGGTGGCATGATATAAACAACATGAAGAGCTGGATCTTGCCTAGGGACCGTCAATAAAGTGGACATGGAAAGAGCTTGCAGGTCTCATTTTGGAGAACATTATTTGCCTTCAAATCATGCTATAATTTACAATATGTAATCACTTAAAATTGGTCCTTTGCAAATGAAGGCTTTCTTATTAGAGAGATAAGTCCCAAGATACAAGACAGGGTAAAGATACACTGAATCTGACTTAATAAGTAGGAGAATGTAAAGAGGAGGTTCTTCTCAATTCAAAAAATATGTACTGAGGCCCTGCAATGTGGCCAACAGACTACACGCTGGGGATATTCAGACAAAGAAGACTTGACCCGCTACCCTACAAGGAACATCAGAATGCAAAGAAGAAAAGAAAGGGAGACAACGATAAATTTGGCTACAGTAAAACTGATCACTGGAGCAATTACTGAAGTGTGCGCTTGAGGCAAAAATAAAGCCCGAATTTTAGAAGCATTTCTAAATGATAAACCAGCTTCCTTAGGAAGGTGGGTATTGCCCGAGGATTAGATCACTAATAGTGACAACTGGACCCCACCCAGGAAACAATATAGCGTGTGACTAAGGAGAAAAAGAAAAAAAAAAGAAAGAAAAGAGAGAAAAGAAAAGAAAAGAAAAGAAAAAAGAAAAGAAAAGAAAAGAAAAGAAAAGAAAAGAAAAGAAAGAAAAAAACTCTAGCTCTAGTTTCCCCAAGGTGCATTAAGGACTGCTCAACTCGTAATAAACTCTGCTGAGATTCGTAGTAACCGTAATTTATCAGTGTGCTCGAGAAACTGTGCACGCAACAGTGATGATCATTTAGCTCAAGGAATACAATAAACTCTTTGGCTAGGAGTACCCAAATAAAGGTAAGCAATTTCAACTTTTTCCCTACATTTATTTATTTTTTCAAAATTCATAAAAACTTGTGAAGTTCTGCAGAAAAATAAAAATCGTTTAAATGGCAACCCTGGGGAAAAGGAAATCACTTAGGCTTTTAGGAATTGAAAAAGAATCATCTTGTTTTATGAAACTCAAAAGGAAACAAAATACATCAGAAGGAAGGATCTGCTGAAAGTGAGCTCTATACCGATTCCCACCATTTTGGTTTCAGATCTGTAATGAACACTTAGGTGGAGGTAGAGTGTAGCGAGGAAACATAAAAAGCAGGCCCAGACTGAGATAGGAACATGGGTACAAATATGACTTGGTAGCAGTGTGACTTTGGGCAAGTTATGTGACCATTTCAATCTCAGTGTTCTCCTCTGTAAACTAAAAATCCTAATGTCTGCTTTTTGGGGTTTTTGTGATAGTGGACACTGGATATCGAAAGCATCTGACACACAGTAGGTCTTCAACAAATGTAAAGTGACTATATTATTCAATTCTTCATGCTCATAAAGTCTTGAGCATACATTCTTATCCCCCTTGACTACTGAGCAGGGATACATAGTGACGGGAACTTTTCTCCCTGGGTAGAAAGAGTCAACACAGCTCCAAATTCTTGTGACCGTCCAGAGAGAATACTCAGTTCATTCACCCTGAAGGAATTTCTCCAAACACTTCCAGGGTGACATAATTATTATATTGGGGTATTGGGGCAAGGGTCAGGCTGAAGCAACTGGGGCGTCATCACCAAGCTGAGAGCCAGCAACAGATACCAAACAGCAGTCATAAACAGTAAATTAAGTTCCAAAAATATAAGTAGAAAATGCAGTATTCCACCAAGTATTAAACATTGCCAGTGAAAGACCCTAAGCGTTAATGAGATCAACGGTGCCATTTTGGAGCCCTTACCACATGCCGGAAACTGGGACATTCCCTTTGCAGGCACCGACTCACTCCATCTTCACAACACGACTCTGAGGCAGGTCCCGTTGTTCTCCCCATTTTATAAATGAGGACACAGGGGCCCAGATGTGAGATAATCACAGGCGGTCTCCCCGTTGTAAGTGGTATAACTGGAATTTGAACTCAAGTCAGTCCAACTATAGGGCTAAAACTCTTAACCGATGTGCCATTTCCAAATACATGAATGGAAACCCAATCACATGGTCATTATCATAAATAAACCAAGTAACGTATTCCCCAAATGGCAGGCTTAGTCTTCCAGAGTTTGATTTTAGTTCATTGTCTAAGGCCTGAGTCCTAACTAGGACACACTAGGACACTAAATGCTGCAGAGCCCAGGACTCTGCCGTGGGACCTCTCGCCTGCCCGCACTGGGCAGCCTCAGTGATGTCATCAGTCCAACGTTTACATACAAAAGAAAAACCATCTCTATACTGAGAGCTCTCAGGAGAATTCCTGATTGATGTTCATGCCTGACACCTGCGCACCCCACCACACCAGTACAGCAAAACTAGACGTCCCTTTCTTCCCTGTAGGAAGCCAGAATTCCAGGAGTCCTCCTCGGTTCCTCTCCCATTCCACATCCTTCCCATCAGTTAATCCTGCCAGCCCTATCTTCAAGGTGTGTTCCAAATCTGACTACTTCTCACTATTTCCACCGCTACCATCCCAATTCGGGCCTGCAATGTTTTTCATCTGGGCTCCTGCGATAGCCTCCCAGGTGGTCTCCCTGACTTCACTCCTGCCCCCACTCGGCTCATTCTCCAGAGAGAAACAGCAATCTCGGAGAAAAAGGTAACAAAAACAGACCATGTCACTCAACCCCTCAGAACGGTCCAGTGACTCCCTATTACAATTAAAATGGAATTCAAACCTCTTCACATGCCCCCCGCCCCCAAGACCCACCTGCTCTGGTCCCTGCTTAGTCCTCAATTTCAGCTTGACCCTACTGACTTTATTGTCCCTTGAATAAGCCAAGTGTGTTTCCATGCCAAACAGGTTCTTTTCTCAGGGCTGTTGCTCTTATTGTTCCCTCTGCCTGAAGAGTCTTCCTCTAACTCTTCACATGGCTTTGCTCTCATACTTCATTCAGGTGGTGACTTAAATGTCACCTCCTTTGACCACCTGATCTAACAGTTCCTTGTCCACTCCCATCATTCTAACTGCTTAATCTTCTCTGAGAGTACTTAACACTTCCCACAATTATCTTTATAATAGATTGAGTCTGTATTTGATACCATATTTTTAAAAAATTCACTGGTATATTCACAAGATATAATACTGAGTAGGCGCTCAAGGAATATTTGCAAACATCTGCCTCTCTCGTCCAGGAGAGGAGAGATTTTGTCTTGATTACTGCTATATCCCCATACCTAGAATAGCACTTGGCAGATAATAAGCACCCCGATATCTGAACACTGAATCAGCGAAAGGCTCCTAGCAGTCCTACACAGATCGGGCCAACACACATCTCACAGGAAACAGAAGGACAGGCACCCGCTTACTGGAATGGCCATCTGAACTCATGTTGGAGGGGTTCAAAATACCCGCCATCAAGAACGAGGTCACGTGCCTGAGGCTCCATCCCGATGCCTTAAAGCTAGGCGGCTGCTGGCTTGAGCGTTTGGAAGGGAAGACAATATGAGGCAATATGAGCCTAGATGTGGGGCCAGGAGAGAAGTCCGCATCTCACCTCCTGTCTCTAGACTGCACTCGGGCCGTGCCTCGCCTGCAGCAAACAAGCTCCTTTTCCCCAGGCACGACGCATCACTGGATCAACTGCTACACACAGCTCCATGCTAAGGCGATAGGGACGTGAGTCCAGAGGCAAAACAGGCCCTTTATGCGTCCTCGTTCTGTGCCCCGGGGTCACCTAAACGATGCAAGTACTTGCTCCAAGGCCTTCACAAGGCACATATGTTCCAAAACACATCCATTTAATCCAGTCTGACAGTGAGAAGGGTTTGTATGGGGCCCACAATACCAGGCTGGCTGGACTCTGGCTGGCAGACCCCGCAGGTGTTTTCAGTTAAATGTGATAATCAAATTAGCTGCACAGCGCGGCTAACTCCGAAACGGCAGCTACCTCTGCAACGGCAAACTGCGCTTCCTGGGTGATCTGCCCATCTGCCTTTCTCCCCTGCTAAGTGCAAAGATGCAATGGCCTTAGCCTGGTGGCAAAGACTCAAGGGAAGGCCAGCAAGCAGAGGTGCGTGCCGGCATGCTGAGGTAAAGGCAGAGAAGGGGAAAGTGGAGGTGGGTTTCTGCTCGAGCAATCTCAAAAGCAGCTAGGCTTACCCCACCCAACTTGTTTTGTTGTCCAACCACATAGATCCCTTGTGGCCTCCCATCCCTTTACTCCTCCCAAGTTGACTTTGCACTTGGACATGGCTACGCTGATACTCTCAATAGAGCATAAGTTAAAGGAGGGAGGAAAAGGTCTTCTGCGGGACTGGTTATGAGAAACCAAAGGAAAAGTTAAACCTGTGACAAGATAATGTGATAACTGCAGGACCTTTCCCATGGCCAATGTTATTCTTGTGCAATTCAGCTGGAAATTACCTTTAGGGTCCAAATTTGCAGAGCGTGGTGAGGGAATAATATGCATGACTGGAGGATATGTTCCTTGAAACCAAAACGCCATGTAAATGTCATTTATTCTATTACCACCGATTTGCTTACATGGCTTCACCACAGTCACCTGTTTCACCAGCCAGCCAAAGGCCGAGTCCTGAAAAAGCCCAAAGAGCTCAGATCCTGCAAAGGTGTCTAACGTAGCTGTACCAGGTCCTAAGCAAATGCAACCCACCCATTCCTATTTCGCCACAGTAGTACACAGAGCCAGATTTCAATTATCGATGTTAGTGGGGGTCGGGGGAGCGGCAACTTCCAATTATCCATGGTAAGCTGCAACAGACACATTCCTGAACAGTTCTCTCTAAACCAAAAGTCTGTTTCCGAATTCCCACTTCCCATTGACTGCCAGAAAATTCTAGTTGCTGTCAGAGATGGCAGACTAAAGAGAAGTTGAACAAAACTATTCCCCAGCACTGTCAATGAGGGAATGAGAGGAAGGACGCAGGTCTGGTTGCTGATAACAAGCTCAAAATGGAAACTTAAACCCAGCCAAGGACAGGACCACAGCAAGGCAAGAGAGACAACTGGGGTGCAAAAAACAAGGCTTGTTACAGTCTGTTGCCTCCTTAGATTCTGCACCCCAGGTGACTCTCTTGTGTGCTTGCCCTAGTCCCAACCCTGCCAGACACATCAACTTTGTGTCCTGGCTTCATTTACCTTTAGGTAAATGTTTTTTATTGAGTTACCATAATGTTATTGGCTGGGTAATGCAGGAACCTAGTCGTTAAGACTTTTTTCTTTTTATTAGGCTCCTTCCTCTCTCCCTTCCTCCCTTCTTTCCTTCCTTCTGTCGTGCGGGGCGGTCTGCGGGGTCTCAGCTCCCGCTCCCCACATAAGAACGCAGGACATGGTGAGGCCAAAAAGGAACACCCACAGAGCCATACATAGGGGAGTCATACCACTATACTCTCGCTGGTGGCTGGGTTGGAGACACAGGAAGCAGGAGCCACACTGTCCGCAACCCTCACTGCTCCGCTTGCAGGCTCAGCCACCATCTTCTTGCTAGCCCCCATTTTTCCTGCTAGCGTAGCCACGGCAGTTATTTATATTAGTGGCCACTGGCTCACTGATTATAGCTGACAGCCAACTAGCCACAGCTGATGGCCAGCCAATCACAGTTGATGGCCATTCACCCCCTGAGCCAGCACCTTTCCACGTGAGGCCGAGAGCCTGGAAACTGCACTCCTGGCTCTGTCCCCACGCCTTCCTTCCCCTCTCCTTCCATTCACAGGAGGTAGGAACCATGATAGTTATGGGCTGATTCACTTCGATGGTGACAAAGTGTCTGAGAGGGACGCAAAGACTCAGTGGCCTTTGGAGGCCGGCAGCACAGACAAGAGAAAGCAGGGGTCTCAGGATACGGCTGGCGGGCAGGGTTAGGAGAGGAGAGATGCTCAATGCGTGCCCCAGAGACAGAGCCTGGGCCCTAACAGCTACAGCCCTCCCCCGTGACTGGGGAGCCCCAGAGCAGTGTGTATTCCTGGCCCTAGGCCCAGAGTGCCCCAGATGACTATGCAGACCCGAAGCTGGAAGGACAGACTTCTCTCTGCACAGTCTGCTTGTAGGAATTCCTCATACCAGTTAGCAATACCCTGCAAAGAGACTCCGCAAAGCAGATGGCACACAGGGCCTTCTCATCCTTGCAAGCCAGAAGAGGAGGCTCCCACAGCCACAGGGCCCTGTGAGGCCAGGAGCCCCTGGAGCCCAGTCGTCTGCAGCTTTGTAAGGTGTGTCTGCAGCAGTGTGGCCTCCGGGGAGCCGGGGCTATTTCAAGGAGGCTGTGGCACAGGTCAGCAGCCTTAATATTTGAGAATAAACAGGACCTGCCAAGGCTCTACTGAGGAAAATGAGAAGAAAAGGTGCGGGGTGTTTCTATGTCATATCTCTCTGGGCGGTTGAACATCAGCAGGTCAGTAAACCTATGAAGAGATTCACCCCTTTGGTTCTTTGGTTCTTCTTATTTCCCCGAGACTCTAGGGCCCCCTTCCACCACCTCCCCATCTGTAGCCTAGCTGACTTCTGCTTAAATCATTTACAGCTGAGATTAGATGGTACCATTCCGGCTCCCGCACACTTAATGCATTCAAACAACACCGCCTGGGACAAAGATGTGCCATGTGAACAATTCTGTGTTTATAACCATCCCTCCCTCCAAATGGAAACTGTATCAGGCACATAAGCCGATTCAGTCATTGTGGAGAATAATTTGACAATATCTAAAAAACAAAAAAAAAGGGAAGCTGTATAAATCCCTGAAATCCCACTACTATGTACACAGTTTGCGAAAACTCACACATTTGCAAAAGAATGCCTGCAAGGATGTTCACTGCAGCGTTATTTATAATGGTAGAAAACCGGAAAGAACTCTACATGTCTATGAATAGGGGAAAGGGATAACTCCTATGTGGCACAGTATTCAGAGAAATGAACTAGCATTTATCTCAAAAAGATGAAACAGTGAAAAATACAAGCTGAAAAGTGCGAGTACACTCTGATGCCGTATGTTGAAATTACGACACATACACACAAATATCAGATGTCTGTATTTGAACACCAAAAAAATCAATTTTGAAGTATCAAAACATAGTTCAAAAGGATACACACTAAAATTCATGTTAACTTTCCACTGGAGGGCAAAGGGAATGGGACTGGAGAGGAGCCAAAAGAGGATTTCAGTGTTAACGTGAGAGAGACAACACAAATAGGATAAATGTTAACTGATTTGAAATATATACATATATATATATATATATATATATATATACATACACACATATATACACAGATACATATTTATGTATCAATATATATGTGAAAAATTACAGCAACACATATAAATTATATATTCCATATATAAATATATATTTCAAATAATTTTTGTACATTTTGTTCTAATTTTTTTTCCAAAAAAAAAGAAGAAAGGAAGAGAAGAGGGAGACAGGGCATATTTTGAGGAATCAGATGGATTCCTTCACATTCTCTTGGGGGAACTTTAAAAAGCTCTGTATACTTCAGAGGCTAATAGCAGAAGATAGGAAGGGGAAAACAATTTTAAAAAATAAAGTTAATACTAACTTTTAGAAATGCATGTTTAATCAATATTATCCTTAGTAGGATATTATATCCTTAACAAGATAACATCAATATTATCCTTAGTAGTAGTTCCCAGAGCTTAGTTGTAGGTGGAAATCAGTTGGGAGCTTGTTAAAACTCTAAGTCCCTGCCCTCCCTACCCAAGCCCCCAATATTATGATTGAGGAGATCTTGAACAGGGCCCAGAGATCTCCTTTTTATTAAAAAAAAAAAAAAAAAATCCTTAGCATAGTAGAGTTAAACCTTTTTTAATGTACTGAGAAACATTTACAAAAATAAAACTTAAAGCAAATGAAAACTACAATTTTAATGTAAAAGTCTATTCCCCTTTGCCCAGAAGTGGATAGCTAATAGTGACTCTTAAAAGAAAATTTTATATTTTGATGATGATAAACTGAAGTCATTCTATACAATGTTTATTTACATAGCGTTATAAAATGTTGATCCTGGAGGCCCTCGATAAATATCCCTGGAATGAGTTAACACGTCTGAACAGGTCTTCGCTCAAAAACAGCCAATGAGAAAGGAATCTTTAGCACAGAGCTGGCAGACCTGTTCTCTGAAGGACCAGACAGTAAATAGTTCAGGCTTGAGGGCCAAATGGTTTCACTTACCACTTCTCAACCAGCCAGGGTAATTCGGAGGCTGCCACAGACAATACATAAATAAATACATGTGGCACTGTTCCAATAAAACTTTATGAACACCGAAAATTTGAATTTCATACAGTTTTCATGTTGGGAAATATTATTCGTCTTTTGATTCTTTCCCAACTATTTTAAAATGTAAACACCCATTCTGAGCTGTGGGCCATACAAAAACCAGCAGCAGGGTTTTCCAAATTCCTGCTTTAAGCAGATCTGGGCAGAGAGGTGGGAAAAGCTCAGAATACCAGACAGGCTGGAAAAGGCCAAGCAGAAGAAAAGAAAGGGGTCTATGGTGGATGAAAAGCCAGTGGACTCACCCAGTACCTGATAATAGGACAAAGACAATATAGAAACAAAAAACAATTGCTGGTTTTTTATTGTTATTTTTCTTTTATTTCAGACCAGTTCTACCCTAAGAGTAAAAGTCACATTCAATTAACTAATGGCTAAGGAAGTGAGAAAAAAATGGCATAGTTGACAGTCCTTAGTCTTACCAGTTGGGAAAAAAGCCCAAACCTTTTCCGGTTAAGTTTTACCAGCATCTCCAGCATTGCTAAAATGTATTCTCCGTTCTCTCTGCTGCCCACTCTTGAGTAGAAAAGCAATGAGCAGAAAAGCAGACAACAGGGATTCTGTCTCAAAATACCCAAGGATTAAGTGCCCCGTCCTGTCCTACCCAGCCCATGCATAAAATCATAGACGTCTTCGAAATTAAAAGAGTCACAGAGTCTGCTCCACTCATGAAAAGTAATTACTACTTTTTAAATAGCACACATGGTCATTTTATAAAAATTCAAAAATTAAGAAGCCAAGAGAAGAAAACCCAAGCATCTAGAGATAACGACAGTTAAGATATTATGGCTATCCTTCTAGATTCTGTTTTCCTTAACTGCCTCGTGCGTGTGGATGTCAGTGCGTGTTTGTCTTTTTTTAATACAAAAATAATCCCCCTTATTTTGTAGATGAAGAAACCTAAGTCCTGGTAAACTTGTTCAAGATTGCACCTCAAATGAGTCTGTAAACATTCAGGATTAGAACCTCTTGCCTGTTGGGCCAATGCTCTCTCCTACCACCTCCTCAGAGAAATAGGTGATTAGCATCTTGGACAATTTAGTGCCTCGTCCATAGCAATGATGCTCAGTAAACTCACACAGGCCGACACGAATGATGCCCCCTGGGCGGTCGTGTTTCTTTAGCTCAGTCCAGCTCTGTCCAAGCAAGGTTCATCAGAGACGCTCCTGATTATCAATAACACCAGAGAGCATAGTTTTTAACAAGCTGCCAAATCCCAAAGAGCACAGGGATATAGTTCATATATAACGTAGAATTTTTGCTACTGAAAGTGCTTCACTTTGGAACATTTTCTTTTGGCGTTACTTTAAAACAAGGCACTATTTGGGATCCTTTATACAGAGTTTATTTAGAATTCCGTTTTGGATTTGCCCCATTGCCTACGAGGCAGGCTTAGAAGGAGCAGAAAGCATCGAGACATCTGCATGAGGTATGCCTTAAGTTTCAATTAAGATCAGCCTTAACTATGACTAAAACAATTTCTGATGGGGCCAGTCATGTCAAGAATTGTAACACATTAATAACATGGCAAGGAAAGGATAACCTACGGTTTTGCCAGTGTTTTCTGCTTCATTAACCAGCTGCCTAGGGCCAGGGAGATCAACCCTGTGAAACAAACAACAATTCTGGAAAGGAAACTCACATTTAGGTGGCATGCAAAGCAGTTTAAGTGGCAGTTCTAGTGAGAAGGGAAGTATAATTCTTAAAGAAGCAAAATGTCGAGATTATCTTTCAATAACAAGAACAAGAAAACCTGACTAGCCTGCTAGCCTGAGATATGCTTGACACGGGAAAACCCATTTGCCTGGTGACTTAAGGAAATGTGTTTACGTGTGTCTAGTTCTGGGGGTTGGTGAATCAAGCTAATACCTTCACTCCATCTCACACTAGATGATTCTGGGTCCTGGGCATGTCTGAAGACGTGTTCTGAAGGGAGGCCTCCAGCTTTTGTGAAGTGCTAGCTCATGCCAAAACAGAATCAGGCATTCTGGGAAACTGAGCTATGAGACATTCCAAAAGTAGTGCTCCCAAAAGGCTAATGAGTTTCCTGGATCCTTTCCACCCTTTATTTCATTCATTATTCCACAAACATTTGTGGAGTGCCTCCTACTATGTGCAAGGCACTGTTCTAGATGCCTAGGGATATATAGCAGTGTAGACACAGACAGAAATCGCTGACCTCGTGGAGCTTACATTTCAGTGAGAAGAAAACAATAAACAAGTGAAATATATAATGGATTAGATGGTAATATGTGCTATGAAAAAAAATGAAGCAACGCTAGTGTGGGAGCATCAGGGCTGGAGGCTGCGATCTTAGAGTTAGAACACACTGGGGAGGGGAGGGGAGGGGAGGGGAGAAGAGGGGAGGGGAAGAGGGCCACTCGGGGCTACGCACAAGGGACTGAGTCCTGGGGCGCCACAGACGAGGCTGGAAAGAAGCAGCCTGGGAGGCAGGAGGAAAACCAGGAGAGTGTGTTGTCCTGGAAGTCAAGGGAAGATGGCATTTCAAGGAAACGGGAGTGAGAAACTGCATTAAATCCATCAGAACCACCAGGGAAGGGAAATCTGAAACGGATGTAGCAACACCAGCAGGAGGCATTTCAGCACTGTGGTGGGGCAGAGTGTGCAGAAGCCTGAGTGGAGAAGGTTCAGGAGAGGACCTGGGAACAGCACACACACGACTAGGTGGCACATTCTGCTGAGAAGAGCTCAGAGAAATGAGATGGTACCTAGAAGGGATGCCAAGATTGAGGAAAGGTTTTGTCTTTTTTTGGTGCTGTTTCTTTATTACTTGTGAAGGACCACAGAAAGGACAACATGTGCTGATGGGAAAGATTCAGCAGAGACAGAAAAATGAGTGATAGAGGACAGAGAGGGGCAAGGCGTTGGAGCCAAGTCTGTACGAATGCAATCGGAAAACGGTTCCAGTGCCCCAGGGAAGGGGGCGCCTTGAGTTGGGGGCACTGACTGCTCCTCGATCACACAGGGAAGGAGGGCAGAAGCATTGGCAAAGGTGTGGGTATGGTGGTGGGCTGGGTATGGCTTGTGGATGTCCTCCTTATTGCATCGAGACCATCATCCAGAATAGTGAATGGTGTAGAGACACACAGTAGATACCAAGCACATAAGGGCCCCTTGAGGTTGCTTTCCAGTGGTTCAACTCTACTTCCAATTACGTGATTGACCAAGAAGATGTCTAATAAATTCCCTTCCTCTTTCTTTTTTATTTTTATTATAAATAACCACAGTTCACTTCTGTTGCTTACAACCAAAGACCAAATCTTTCTTGAGGCGTACGGTTACCCCATTTTCCACTGAAAGTTTGACTTTAATAAAATAATGATCCTATTCTATCAAATCCTGTCCTAATGCATAGGAAGACCTGCTTGCAATATACTAACAAGCCAAACATTATAGGTTCCTCTACACCTACTGCACAGAACCAAGAAATAATGATTTACACTTAGAAAACCAAATTGGAAATGCTAAATCAGTATGCCAAACTGCTTGAAGAAAAACACTTCTATACACGTGAGAAAGTAAAAAGGACTGACACCAAAATTCAAATTGCCTGAATATTTCTTCAAACTCTCTTTTGAGTTAAACTATAAAATGTCTACCAAGACAGAATGGAGATGAATACATGTGCAACTTTCCTTAGAGTGTAGATTAACACTTCAATTCAGTAACTCAGGGAGGGAAATCCACGTGGAGAATGCACTAAGGGGTGATCTGGAGGCACGGAGAAGCATTTTTACAGTGGATGGCAGTGTTTTAGCTGGGAATGGCATCTGAGAAGGCAGTCAAACCCAGTAAGAAAGAAGAAAAGTCAGACTCTCCCACAGAGGGACATTTTGAAGATCACAAAGACGAGTGGAAATTTCCAGACTGTGCAGACTAAGATGAGTCTTCATGATATAACGTGTTGTCCCCCTCCCGGAAATTAAGAGTTATTAAACTGCAGCAAAGACAGCTGCTTCTGAGATGAAATCAGCCTTGCGACACCAAGCAGCAGGAGGGTGAGGGTGAGTAGCTGCTAACTTCCCATGGAGACCAGCCCCAGGAGCTTCTGCTTTCAGAAAGCTGCACTGGCTGCCCTATTCCCTACGAGGGGTGGGGTGAGGGGGCTTCTGCACCCTGAGTAGCCCTGCAGACTCACAGGGAAGGGCGAGGCCTGGTGGCAGGTAGGACCTAAGAGCCAACAGCAATGGCTCTTCCTCCCAGAGGACCCTGCGCTGGCTCATCCTACGCTAGGAGGGCTGAGATAGATGCTCAGCCCTTTGGGCTAAACACACAGAAACTAAACTGCCAAGGAAACAAAAGCAAAGCAAAGTAAACACATGCACACTCAAAAATCTCCCAAGATAAGAGCCGTGTGTAAGGTGTTCTCAGCATCCAGCCCTAAGGGTTTAGCTGGCCAGTAACAGACTGTGAAGAAAGCCCCATCCCATCAGTAAGAATGACTGTTTGGTTTAACTGTTTGAACGATTCCCCTATCTTTCCTCACCTGAAGGCACAGTTCCATGACCCTCCTGCCTCCACCCCGATTTCTCAAACAGATTGTAAAAGCTTAAAAGCTTACGTTATGGATGCTGTACTACATGTCAGACGCTCTTCTAAGATCTTTGTGTGATTTAATTAACTTAATCCTCACAACAACTCTAAAAGAGTAGAAACTATTGTTGTCTTGAGGTTTCCCAGAAAGCAGAGACTGAGGTAAAGGCTTCCACGCTACTAGGGAGTCCCCAGGGGCATGAGGCAGAAAAGCTAGCCACTGCCTGGTTCAAGGACCAATACTAGCTCAGTCTCTGGGGCCCATCTTCCAAAAGGCTGTCTCGACTATCGAGGAAGCATAGCTCCCACCTCCCGTTAGTCAAAGGTTTCCCCTGGGAGTGTTTTCAATACCCCTTTGCTTCCAGGTTGGACAGGTATGGACGCCACTTTGTGCCATGCGGAGGTAAGAGGCAGGACACACATGGTATAGGCATAAAGCTACAAGCTATCAGGCTGCACCTACATGAAGTGAGCTGGAGGTTACACAACTGGTCACTCCAGTGGTGGCTGAAATACACAGAGGAGAAGCTAGGAGAATCTGATGTGCTAATTTAAAAGTTTCTGATACAATTATTAATTCTCCTTTCTCATATGAAGAAACTCGGGCAGAGAAAAGTGAATTCAAGCAAGGTTTCAGAATAGACAAGAGCAAAACCAGGCAGTCTGGCAGAATGTGCTCTCTTAACCACCATGCTCTCAGCCCCTACAAATGAACTGCAACTACCTAGAAGTCTGCCAGCTGCCTCGCTGCAGCTGCCACATTTGAGCTACAATAGATGTGAAGAATTAGTTGGGAAACCAGTCAGTCTAATAAAATAAGTATCACCGATAATGTTCACCATGCAATGAAATGAGGTTGCAGCAAGATAGTGTTCCAAACAGTGTGAGTGGTAGAATCAGTTAGAAACTGCTGTTCAGCCACAAAGAAAGACATTTAATGAAAGCACCCCTGGGGAAAATGCATAAGAAATATGTCTCATCAGAACAGAAATAAATGACATAGAGACTAGCAAGACAGTAGAAAAGATCAATGAAATGGAGAGCTGGTTTTTTAAAAAGATAAACAGACAATCCTTTAGCTAAACTCACCAAGAAAAAGAACAAAAGGACTCAAATAAAATCAGAAATGAAAGACACAAAAAAGAAGGAGGAGAAGGAGAAGGAGAAGAAAAATAAAAAAGAAATCTGGCTCTGCTAAGGGTTGGCAAAGAAGAAACTAAGTCGCGGTCGTGTCCGTTAATACTTTCACTTTTATAATACCCCAAAATAAATGGGGGCAGCCATGAAGAAAGGAAAAGAGAGCATCCTCCTCTTCATTCCTTCCTGAATTTGAGGGGGAACTCCAAGGGTTCAGAAGAGGAAGAAGTGCATCAGAAAACAGAAAAGTCATTGAAAAACTTAACCCAAACAAAAGTGGAACAACTTAAAACAAACAAGAGACCCAAATCAAAGGAGCACTAAGACTGCTGAGCTTTAACAGCTTGAAGCCAAGTATTTCCCCTTTCAGAATGGGCGTTTGATATGATGTGAAAGATTCAGTTCCTTGAATTCAGAAATTTTGATTTTTTTGTTTTTATTTTTTTAAGCAAAAAACTTAAACTGAACTTGTATCTTTCCTTCCCCTAACCCGGAAGGTTGGAAGGCCACAGGAGACAAAAATTCCTGGGTTGAAAGTAAGTAAAGGTCTGGTAGTTAGGCTAAATAAGGGTTGAGCTCTAATTTCTTCTTTTGCATTTCCATTAATTTAAAGTGCTAAGTTGCCTGTTTGCTCTAAAACATGTGGTTGTCCTCTTTGCAGTGTCCCTTTAAATAGATTTTCCTTCAGCTCTGCCAAAAATAGCTAAAGCAGGTCCTTTGAGAATCTCATTCTTAGTCTTAAAAAAAAAAAAAAAAAACACTCTATTCCCCACCCCATACACATAAACCGGCAGTATCTCCCACTTCTAACCGGGTCCTCCAATCAGAAATAGTAAATCTTTCAGGAGTAAAACAGAGCTGCTCAAGGAAGTAATTCTCCCAACCCGTTTCTGCTTATTCATTGATGTAATCATCAAATATTGAGACCCTCTTTTGGGATTAGCAGCTAGTCAGGCCTTGGGCTGAAAACCCAAATGCCTACACAGTAGCCAGGCAGGTAGGGGGCATGAAAGAGTGGGCCAGGCACACAGGCCAAAGGGACTGTTTGGGGACCAGGCAAACTGAAGCAGGCATGCCCGGGGGGATAGGGTGTGGCCTCTATTCAGTTCCAGCCAATTGTTAGCAAGGAGATCTGAATTTTTTCAAGTACGATTACCCCCATTACAAATGCTGGAAACCTGTCCAAATGTTAAAAACAGCAAGGTGTGGGACAACAATACCAAATAGAACACGTGTGGGCTGCTCTGGCTAGAGGCCCTTGTTTGCAACCTCTAGGTAAGAAACAAAGATAAAAGAAGACAGACTGCCTGTCCCCTGGGAGCTTATGACCCAGTAGGAGAGAGAAGATACACACCTGGTAAAGGTGGAATGTGATCCACGCTAAATGAGAGGAGTAAGCACAGGCTAGGGGAGTTCGGGGAAGTGAGAGGGCACTTGAGGCAGAAAGGATTCTTGTAGGCAAAGGCATCTGAGCTGAGGCTAAAGCATGAGGTCGACATTGGCAGCAGAGGCTGGAGAGAGAGCATTCCAGACAGAGGAAAATGAGCTACAAAAGGCAAACAGAGGGAGCAGGGAAGAGAATATTTGAGGAATGGTCACGAGACCATCATGCTTCTACCCAGCAAGTATCCGTGAGTGCACTCCAGGCAGTAGGGATACAATGGCAGTCACGCGGAATGCGAGATGAGGCTGCAAAGTCTGAAAGGGCCCAGTCCAGACCAGAGTTTTGTCTTAAGAGCAGTGGGGAAGCTGCCTTTGACATTTTTTTGAAGCAGGGGAATCACATGTTGAGATCTGCAGTGTTCCAAGTGCCCCGGCTGCAGAGCATGCATTCTGCGGACTGGAAGGGAGCCAGAGGAAGCCGGGAGGAGGTGCTGGGAAGCAGCCTGGAAAAGAGACGATGACAACTTGGAGTAAGGGGATAGCAATGAAGACAGAGAAAAGTGGATGGATTCAGGAGATGGCTAGGGGTTAAAATCACCAGAACTATCAGTTCAGGGTAGGAGTTGGTGAGGCAGAAGCCAAATGGGACTCAAGAATGTGGTCAATGTGGCTTCATGGGCATAGGAGGCTACACCACCAGTGGCCCAGCAGCCAAGCAATTCTGTACCGGCAGCAGTGGGAGTCCAGTGGTTACTAGAGAGAAGGTTCAGGAGCTAGGGTGTAAGGCTGAGGGAAGGCTGCCAGAGAAGCTCACAGGAGCTTTCCATCGTAGAAAGCCATCATTTCAAAGGTGCTGTTTTCTTTTAAATGTGCTTTGTAAAATTCCACAGCTATTTTGTTTGGTCTAGGCTTGATGGCAAGGAAATAACTAACTCTCCTCATGTGTTCAACAGCTCTTCACTAAGGTAAATCTTATCCTCTAGACTTGGGGTTAAGGAAGAAAGAATACTAGAGCATAGGTATAAGATACAAGTTACTGCCAAGTATCCATGCCAACTTCCTTTTATTTCGACTCTTTCTTAAGAACTTGAAGGAATGCTAGTTAACCGCCAGGGCCCATCCTCCTGGGTGCCAAAGCCTAGCAATGAGTATCTTGATAACGACACGTATTTTCACATGAACCCAATTCACTCTGCTTCTAGGTCATTAAGAAAATATGACTACATCCTTCTTCATTTGCAAGAATACCTGGAAGTGCTCAGACTCTAGTCACAGGAAGGAGAAAACAACCAAGCCACTAGGTGCTCAACCCTTGATAACTAATGACAATGGAGTCTACATATTTTGATAAAGTCTCACTTGTGTGGCAAGTATTTGCCCCACCATATTCCTTAATGATCCCTACAGCGTACAGAAGTCACAACATGTAACACATTCAAATATACACTAGACAATTAGATAATGAAAAGAATAATAAGAAATCAGCCAGCAGCAATGGGACTACAGTGGATTTTGCTTTTTGCATGTCTCTCTCACCCTCTACCCCCCAAATCCTGGAATTTTAGTGTATATGTGCCCACACTGCAGATGTATTCATCTTCCCTCCCACACTGACCTTTGGTCCCATATGTCTTGATTGAATTAGCGTGCCATGCAAAGATCGTTCAATAGACTGAATGTTCTCGGAAATGTTCTTTTCCTAAGCCTTGCAGTAGGCACTATGAGCTACCTATTCACAGCTCTGCTTTTATACTGGTACCCATGCCTCCCACAAGTGGCCCAGGTAAATCCTGTTCAGTGTAAACAATCATGGTGGTCCCATTCCCCTTGCTGGCGATTGCTACAAACCAATGAGATGTGATGGGAAGTCCATTGGGAGAACTTCAGGGAAAAGTATCATCATAGGTCTTAAAAGGAGACTCAAAGAAGAAATAATGCCTTTTCTGCCTCTGGACAACCACTAATGTGCAAGGATTTAACGCAACAGCTTATGACCCTGCAAGGAACTAGCCCATACTGTAAGGCTGGCTGTGAGCAGGACCATGGAAATAACCTGAGCATTTCATGAACCGAGAAATTATCCGGCCCTCAGCACTGATCTTATGTAATGACACAATAGATTTCCTTATTGTTTAAGCGATTTTGAATTGGATTTTGTTTTTTATAGCCCAAAGCATCCTAATGATACAGTATCTCTTTGGAGAAGCAAGAATAGGGCTCTGTCTCTCCAACAATACCCGAGCAACAAAGGAACAGTAGCTTCAAAAAAGAAAAGAGGCTAAGATTTATTTCTCAATACGTTTTGGGAAAACCAGCTGTGAAAAGGTATTTTTAATAGTCACTCCTGATATAAGGAGAGTCTTCTAAAATCCTCCCTCACAGCATAAACACTGTAATAAAGTTACGATGATCCACTATGAATGGCATGTGTGGAGATATACAACTTACTTGGAGTCATCATAATATGTAAACATTAGGGACTACCATGAAATTAGCCTTTATTACTCATCTACTCTTATTTCCTTCTACAATTATAAGATCGGGAAGTATTTTCTTCTCTACTCCCTCTTCTAGATGATGAAAAAACAAAGAATCACATGAGTGAAAGGAAACTCAGAAAACTGAGGCTCAAAGAGGTAGAAGGATTTCCATAAGGCCCCACAGCTAGCTGGGGACAATTTTCTTTACTAATAAAAATGCTTTTATGCGTAGTTTTAAAAGAGTCATTTGCTGAACACTCAATTTAAAGCAAAGTTGAATTGTAAATATATGGTAAATCAAAGTCGTATGTTTTCCTCAGTAATTTAATTATGAAAATACAATCTTTTTAAACTCACTGCTTTGAGGTTCTTCTATTTCTAATACCCTCCGAAACCCCAATCCATTCCTTTCAATACCAGTTCTCTCTCCTAGAAAATCCCCACATTTGGCCCATTCAAAAAAGACTGTTTGTAGCATAATGGCCTGGGGAATAAAGCAGAAATGCAGATTCCCAGGCAGTCTGTTTTAGTAGACCGGGGGTGGGCCCAGCGATGTCAGCACCCAGGTGCGTCTAACTATGCTTTGATGCACATGACTCCAGACTGTACACTAGATCCTAGGACCCAAAGAGAAAACATCTAATTATTATAGTAGATTTGAGCTGGCACAACAAAAATATGTGCATAGTTGCCTATAATTTTCATGTTCCTTCTGAGGTCTGAAATAAACCCAAGAGCTCTGTGATTTGGAGGTACCCCGGTAATCATATTTGCTTGGAGGTTTGAAGTTTTTATCCTGTCCCCTTAAGATGTTCCTTCCCTCTGAATGCATTTCTACTTGGGATTAAATCGAAAATGTCTTAACTTTCCCTCCACAGCTAAAGGAAATCAATTTTGGAAAGTGTTTCAAAAGAGTACTTTAAAAAATACACAAAACGAAATGTCGTCCCTTTGAACCAGACGCCTGTGATGCACAGGGCAGACACAGTAGGTAATGAGAGAAGTAAACACTGGGTTTTCCAGCAGAACCAGCCCTGAAACCAAAACTTCGGAAGGAAGCTGACCATTAAGTAAATGGACCAGAGGACAATAGCTCAGGCGTATCCTAGGTTAAGTCTGAACCTGAGAAAACTGGAATGAAACAGACAAACCCCTTGTCCCAAGTTAACTTTCCCTTACTGCTTGATTTTAAAATAGGACAGTGCTGTAAACGAGAATATAGAGGTTAAGGGGAATCTTAGAACTCCTCTGGGTGCCAAAGAATGTTTTTCAGACCTAAATAAATGCTCCTTACTAGATTCAGCAGTGCTCATTTATACCCACCTCCGACGAGGCATTTCAAATCTAGAGGCTCCAGAGACCAAGATAGCACTTGAGTCTGTGTGTTCTAACATGGGTTCTGACAGACTCACATTACAGGCATGAGAGTTTGTTTATATGTAGATTTCTTAATGGTTAAATGAACAAGGAAATGTCATGTAACGTCACAGAACCAAAGAAAATCAATGTTAAGTATCAAAGACAATGTATAATGCTCCAGAAATGATATAAAATAAATACCTCTAGCAACAAAATTGGTTTAAATTCCTTGGAAGGCAAAAAATCAAGTTCATGTGCTCGCTTCGGCAGCACATATACTAAAAAAAATCAAGTTCATGACTATAACTTGCATATTCCAGTTGCATATTCCTTGGGTTAGGGATAAAGATGGACTGAACTTAATGGGGTTGGGAGAGCAGAGTGGAACAAGAAAGAGAAAATGAACCATCCACCAGGAGATGAACAAGCTCAGCTGTTCCAGATCGACCTTAAGGGTTTTGGTTTTTCTCTTTTAATCTTTTTTCTTTAAAGATTCCTAACAATCCTCAGGACATTCAAAAGATGGGAAAATTCAGTACTGGCTCTGCTGGATCCCCATTTACTCTCGGTCCCTCTCAGTGCAATTAAGTTCTCATCACACTGCGCAGCTTGAGGAGCCCGACTGCTTTCAACTGGTCCCTAACCTTCTCCTCTAGCTGCTCCCAGCAGGTGTGGAGGCCTCCTTACCATCCAGTAACCATAAAGCACTCGTGAGCCTCCCTACAAATGCTTGGTGGGAGTACGTGTGTGTACCTGGAACTTCCTCTGCTTGGGACAGGCCCTGCAAGGGTGCAAAAGTTTGCAACTAAGATCTAAACCAGCTTTTCCGTTTAACAAATGCCTGACTGGGTTGTATGGAGCAGGCAGTAAACCATCATCTGAGCATCTGGAGTTACTTTTTAAAGCTCAGTTCCCATTATTTTAAACACATTTCAACAGGATTCTTTGACATTTTGGGGGCATTCTCCTTGCAAACTTGCATGTTCTCTGCTATGCTTTAATTTTTCTGAACATTCATGAATTGAGTTTCTGGACCCAATTCTACTGTGGGGGGCAGCGTCAATTCTCAAACAATTCTCAGGACACCAGCAGGGTGTACGAGAATTCAACTCAATTCTGACACTATCTACCTGAAGATAGCTTCAGATTCCACAGGTTAAGGGTTTAGTCCTACAAGACTGCCCCCCAATACACACACACACACACACACACACACACACACACACACACTCAGATGCAAGCGCAGATTACCTGCGCTTCTGACCGACTGGCCACAGATTAGAGATGCCAATGACTCCCTCCAATGTGGAATGCCAATCCCCAATCCAGGTTGTCACCTGTACTGCTGACTTCCTAGCTATGTATCAGAAGCTCCCACAGTACCTTCCTTGGATTCTATTCATTTGCTAGAATGCTCACAGAACTCAAGAGAAAAAGGTTACTTATTAGATCACTGGGCTATAGTAAAAGGACATAACTCAAAACAGCCGGGTGAAAGACATGCACCGGGCCAGCGTGTGGGCAGGGGTGAAGCGTTTCCGTGCCCTCTACACGGTGGCCACTCTGCCAGCATCTCCATGTGTTCACCAACCCGGAAGCTCTCCAAACCCCAGGTTCTTTGGTTTTTATGGAGGCTTTGTTATATCGTCATGATTAAATCATTGGCCATTAGTAATTGATTCAACCTCCAGCCTCCAGTCATGGGGGGTTTGGGAGGATACAACATTGAAAGTTCCAACCCTCTAATCACAGTATTGCTTCCATTGGCAGCCAGCCACCATCCTTAGGTGCTTTCCAAAAATCACCTCATTACCATAACAAAAGATACCTTTTTTTCTTTTTCCACTCTCAAACTTAGGAAATTCCAAGAGTTCAGGGAGCTGTGAACCACGAATTGTGGATGGAAACCATATATATGAGAAATACATTTTGGTCGTTTGAATGACCAAATAGATATTTCTTATAAATAACAATATCACAATGCAGTTCCGACATGGCATGGCAAGAAAAAACACTGACCAATAAGGGGGAAACCCTTGACTCTGCCTAATTGCTTCTCACTAACACGCATATCACTCTTTCTTCATAATTAGAGCTGTGGAAACCTTTATGGAAACGTATGAGTATATCCTCTCTCTCCAAAACGTTCATAGCAAGTGCTTGGTAGAAATATGAAAACAAACCATAATCTCCCTCAGCAGAGTATCAACACCTCCCAAAGAAATGACTTCATGGCACGAACAAAGGGTGGGGAAGGGCCCAATTTACAATCTATCAGTTCCGTAGAATATAGGGACTAATGATCTAAGTTAACTGTTATACTCTGTCTTTTCTTATGCTCCAGTCTGCAATCAAAAACATTCATCCAAGTCAACGGAAGGTTAGGGCATACACACATGTGGTGGCTGAGGCAGCAAGGGAGTCAGTGAAGCCGTTCTGAAAAGGGTCAAACACCAGCAAGCTCACGAAAATTCAAAACCATTCCAAGCCTATAAATAGTCCTGGCAGGAAAATCAGACCCCCACTGGATGCTCTGATTACCTCAGAGGGCAAGTGGGTATTTGTCAAATACAATTCCTTTATCTTCTATACTTCTTCAAAGGCTTTAGTACATGTAACTTTAAAAATCAGTGACACTGTAGATAAAAGGGAGCCTACTATCCATATTTGACAAATGAAGAAACTAAGGAATTGAGAGGTCAATGGCTTGTCCAGGGCTGGTAAAGTGGCTTGTTAAGAACAGTTAACTCTAAAATCCAGGCCTCTTTACGACAAATCCAAGGTCTGTAAACCCATAACAGACTCCTGTTTGCCCTTGACCGTCACCAGAACACATGACTCCTACAAACTCTGCCTGGTGACCTCGCATCAGGGGTGCTACACTCCTGCTTGCCGCTCATCACCACAAGAGCAATCCCTACTCCACCCCTGAAAACTCAGCCTAGCGGCCTGGTCGCACGGCCACTTCCCCAGCCTACTTTGCAAAGACCATCTGGCATGTGCTGCTGTTATCCACTGCAGTTAACATTTCACACATTTCTTTCCTAAGCCTCCACCATACCTGACGCAATAGTAGGAGAGGCAAACGTAAGCAGGACTGAGACCAGTTTTGGTGCTAAGATAAGAACTTTGTAGGGGGTGAGAAAAGGGCCAGCAATCAGCCTTAAACCTACTTTGCCAAGTGGTTCATGAGCAGCTGTAACATCTGCCTATTTTTCTCTGGGAGCCGATGAACAAGGCTGTGGATTTCAGAGACCCGAGACTCTTGGTTCTCCAGCTCTGCAAAGGTAGAAGGGAATATCTGATCAGCGTCACAGCTAAAGCTGTTTACAAGACAAAAATCAAAAGAAACCAAAGGTTGGGCACTAACAGACTGAGGATTTCTCAAAGGTTTAACATCCTGTTCTGGGGATTCATCACTAGAATGACTAGATCTTGAAGTGCTTTCTGTAACAGAGTTCATTAAAAAAAAAAAAATGGCCGTCAAAAAATTCCAGCCAAAATGATGATGTGGTGAAACGGAGCCAGTGAACTGCACCCTCAAAGCAGGAACAAATTTGGGAGCAGCTGGCTCCCTAGAGTGAGGGCTTCATTTCAAGGAAAGAAGGAACTTTATGCACTCACCAAGTGATAAACAAATTGTACATGAACAACATTGCTAGGGTCTCAAATATCAAAACAACGCCTCAGGGCAACATCAAAGAAATCAAAGGAAATGTCCAGTTATTCTCAAACCATGTGTGATAGCCAGCTTGGTGCAGAAGGAATGGCACATCGAATATGTAAATCTTTCTGCAAACCTGTCACCTAAGTCACGGCCTGTCATATTCGCTTGGTTGAACTTGGGTAAGTGACTGCGTTTGTCTGGGCAATAGAATGATGGCACTCACTACACCTATTTATAGGACTGATGTGGGGTTTACTTAGAGAATGGTTGCTATGGGCTTGGAATTTCTCTAAGAAAGAAATCAAATAAACACTATCTTCACTCCTAGCTAGCTTTCATGTCTTTCTCCTCCCTGTTTTAAGGGGAAAACTACGAGCAGACAAGGCCATCAGAACATTAGTGGCTACTAAGTTAGACCAGTAGTAGTTACCAGGGTAAACAAACTCTGACAGCTTCAAGGATGCAGGGAGAGCCACAGGCGACTGGCATAGCAGCACTGTGGGGTTTCACGCCAGATTTGAAGCTGAGAGAATATCTCACTGCCCCTGCAGGAGGCCTGCCCCCCGTAGACAGATTCCGGTATACTTAGGGTAGCTTGCACCTAATCCTTCTGTATTTTAATACCAGTAATATGACGCTAGGGTCCTGGATGACATAGCTTAAGAATGATCAGAAGCTGTAAAAGGAAGCCATGAGGGAAAGCAGACTGGGAAGTTATATAAATGGTGTTGCACTGAGGAAAACACTTCCAGTGCTCAGTTTAGGTAACGTGAAAAGTTTGATTCATTCTGCAAAATGCTATTCAAGGGCTGGGAAAAACCCAAGGAGTTAGAATTCCAATAGCCAAAATTAGAAAAGGCAAACTTGCTTTTCTCTCCTTTCCCCACCCCCACAAACACACTTCTGAAGTTTCTCTCCTCTATAGTAAGTTCGACATGGTAGCAAGGCCCTCAGTAGCAATCCTGACGTGGTTTCGTTTTGATTCTGTGTCGGTCTCATGAGTGTGTATGTGGGTAGTTAACATGCAGAATATGAAGGGTTAGATAATATTTATTTTGGGATACTGACTGTTCTTTGAAATAGAAAAAAGTCTATTCCCTCCTCCTTAAAACTGTGACAAAAAGAAAACTTACTTGCTGCTTTGATGAAACTTCTTTGAAACTGGTACATCATGAGTGGTCCCGGAAGCATTCTGGAATAAAAGGATGTACACTAGTCAGCTTAATAAAAACAATCATATTCTCTCAAAATAGCAGCCTAGAGACTGCCAAACTGTATTACATTTCTCAAAGACAAAGATCACAGGGAAACAATGCAACTCAGCTTAGACCAACTTAGTTTCCTTTTTCAAGGTCCCGAGATTTCCGCTGAAATTTTCATTCTCTCTCCTTTTTAAGGAAATGGATACAACTATGTTTCGTAGTCACAACTGGAAACCAAGAGATTTCATTTTCAGTCAGTGACTCACTCATCAACAAGAGCATTTTAAGATATGTCTGAATAACAGGCAACTAACTAAACATTTGCAAATATCTGCACGTACTCTTGTCTTCCCAGCACCTTTTTATTAGAATCAGTTCATCTGTAAGTGTTATGAGAGACTTTTGCAGGTGTTTTTGTGGCAAATTCATTATGGAGTGCTGCTCCAGAATGCCAAAGGGCTAGAACCCCTAACATCAGGCAGGACCAATCAAATTTTACCTGTTATTTTTAAAAATCATGTTTTACAAACAAACTCATAGACACAGACAACAGAAGGGTAGTTGGTTACTAGAGGCAAAGGGGGCTGAGAGGAGGCTGAAGATGGTAAAGAGGGTTAAATAAATGGTGACCGAGGGAGACTAGACTTTGCTGGTGAGCACACAATGCAATATATAGATGATATATTACAGAATCATACGCTTGAAACTTATATAATGTTATTAACCTAGGTTACTCCAATACATTTAATAAAACATGTTTTATACTTATTGTTTATTAGTAAATCAATATCAACATGTAAAATGAAGTGCTAAATGCAAACCTCTACAATACAGCTTTGTGTAAACTACAATGGTAATATTTGGGGTATGAATATTTAATGAGTATGTTAAACTATAAATATATCACAGGTTTTTCTGATAGTCCAGATAATAAACTTCTCAACAGACTATTTTTCTTGGCTCAGGTTTTACTCTATTCTCATCAGATCTCTTAAGTCAACTCTTAGCCATCACTTACATCTTATTCTTGACTTCAAGATCCTTCCTTCGATCCCCCCAATAGCCAATAAACCAGCATCACCTATTCCTTCTCTGTGGCTTTCCTCCTTTGCTTTTGAGTCAAGGGAATCTTCACCAAAACCTGTACAAGTGCTCACGCCATTCATGATGATAGTTCTCTTTGTTTAAGGCTGGGTCCCCTACCTTCCTGTGTAAGAACCACCGGGAAAAACTGTAATATTCCTACCCTCCAAGTCTAGCATAAATTTCAATCTACTCATGAAACTGAGACGCGGGGCGCTAGTCAATCACCATTCTTTTAATAACAGATGGAGGGGTAGAGAGGTGACAGATATAAAATTGCCTATATCATTACAGGAAAATAGTCTCTTCTCCAGTAAAGTGGTCTCTTCCATTCTAAGCAGAAGGCGTCAAAAAGGAGTTCCATTAAGTTCTCATTTTTCAGGACCAATGTGAGCAATCCCCTCTATTCACAAAATACATAGGGTATGTAATCGTGCATTTGCCTCAGAAGGGCATATGTGATCCCTTGTTTTCTTAATAGAGTATTCAGGAATTTCAGGGACTACCATATTTTAGGTTTTGTGAAAGGCGAGTTGTCACAGTAGCTTCTTATAAAGCAGAAAGCTTCCTGAGTCACTCATGGCACCATGGCAGCCCATCAACTATAGATGATTTACAATCGGATTGACCAGCTGAGCTAACTGCACCCACACGTAAGCTGTTTTCACAGCTCCAACACCCACCCCACAGCTCTCTGGAGGCTGAAAATAAAACTGCTTTCTTCCTGACTGCCTGATAACAAGCTGGCACTCTGCAAATGGAAAGTTCCTACCTCAGGTAGGTCTTCAGAGCACTAGTGATGGTTTTGATCTCCCATTCCGCACAGATATCCACTTCTGTTTCAGAAGCTGTTTTGGGGTCTAAAATGGAGAAAGGACAAAATGTAAAGCAGAGCAGAAAATACAGCTGAAAAACAAGCATACATAATAAAAGCATTCAGCCTCACTACTAACCAAAGAAATCCAAATTAAAACAAAAATGACACCTATTTTTTGCCTATTAAATGAGGAAAGTGTTTTAAAATCCAAATACCTATTGCTGGCAAGAATGCAGTGAAACTGATCCTCTCATAATCTGCTAGAGGCAGCAGAGATCAATGCAGCAGTTTTGAAAAGAAATTTAGCAGTATGTATCAAGAGTCACAAAAATGTTTATACCCTTTGAACTGGTAATCCCACTTCGTTACAATCTTTCTTCAGGAAATAAGATAGGAAATGAGAAAAGTTACATACCGCCAAAATGTTTAACACACACTATTCTTTATAACAGTAGAAAAAAATTTTTAAGAGAATCAATCTAAATGTCCAACAATAGAAGAATGATTAAGTTAATTGTGATATGTCTGCTTGATGGGGTATTATGTCACTTTTACATGATAATGATGGCTATCTAATAATAGGGAAAATACTCAGATTTTCATGTAATAATAAAAATCATGGAGCAAAGAAAAAAAAGATCAAGATTTAAAAGTTTATGAGAAACTCATATGAAGAAAAGCTGAAAATACTCTAAAATTAAAATAATGGTTGGCTTAGAGTGATAGAACTATGTTTTTCACGTTTTCTAAACTGTGACTTGATTCCATTACCTTTATATAGATTTTTAAATTGCCTCAAGCTGAGAAGCGCAATGAGAACCACCATAATTGTATCAGCTCCTGATCATTTCTTCTTTTATTTCTTCTTGCGTGGACTTTGAAACAAATGTGTGTATTTTAAATAGGTGTGTATTATTTTTAGAAAGACAGATAATTCTTGTAGTCTTCCTGAGCTGCACGCAGGTGTTAATAAGAAGCATAGATTGGGGAATATGACATAACGTGCTTCACAAACCAGCAGTCCCCCATCTTACCGCGGGCAAGGCGGGTTAAGTGGAGTCTTTCAGTGGGTTGACGGGAGAATCCAGCTTCCACAACCTAAAGACTAGTGATTTGCCTCCCTTTTCTTTCTGCACAGCGCTGCATTTTCAGTTGGGCTGCTGCCCGTTTTTCACACCTACTCCAAGTGCTCAACTGAGGCTCTGCCCTTCTCGTTGTGGGGAATGAGATTCAAGACAGACCAATCACGCACAGCATCGCCCTGGACCCTGTGACTGGTTCAAGGATGGCCCAAGACCAAAGCCAGCTGGATCAGAGTGAACGTCATGACTTTTCTAGGAGATAAGAGGAAGGGATACTTGCTATTTCCTGCTGGGCTTGCAACTGGAAGCTTTTGTAACTACTCAAGGTGCCACCACAGAGAGCCTCAGAATAAGTCCGATGACAAAGCCAGAGAAGAAAGAAGCAGAAAAAGTGGGTCTTGATGACATGGTTTGAGCCCT
Source organism: Rhinolophus hipposideros (assembly GCF_964194185.1). Taxonomy (NCBI): domain Eukaryota; kingdom Metazoa; phylum Chordata; class Mammalia; order Chiroptera; family Rhinolophidae; genus Rhinolophus; species Rhinolophus hipposideros. The sequence goes on along the minus strand of NC_138069.1, from coordinate 17,853,488 downwards.
TGTATCTCGGCATGCCTTTTTAATTATGTGAGCCAATAAATGCCCCTTTTCCTTAAGCCAGTTCAGGTCAGGTTTTCTGTTTTGTATAATCCAAAGAGATCTAAATGATACAGCAGATAAACAGAGACAACCACTGTCTCTTTCTAAACAGTCTCTAAGAGTTCCTCCTGCAGGGCCAACAGCCTTCCAGCTGGAAAGGGGAATGAGTCACAGGTGGGCATGATACATTTTCTGTATACTGGGAAAGAACCCACTTTCATTCCAGTAAGTGAAGGCCAAACAGTCATGAGTGGCTTAAAGATTTAGGCTCTAATCCCCAGGTGAGGGCATAAATCCAGCTGGTCCGTACTGCTCTCAGTAGGTTCCCCCGACATCTATTGGGATATGAGAGAGGAAAGCCCCAGCTCATAAAATGTTTGGCTCCTAACGGGAGCACCTCTATGTATTTGCAGGTGACTCTGGGCAATAATGTCACATGAAACAAACAAGGAAGAACATAAAGAACATGATTTCATTTCTAGGTCCACAGAATGGTAAACTCCATAGCAAATTTCTGAAAAGTGAACAAAGTGTGATTTTTCCACATATCCAAAACCTCTGCAGCTTGAATTCTTTTCTTGCTTTTTTATCTCACACTCCTCTTAATGGTTTCTTCTTGTGGAAGTATAAGCACCAAAAAACTTTGCTTGGCCTCGCTATGACCAAGATACATGGAGAGCTGCCATACTGCGTGGCTCCTGAATGCAAGACAAATGTTACTGTACATTTTTCTGAACAAACTGACTTCTGCCCAAGAAGAGTGAACATGACACTAAGCAAGCAGCAGCTGGCAGGTCTGGGAGTTGTGAACTGTTCCATGAACCACATTTAGCAAACTAATCATTAGCTTCCACTTACTCAGGCTCTCTAACCATAGGAATATTGTACAACACACAGGAGAGAGTCAGTTCCCGCCAGGCTAAAAGGCTTTCTAGAGCAGTGATGAGGCAAGGCTCATAACTTGAGCACGTCCATTTAATGTCCAAACTAAATTGAAGACAGCCTACCAAACTGCCCCATTTTCAGAAAGGACTACCGGTGTCCACCCCACCCTACCGATGCTCCCCTCACTAACACAATCTTCCTGGTAGTGTCTGAACAAGATGCAGAGACATGATGCAAACTTCTCTTCAGAGCTCAGTCCTTTTCTCCCCATCATGTCACCTGACCATTGCAGTGCTGAGTAAAATGGACCGAAGTTACAGGAGCAGTCCAACGAACAAAAAGGCCTCATGTGGGTAAAGCTAAATGAGTGGCTGTCCTCTTCAACCTACTCCCCTATGAATTCGGAAACACAGGGGACAAACCAGAAGCAGTGGTTACAAGGGGAGGAGCTCTAGCATTGTCACAATGGATTGGTCCCAAAATTCTTCTAGTCCATTGCTGTTTTTGACAAAAACACTAAGGACCTTGCGGAGGAAAGGATGAGGGAAGTCTCCTATGAACTCCTTAATTTCCTAATAATATAATAATGTATGCAAATTAAAATTTTTTTTTCTTCAACTGAGGAGGTAATACATGCACATGGTAAAAACATATTCAAGCAAAACAAACAGATCTACATTAAAAGGCAAGCCTTTCCTATGCTAGAGGCAACTGCTCATATCAGTTTCGTGTGTGTATGCTCTCTCTCGTAGCACAAACATAAACAAGTAAAATATGAATACATACAGCTTTGTAAAAACACAAAAAGAAGCATGCTATATATGTCATTCTGTACATTGCTATTTTCATTTAACAATATCTTCAGAAATTGTTCCATCTGAGCACACAAATATATCTACTTCACAGGACTTTACTGCACCATAGTTAAATGTCCCATTCATGGAAACTAAGGGTGTTTCCTGGTTTTGCTATAATAAACAAAAATATTTTTACACATCTTACCCGTAGAAAAAAAATCCCAAAAGAATTTTGGGGTCAAAAAGTATGTGCATTTTTTATTTTGAAACATATTGCTTAACTCCTGTATCATTATATTTAAGTATGAGAGTGATCCCTTCCCCAAACCTTTGCATTATATAATCTAACACTTTGATTTTAGCCAATCTGATAGGTTTAAAAAAAGGTTATCTGACTGTTTTGTGTTTTTTAATGAGGAGAATTATGTCTTGTGTTTAAAGTCAAGGTTACTGAGGTATATTCACCCTTTTTTAAGTATACAGTTCCATGATTACGGATAAATGTAATCATGTAACCATCACCATAATCAAGATACAAGTAATTTCCATCACCCCCAAAATTAGCCTGTGCCCCTTTATAGTCAATCCCCTCCCTCCAGCCCCAGTCCCCAGCAACCACTTTTATATACACATAGACAGTACTTTTGAAATCTGTTCAAGTTGTTGTATGACCAGTAGTTCAATCCTTTTATTACTGAGTAGTCTTCAATTTTATGGATATGCCACAATTTGTTTATCAATGCACTAGCTGATGGACATTTAAATTGTTTCCAATTTTGGACTGTTATGAATAAAGCTGCTATAAAATATCCAAATACAGGTCTTTATATGGATGACATTTTCATCTCTTGGGTGAACATCTACCAGTGGAACTGGGAAAATATGTTAAGAGTGGGTCATACAGTAAGTATGTTTACCAGAGACTGCCAAATTGCTCTCCAAAACAGTTGGGCTGTTTTGCATTCCCACTAGCAATGTGAGGGCTGCTTCCCATCTTTATCAACACATGATATGGTGTTTAATTTTGAAATTTTAGCTATTTAGTAGGCATGCAGAAATAACTCGTTTTTTATATTTGCTTTTCCTTAATGACTAATAATGCTGGCCATCTCTTCATGTGCTTTTTGGCCATTTGCGTAATTTTTTTGGTGAACTGTTTGCTCAAACCCCTTGTCCATTTTAAAAACTGGATTGTTGTGCTCTTATTATTGAGTTGCAAGAGTTGTTTTTAATATATTCTGGATACAAATAATGTATCAGACATAGTTTCCCAATATTTTCTCCTGATCTGTAGTTTACCTTTTCTTTTGTCTTAAAATCTTTCAAGGACCATAAGTTTTTTATTTGGAATAAGTTCAGTTTATCCAATTTTTCTATTATGGTTCCTGCTTTTGTGTTTCCTCTAAGAAATATTTTTGAAACCAAAGTCACAAAGATTTTCTCCTGTTTTCTTCTAGATGTTTTATAGTTTTAGCTCTTAGGGTTAGGAATATGATCCATTTCTAGTCAATTTTTGTATATAGTTTAAGGGTTGAATTCATTTTTCCCCCATATGGATCCAATTGTACTTGAACCACTGGTTGAAATGACTGCCCTTTCCCCATTGTACTTGACACCTTTACCAAATATCAATTGACCAAACGTGTGCAGGTCCTATTTCTGGTTCCTCTTGTCTGTTCCATTGATCTATGTCATTCCTTAGGAAATACCATATGGTCTTGCGTTCCTGAATTTACACAGCTGTATTTTATTTTCTGTCTTTTTCTAGGATCTCCTGAGCATTTCACATTCTCCATCTCCACTACATCTTTGAAGAAGTTTATATAAGTATACTATCCTCTATGTAAACTAGACTTCTTTTCATTTATCCTACAGGTAATTCTTTCAAGACTAGATTTAATACTTAGCAACATGAGAAGCAAATTTGTTTACTCTAGCAAATTATTTTTTCGTTATAAAAGTTGTACATCTTAAAAACTTTAATCATTTCCTATATCTAGTGTCCAAGAATCCAAAGTACCTACAGCCACTTCTGTTCTGAGACCCAAAACCTCTGTCTCAAGTCCCTGTCTTAGGAGAACCCGCCTGAAGCATCCCCAAGCAGAGGTGACGGTGGGAAGAGCAGAAATAAGTCTCCATCTGAGGTCTCCATCTCCTGGGAGCTGAGGATTGTCGTTGGTAGTGAATTTACTAGCTCCCAGAAGGGCCAATACCCAACCAAACAATCTGCTATCTTCCCGTCCTGGTCATCATTTGTCTGCTTTCCTGTATAGGTGGGTAAAATCGGAAGTTTACTCTTTGCATGGAGCTGCTGCTTCTGTAAGGCTACAGTCTTCAAAATCGGGGGCTGTTCCCACTCATTACGAGGCAAGCCTTCGAGTCTCAGCAGTTGTTATGAAGACTGTCTAGTACTTTAGGATTTCTTCTAAAAGAAGTCCTTACTTGCTTTTGTTCATGCCGCTCTGTGAAAGGGTGTGGGAATGAAGGGCACAGAAAAAAGGAATGTGGACATTTGAGGTCCCAGAGTTGTAAGGAGGGATAATTCATGGCTAACTCAGAGATCAGTGGATGAGGCCTGCTACTGCAATTTAGTGCTTTAAAGCACTGCAATTTAACCTTCCATGTGTTCTCTGTAGCACCACCCTGGGTTTAAATATTAGTTTTAAAAGAAGGGAAAAAGTTACAGAATAAAATGAGAAAAATATAACAACACCGAATTTGCTACCAAGGTGAAATACTTTCAGGTTGGTGCAAAAGTAATTGCGGTTTTTGCAATTATTTTTTTAACCTTTTAAACCACAACTACTTGTGTACCAACCTAGTAATAGACATGCAAAAAAAGGGACACAAGGTTTCAACAGCACAGAAAGTTAGGCTCACAGTCAATATTCTGCCTGTCACCAGAGGAATATCTACCAGGCAAAGCTCAAGTGCGGGACTCAGGAAAACCCACTTGAGAGAAACAGTGAGCTAGACCTCGGCCCTACGCTCAGCTCAAAGTACAGCCCAGGCCTCTCAGGGGAGAGACGCCACACTGCATAGCCCCCACCCCACCCCAGCAGGGGAGCTGCTTCCTGAAGTGGACAGAATTATTCTGAGATTACAGTCCAGGCAGTGAAATTAGACTGGGGACAGAAGTGGAGGGATGTCCTTTTATATCAAGAGGAAATGAATTTCAGAAGGAGGAAAGGCCTAGAATAAACATGAGAATGACAAGGGAAGAACTTCAGCACACTTCAGATTAGCCAGGAATAATCTCCACTTCTCCCAGAACCGTGACCAAGTTACAGAACCAGGAGAAATCTATTCAGGTGTGTAAGTCTACACTAAATGATAGATTTAAGAATGCCAGAAAGGTGGATGGATTCATGTACAACAGCACTCCAATATCATATGAGAGGATACTTCTCACAGCATTCAGGAAAATGGTAGCAAGACACGGACAGTCTGTCCACTGTGAATTAACTGTGAAGACTTATAAACTTCTCTGTGTTTCGGTTTGATCAAACAGAAGATAAAAAAAGATGATAAAATACTGTTGGTATAAAATCTGGAGACAAAAGCACTCTAAAAAATATTCCGGAAAGCGCTTATCTGTATTCTAAATAAAATTCAGAAAAATATGGATACTGCGGAATAAGACATCAATTAAAAAGAGAAACAGACTGAAACAATAAAGGTGATATCTGAAAGGTAGAAAACAGCTAAATAACCAGTTATTAAAAACACTGAAAATTCAATTACAAAATTAAAATTTGCATTATAAACAGCAAAAAGGAAAAAAAAAATCAACCCAAAAGAAATTTAAATGAATGACAGATATGGGGCACAAGTTTGAGAATTTTTGCTAAAATGCAAAGAATTAGGAGAAAAACAAACATTAAAATGGTGGGAAATGATAATTTATTGTTTTACAATTGAGAATTACATAATAACAAACAAAAGTTTGTTTTTCTCTAGAAAAAAATGTATGCAAAAACTCTTTCCTTGGATCCCAACACCTGCAAAAATATGACTATATGGTAATATTTAAAAGTAGTGGAAAGGGGGAAATTTTCTCCTTATATGAGAACTGATCAATCGGATAAGTATTTGAGGAAATGGAGAGTTACTTCACATTTTGCATGAATAAATTCCAGATGGATTTTAAGGAAAACAAAAAGGTTTTGTAATCCTAGAACAAGGAAGACCTTTTAAGGCATAATCCATGTAGAAAAAAGACTGAATTCATAAAAGATTAAACTTGATAAAAATTTAACATATTCATAAGACAAAACAAAAACAAAAATACCTTAAATAAAGTTCAAGATAAACGATAATCTGGGGGGAAAAACGCAGCCTCCATATCTAAAAATGTCTTACAATCCAAAAATGACTAAAACCAACAGAAAAATAAGCGAAGGATACAAATAGGCAATTCACCAAAGGAGAAATATAAATCAGCAAGAAATACAGGAAAAATGTCCAACTCACCCAGATTTACAGAAATGCAAAGTTAAATAAAAACAAGATACATTTAAAAATATATTTATAATTTATACGCAAAAAAGTCAGAGATGTCTAGGATGTGACGTATAGGACACTCTTCTGAGACTTTGCCAGCAACAAATTTGGGGACATCAACTAAGGGCCTTGAAAACATGTCCATACCTTGACCCAACAATTCAACATCTTACAATAAACCCTAAGGAAGTAATGAAATATGCATATAAAAATTAAAAATAACAACAGCTAACATTTATTGACCACCATGTCGATGCTCTGGACTCAGCAACCCACATGCATCTTTTCATTTAATCCTCACACTGTTATAAAGGCGGGGACCATTATCACAGATGATGAGAGCAGACTAGACGGGTTTAAGTAATTTGTGTCAAGCCAAACGGATAAGCAGTTGAACTGCAACTTGCCTAACTTCAAAACGCACGTTGTTAACCTGTGCTATCCTGCCAATTCACCTGAGTACCTCCTGGAGTGATAAAGAATTGCAATCAGTCTGCATAGCTGAGAAAAGGGGACCGATTAAAAAGTTACAGTACATCTACCAAAAATGTGGCCAAAAGAAATCGCACTCCAGGAGAAACTGATTACCATCAGAAAATAGATACTTTATGCTATTACATGAAAAAGAAACCTATTAACAAGCAGTACATATTCACAGTGTGATTCCAATTTTATACACATTTTTTACAATAGTATGTTATATTATGGAATACATTTAAAACATGATTAGCGATATGATAAAATGGTCAATTAAGATTCTCTCTGGCCTGTTAGACTTATTTTCTTCTTTCTACTTTTCATATTTCTCCAAATTTGCTATGACCACTTACAACTTTTAATCAGAAAAACATTATTTAAAATATATGCTGGAAGAAAGACACGTATGGACCGAACAAGCATATAACTGATTTATATTTTTAAAATGTTGAGCTAAAATTTGGAAAGGTTCATCTCCACTTAACCCAAAAGTCCACACATGCGAGACTCTATTTCTAGGAACCTGCAGGTCTTCCTGAGTCCTTTACGCCCTTCAAAGATTAATGACGGCTGTTGCTAGGAGGACAAGGGCAGCTCTTGGTGTGACACTAGCAAAAGGTTCCACCACATTTACTATGAGAAATTCCGACAAGCTTTCTTAAGGAATGCTAACTGGTAAAAAAGACTTTCTCAAAACACTGGTTGTCACCTTCCTCTTTCCACCTAACGCCCCCCCCAAGTGTATTAGGTGCACAAAGTGACCAAAGGAAGTTTCTGGTTTTGCTTCATTCTAACCCACACTTTCAATAATAAAAACACACTATTCCACTTTTGAGAGACTCTGAAAAATAATCCAAATCTAATACAGTGCCCGGCACGTAAAAGGGCATCTAATGAAGATAGAACAAAGGAACAGTGAACGAATGATTCACACTCGGCCCAGGGGTATAGGAGCCATATTTAGTTTACACTCTTGACTAACCCACTCTTGTACCGGTACCAAGAACTGATGGAAGTACAGCACAGGTTCACAAAGGGTAGGGGACACAGGGCTCTGCCTTCAGGTCAGGAGTCCCTAACTTCGGGATGATGCCTCCATCCCGAGATCTACACTGTGTAATCGTGAGAATCAGGGACCCCATTCTCCACTGTTGACTACATCTTGCACTGTGGTCATTTCTCACTTTGGATGTTAGTCTATCTGTAATGTCCCCCTGGCAAGAGGCAGCTGGCCTTGTGACTTTCAGCTGCTAGTTATTAGCTTTTTGTGACACTGCTCAGATGTTCATGATTATTTTCTGCCCCAAGGAAAACTGAGGGAGAAAACAGGACAAATATTTTATTTGAGGGCCACTAAGAGAAGTGATAAAAACAAGATCCTTTCATACTACTTTTTGCTTAGCACAGCTGAGCTAAGGTGCTTCTCTTGTAGATTACCAAACCCGTCTAAAATGTCCTATTTCATTTCCTCAGTGTCACCTCCCATAGAAAACGTCTGTCATCTTTGAAATCTCTCTGCTGCTTCTACTTCCCCATGTCCAGTTGTCACAAAGTCCTGTTGATTCTCTCTCTCCAATTGTTTTGAGCCTGCCCCTTGTTCCTGACCTCAGAGCAGCGATGTGGTTCAGCCTTTGGGTATGCTCGACCCAGTCTGTTGCAACTGTCTTCCTCCTCCGTGTCTTTCCATTCCCAGGATCAAAGACATGCTCCACAGTGCTGGCAGCGTTCTCTTCCTCAGATTAGCATCTCATCTAGTTACACCTGTGTTGGACATACTTTTGCTATCCATCACCCAGCAGCCATTTTTCAGGAAACCACTCCTCCATCATTCTGTTATTAGTCTTGCTCAGTTCACAGGGTTCTATGGACAACCCCTCCCCCCCCCGACTTCCCCCCACAAACACCCTATCCCTCCACCATCCTTACAGACGTGACACAGGATCACCAGCGACAGGCCCAGGGTGCAGGCCATAGGGATCCATCTGCTGGAGGTCATGGGACTGGCCTGAGATTGTGAAATGAATCGTGTGAATGGCCCTATACTGATCAAAGCCCACCTTGGGAGCTTCTGCCAGAATGTCAAGAAAGATAGTCTCTTCTCGCTGATGCAAGCTCCGGGACTACTGAGTCTGGACTATCTGGGACATTCCCAAGAACACAGCCAATACTAAGACAAGCAGAGGTCACAGATAATGAGAAGCCAGAGGAAAGGAGTGGGAAAGGCTCCAACAAACGTGAAGATGTCACTGGAGAAGCCAGACCCTTCTGCCATCTTCAACTTAGCAGTTAGGTAAGCAATTAAATGCCTTTTCTTTTTCCTTTGAACTATTGTGAATTGTCTTCTTGACACTTTTGTGGGCAAGAGTCCTAACATGCCGAACTCCACTACTTAGCAACTTTTAATAGCATCTTACTTCCTACAGAGAAAAAAAGCCAAACTCCTTAGCATAATATTCAAGTTTTTCAACAAACGGGGTCATCTCAGCTTTTCAGCTCCTGTCCCAGCCTCAACTACTTTCAAATATTATTAATAATATAAGAAGAAGAAGAAAAATAAAATCACTACTTTCTGCTATGGGCACTACAGACCCTGACTTCTGACCCCATGCCACTGCTCAGAATACTTCCTGATTCTGAATTCTTCTTTTGTTCTCTCCTTCATTGCTCAGTCTTCTAGAACCAGCTCATCTTAGGAACCAGCATCCCATTTTACATTACAGCTTTCATATGCACGCTACCAGACACTGTGGAGACAAGGAATAACTCCCAAGTATCATTTCTAACATCTAACAATCTGTTTCAGAGAGTATATGCTCCACAAATGTCTGTAGCTCTGATCAGAAATGGAAGACTGAGGATTGATACCTGTCAGACTCTTAATTGCTCCCTACATTAGAATTTTTCAAAAACTAACCCTACCAATATACAACCCAGCCATTGCATTCCTGGGCATTTATCCTACAGAAACAAATTAACATTCATATACAAACTTACACATGAATGTTTATAGCAGCTTTATTTGTAATTTCCCCAGACTGGAGACAACCCAGATGTCCCTTCGTTGGGTGAATGGTTAAATGGTGTACCACCATTTAATGGAATATTACATAGCAATAAAAAGAATAAACTATTGATACACACAACAACTTGAATCAAGCTCAAGGAAATTATGATAACTGGGAGAAAAAACACCAGTCCCAAAAGGTTACATACTGGATGATTCTATTTATAGAACAATCTTGAAATGACACAATTACAGAAATAGAGAACAGAGTAGTGGTTGCCAGGGGTTAAGCACGGAGATGCGGTGAGGGGTGAGGCAGACGGGTGCAGCCACAGAAGGCCTCACAGGGGATGCTGGCAGTGGTGGCACTGTTCTGCATCCTGACAGTGTCAACACCCAGGTTGGCACATTGCACCGACACCCAGAAAGGTGTCACTACAACAGGAAAGTGGGTCAAGGCACTCAGGATTTCTCTGTGTTGTTTCTTATAACTGCATGGGAACCTCTAATTATCTTAAAATCAAAAGGTTAATTGTTCAAGAATAACCATAGCCCAAGTCTGAACCAAAGAGCAGATTCTCAATGCAAGAGTACCGTACAAATAATCACAGTTTCAAACAGAGGATCCCAGTGACTAGCAATGCAATAGTTCTGCCAATAAGAGGCAAGGAGGTCTCTCAAAAAGTGACAGAGTTGTTCTTATCAACATAAGGAAAGAGATTTCTTTACATATGAAAATTGTTTTCAGACACTGGGATGGCAAACGAAATGACCAATACTAGCAGGAGGAGAAGTGTCCCTGCCGAGAGCACTGAGCAGGGACCCTGAGCCACAGTCTATCTCTCCGAGTGCACGGCTGGGCTTCCATGGGGATGAATAACAACCACTGATCTGTGAAATCTGATCTGTTCGCCATTTAGATCCATGTGACTCACCGAGGCTGGCTGCACTCATGTCTAAAAATACAGGAAATCTGCAGCCTAGGCAAATTTGGCTCATTGGCTCACGGGTTTTTGATTCGAACACTGCACATTTAGAGATAGTTCTGTATTTACATCAACCAGCTGCAAAGGATGGTCTGCTGCTCGAATTACAGAAGCAAAGAGAATCAGAAGAATTATCTGCTTACATACATTTTATCTGGGAGCCACGTGACAACTGCTCTGTAACGGGGAGCATGAGGTCTGAGGTCCTCTGGAGGCTAGAAGGATGCCCTTCCTCAGGCATTTGCCTCAGGGTGTGCCCGACTACATGCCAGTCTCCAAAGGGGACAGAGGGAGTCAGCAGCTATTAAAGACAGAGCAGGGTGTGGTGGTCACATGAGTGACCAGCGCCTGCCAAGGGACCAGCAGCAGCCGAGTCTACAAACATAAAGGGTGTGGTGCCTTGGACCTGCCATTTTTTGCTTTGTCCAGCCCCACTCAGTACCTTTTCCAGTAATTCCTGCAGCCATGACCACAGGTGAGTGAGGCAGCTTATTTCTGGGAGTTATCTCTTGGAACACCCTGATTCCTGCCCAAGGGGCTGTGCCTATTTCCAGACCTGGGGACTTTTCACAGGAGCCCTCTGCATGTCCCCTAGGGCCTGCCTGGCAAAGCCACCGATGCACTCACCCATCAGGACACTCAGCAACTTCTGCACCCTGGAATTGACACCCACGATTCGGTAGAGTCCTTGCTCATTGATTCCTGAGAAGAGAAACAGTGATGATTTAATTAGCGGCACGTCAAAACACAAGTCGGGCCGATCCAGGCAAAGGCACTGTTTTCATTTTCTCGGTCCTTCTAAAAGCCGCTCTAATTAAAGTCCCCTGTCACTCAGCTCTGCTCTTAGCAAACGAGTGGGATTTGGTACAGCTGTCTAGGATTTCATGGACGTGCTGCACACTTCAGCCCTCGTGTTAGTTCAGGCATCAGAGGGGAAAAAAAACTTCCTCCTCTCTTGCCAAAGGCAGCACCTGAAGAGGTTTGAAAGATACCAAATATATACTTTTAAATAGGTCATTCTTACCCAGTTTTTAATTTAAAAAGCCAAAAATGGCTTTAATTTTTTTTGGCTTTAATTTTTAAAGCCAAAAATTTAAAAAGACAAAAAAATTCATACTACAGATAAAGGTAAATACATCACAATCTATTTTCACATACAGAATGAAAACCTTGAGTGTAGGGACACTTTTATTTTGGAGACTGTTAGCCAAGACTCAGAAATGAGAAAAGCCATTCATTTGTGAGGTGAATATTGGTTGTAAGGAAAGAGAAGGCCCACCTTCCTTCAACCCAAGAACATGTACAACTGGGCTAGGAGGGGTTACCTTCAATCACCCAAAGAACCAACCACTAATCCAGCTCAGTGCTTTGTCCATTTTAAGTGCAAGGATTAGATCACCACTGGCTCATTTACAAAACGGGACAATTCAGACAAAGGGATAAGAAATGACGTTGCTGCTGTTAGCCCTCAGCGTATCATATCTGATACCTCCCGCTTCCTATCTTATTCCCCTGATGTCCATTCTCCAAGCAGTAGCCACAGCACACTTCCCCTAGTGTACAGCAGTTCAAATGAGCTCTTTTCTCAAAACCTCCCAGTGGCTTCCGATTGCATTTAGACCACAAACAAAACTTACCACAAGGCCCTACACGCCTGGGCCAGGCCCACCTCTGACCACATCACCAACCACTTGCCTCTGCTCCAGCCACCCTGGCTTCCTGTGACGCCAACGTATCAGGCCCAGGCCCCCCCCCCACCTCCCCATCATGGCCTTTGCACAGGATTTCCTCCCCCTGGAACACGCCTCTCCCAGATCTTTTCATGTTCAGGTCTCACCTGAAATGCAATCTCTTCAATCTAACAGACCCCATGACCAACACCACTGACCAGAACCTTTCCCTGTTTTCTTCATAGCAGTGAATAACATCTGCAGTTATCTGTCTTATTTGGTTTCTTGTCTGTCTTCCTCCTCACAAGTACAATGGAAGCTCTAAGTACAGCAATTATGTCTTCCTCACCATTATATCCCAACACCTGCATCAGTGTGTGATACATGATAGAATGAATAAAACGGAGTCACACTCCAGCAGAGCCACTACTTTGGGACCAAACTCAAGTTTCCTGGAAGCAATGTGGGGAAAGGCTGATTCTGCAGTGTCTTCTACGAGACCTACATAGGAATGGAACGGATGAATAAAAAGGAAGTGGTCTGGAGTGACGGGATTTTACCGCTACAACAGACCTGCAAAGGCACGTACGTCATCTGGCTTGGTTTACGGGCTAGGAGACCCTGGTCACAGACCAAGGGATGGGCCCCAGTTACCCGGAGGCAGAGCCATCATTCAGTAATGTGATGGCTTCAGGGGCTTGCCCTTTCCGAAGTGTGCCTCATTCTTTTGTCCTTGTGCTTTCCTGGAACTTGACACAATCTCAGCTCCCATTGGACAATGACCAATGAAGCCCCGAGAGCAGGGGAGGTCTGTTCACCTCTAGTCCCCACAGCTACGTGTGTACATACATGTACTGCAGTAGGGAAACAGCCACTCCCTTCATGTGTTTCTGTTAAAATGGCATTTAGCTCACACTCTCCTTATGTCCTCTGTGTGCTAAATGAACACTTTCTTAGAAGTTAAAACATCATTTTCAGAGGAAGAAGCAAAGCAACCAAACCAACTGGTGACCCTCTTCTTCCTCACTACTTATCATATATATTTTCATCCTCTGGAGCTACTGCTTTGCATCTATCAGACAGACTGTGAAGCATTTTCAATGACTGGGTTTCTCTCTGTTTGAGCTGTTGAAAACTGAGCGAGAAACAGGTGGCCCACCGCAGGCACGTATATGAACTTCACAGTGAAGCGAGGGGGATTTAGTTTTGAACTCACTTTTGGCTCCATTTTTATGCCTCTACTTTGGTTAACCCTGTATCTCTTATATTTCATTCTTTTGTTTTAAAATGAAAACCTTTTCAAAATGCCTGTTAAAAATTACTTTAATGATACCTACTTTGAAAAATTTAGAAACTGCAGGTATGGAAAACAGATAAATCAAAGAAGATGGTAAAACAGCAGCCCCTCTAAGAACACATTGACACCCGTGCAGGTAAGGACCTCCCCTCTCCCTGCCACCACCAGGATCGGCTCAGACTCAGCAGGCTGTTTTAGAATTTGTAGTTTTCACATACTATATACAATGGAAATCTTGGATGTCAATAAGTGGAGTTCCACTGCATTTTTAGTGATTCAGAGTTTTTTACTGCACGGATGTAACACTGCTGCCTTAACCGATTTTTGAGACATTTGGCCAGTTTCTGATGTTTGCGCCTTAACACCTTTATGTAAATATCCTTATGACGCAACCTGGCCTGTGCCCCTATTTCCTCAAGATCAATTCCCTCCTTCTACTTTATATTCTCTGATTATATTTTATATATCTTTGCAAGCTGCCTTAACTCTTTATTGAAGGAAGGTATAGCAGAGATAGGCAGACATTTAAAAAGTATTAATATTAGTACACATTAAAATAAGTTGGAAAGAGTACTTTTTGACTGGCTACACAGGAGTAGAGGCTAATAAAGTTAGTTTTTGTTTTGTTTTGTTTTGTTTTTCTCTCTCCTCTTCTACTTGATGCTTTATAGCCTTTATAAAAATGCTTACATTTCTCAACTAGTAAGAGTTATGGACCCTGTTTTAAAAGATAGAACTTCTTTCAAACAAATAAAAAGGGCTGATGGGTTGAGAGGCTGTGGACTAAATAACATTCACATCTCTGACAATGGTTCAAATCAAATCCAGTGGAAGGAGTTAGATTTCTCAGGGCTGAGTGCACTCAAAGCTCCAAACTGTCAGAACTGAGGAGCTGCCTTTGTGGCAACCTTGGAGGAGGGAATGGAGACCACTGGGATGAACCAGCTTCCCTTATCCCAAAGTCCTGCTCCAATGGGCCCAGGAAAGGTCCATGTGTGACAGGCAAGGTCTGACTGCAGTGCCACTGCAGGCAACCAGGGGCCTGACCCGTTCTTCCTACCGGATGGTTCCCAGAGACAAGCTCCCCAGAGCAGCTTTCTTAACCTGGGGTCCACAGACCCTACAAGGTCCCCTAGAGAATACTAGGTGTCTATAAACTTAGATAGGAAAACAATTACAACTCTATTTTTACTAACCTATAAATGAAAATTAAGCATTTCCTTCCATTATGACATAAACAACAAATCACGGTAGAATTAGCAGAACCTGCTACTTGGTCAGAAGTCACAGGTGAAGGTACTACAATTGTTACAGACACTTTGAAATATCACTATTTCCGAATTATGCGAGTTATCGACCCACCACTTTAACTTCTTATTGAAAGTGTTAGTTCTTATTTAAAGTTCTTATTTAAAGAAACACATCTGATTATTATCACAACTACGTTTCTTAATGTTTTGATAACTGAACTTCTGTAACTGGTTTCCTTATAAGCCCATGTATTTGATATGCATGCATTTACAACTTTCTTCTGATCAGCCCAAGAGGCGGATGGCAGCAAATGGGCTGAGAGCCCCCACTTCGGAGCAACACGACTGGTGGAAACACACCAGCAATGGCACTTGGGGAGTCAATGAGTCACTTAAAATGGGGAAACAGCAGGTAGTAGGTCGGATGCCTCCCCAGATGCGTGACCTTGGCTGAGAACAATGCCATCTGTTGAACTACTTTACCTCGGGTTTCCACAGCGTGGATGCATTTCCTGATTATGCTGAAGCCAATGCTGTCCAACTGTGCAGCTGAAAAAGGAAGAGAAGGAGAGTCAAGTTGCTGGCCATGCAAATCCTCCTCCTCGGTATAAGGCCTGACCAACCCAGGATGACTGAGGTCCACAGTGTGGTCAAGCATCCTTTTCATTTTTCCCACTAAAGGGGCAGGAATGATAAAACGAAATTAGCTGGGGTTCACTGAGAGCTTACCATATGCCAGGAACAGTTCTAAGTGCTTCGTGTAGATTATCTCATTTAATTCTCATAATGATTCTGCAAGGTTAGCCTCAATTTATAGATAAAGAAACTGCAGCATGACGTGAGCACCTTACCGAAGGAATAACTAGGCATTCTTTTAATTGTTTTGTTATTATCAGGAGCGGTAGGACTAACTACTCGCTGGCCGCCTTGAATATGCATAAATCAAGTGTTCAATAAATGCTGGGTGAGTGCTTGACATAAATTATCTCATTTTATCCTAGTAAGTACTCTAGGCTGATACTATCAGTAGCCCCATATTACAGATGAAGAAACTGAGATTTTGCAAAGTTAGCTATCTTGACCAAAGTTGCAGGACTAGTATATGGGAGACTCATGCTAGAGTCTGTACCACCTAACTGCTTTAAATGTGACCCTGCGTTAAAGAAAGACATAAAATCTTACTCAAGTGACCAGAAAAAGGGAAAAGTGACTTGGAGGAAAATTGAAACAGCCAAAAACTGAGAAGCTACAAGCTGAAGAAGAACTAAGGCAGCAGAGTTATCCTCTGTGGTAAATTAGCAGGCGGTGACACTTTCCCATCTGCTCCAAAACCCACTCATGTCACTCAGAAAATAAATGAGCAACAGCAGCAACTTTTTCCACAGCACAGAACCAATTTCCAACTTGGCAGTGGCTCTGGAAACCCACCAAAATTCATCCCCACACTCTGGTTACTCCACGATAAAGATGTGTGTAATAACCTTTAAGAATGGGTTCATCTCTGACCTACTGAGGACATCAAGACAAAACACTCTACAAACTGATGTGCAGAGTAGAGAAGGGAATGGTAGAAAGTAGGAAAGGGGGTATTTATAAATGATTGGTCATCATCCTGGGGCAAGAAATATACTTGTAAAATATGAGACCTGAGCAGAACTGAACTCATCTTGGATCTAATCCAAATGGAATCTTTCTTCAATTCTTTATGTATACGGATAAACTTAGATACAATGAAGATAAAAATCCTTTAAAAAATGACTGAGAATTCCCCCAAAATCGAACTAAAAAGGAATGCTAATTTCCCAAAACTTCTCTTCCAAAAGGGAAACAGTTCTTGTTCTTACCTGCATGCTTAGTGCTGAGTGGTAGTTATTATAAATACACTTGGCCTCTAGGATAGTAAATAAAGTACCAGAAAAGGAGGAAAACAGTGTCTTTCTCCCTAGAGACCAACAGCTATACAAACCATTGTTCTATTCCCTTAAAGCTGTAAGATGCCTATTAACTCAATCCCTGGCTTTTTCTACGATGAACCAAGTTGTATTTACTTTCCAACTGTGTTTTACTGAGCTTTCTGACTGGAAGCTGTAAGCCAGATCAAAATTATTCCTCCAAATGAAACTCAATTAACTCATGCAACAGACATTCCCGAAGCTTAATAACAAATTATAATACACAGGCCAAATACCAATTGAATCTGGGGGAAGTTTTTTTTTTTTTTTAAATAATAGCTTTATTAAGATATAATTTACATATTATAGAGTTCATCCACTTAAAGCTTACAATTCATTAATTTGTAGTATATTAACAGTTATGAATCAATCACCACTATATAATTCTGTAACATTTTCATAAGCCCTTACAAAAACCTCATACACATTAGTAATCACTCCTTATTTCTCCCCGTACCCCAGCCCCTAGACACTATGGAATTACTTTCTGTCTCTATAGATTTGCCTATTCCGGACATTTTATATAATTGGAATCACACTAAATATGGTCTTTTGTGTCTAGCTTCTTTCATTTAGTATAAAGTTTCCAAGATTCATCTCTGTTGCGACATCATGACTTCATTCTTTTTTGTGACTAAATAATATTCCATTGTCTGGATATGCCACATTTCATTTATACATTCATCAGTTGCTGCTTCCACTTTTGGCTATTATGAATAAATGCTGATAGGAACATCTATGTACAAGTCTTTGTGAGGAAATATATTTTATTTCCCTTCAGTGTATGCGTAGGAGTGGAATTGCTGGGTTATATGGTACTATGTGCTTAACTCTTTGAGGAACTGCCAAACTCTGCTCTAAAGCATGGCACCATTTTACATTCCCACCACCAACATATGAGGGGGGTTCCAATTTCTCCACATCCTTGTCAACATTTGCTATTGTCTCTTTTATTATAGCCATTCTAGTGGGTGTGAAGTGATCTCATTGCGGTTTTGATTTGCATTTCCCTGATGACTAAGGATCTTGGGCATCTTTTCCCGTGCAGGGGAGGGTTTTCATTCCTTTACACAGTAGTTAGAATAGAGCCTATTGGAATGTATTTGTCAGAGGGGAAATTACTTTTTATACTTATGGAGATTTACAAAATGTTCCTAACTGATTCAACAGTCAGTCGAAGCCTTTTAGTTCTCTTTGAAGAGGTGCTTAAGTGGATCCTTGCACGGGAGAGAAAGAACTGCCATCTTGCACAGTGCTCTGGGAAACAGCTGAGGCTGATTACAAACTTGGACATTTTAAGAGTAGGTTTGTGAACATGGCACTGATGAACTTCTGTCCCACAAAGACCATTTTGCTTCCTTAGCCCATGAACACTGGTTAGAGTTTTGGAAAATCGGAAGTAAGTTGCCAGCTGACAGTGACGACGCCAGGTGCAAGAAGATACATGTTCATAAAGCCATCAGCACAACGATCAGAAGAAATAAGGACAGAGCTAGACATAACCCTGCAAAAGTAAATCAGTCCTTGAACCTTTTCTTGGGTAACTGAGGGAAGCCAGATCCTTTTCTAGGTAATGGAAAAGAACACAAGAGAACCTTCCAAGTACACCCAGAAAAAATTAGATTCTATTCTCTTACAGCAACTACAGTTACTTCTTTTGGAAAAGGGCAAAGCAAAACCCTCCAAAAAATGTGAGTAAATGTTCCTCCTTTGATTTTCCCAACATTAGAAGTTCTCCAATTTGTTTTAAACCAGCAAACTCCTTTTCTTGAAATAAACCTTACACAGATGTACTCATAAAAGCCTTACGCATTACACATGTAACGTAGTATTTATTAGTATATACTGGTTGTCTGTGTTCAGAGGTGCTTACGTAAAAATGCTTACGTATTGCAAAGTCGAGCATTAAGAACTCAAGGTAACTCTCTGTTAGCTTCTAATGTGTCCACGCTGCATAGTGATGATAATTATTACAGTTTTACAAACAGATAAAACCGTGTTAAGGAACAGAATTCATATTAAATCACAGTTAATCATATTAAGCCAACAAGAAACTCATGAAATACAATTTAGCTATCATTGCTCTAAATCTCTAAACTGGAACTGGTATAAGTTATATCATTGCCCGCTGCCCTGGTATCTCCCTGTATCTCTCCATCTCTGTCTTTCTCCATCTCTGTATTTGTTCCACACACGTTTGATTTCTACTCTCATCAACTTGAGTTTCCTGCTGACGTCATGATTCGGTTACTAATGATTAACAACTGCTTTATTGTTTACCGTGTACCAAGGACCACAAACGTGATAAAGTACTACAGTGCACGCATAAGCAGATCATTAGTCCTGATCTCTGCCCAGCAGGTACACAATCTAAGTTAATTGAGATCTCCTACTCTGAAAATCGAGGTTCCCACTAAAAGGTTTAGAACATCACCACCACCCAGCAGTTGCTAATGACAGAAAAAGTCTGAGCGGCCCCGCCAGATGGAAGCGGCAGCCCTTAATCCCCTCAAGCAGGTGATTCAGCTCTTTCACGGAGCCAAAGCTCGGAAAAGGTCAGGGATTTATTTGCAATTTCTGTATCCTTATAATCTCCAGAAATAATCTTTCATTAAATATCTACTAGGCTCACATTATTCCCTTAATTTGACTTGCGATGAGTTGTTGCAGGACCAGTGGCTCTACGCCCGACGTCCACTGCCTTGCACTTCAGCTTATCTTCCTTCCTCAGCCTCCAGCTCAGCTCAGCCCAGGTTTACACACAGGGCAGTCCAAACAGTTGTCATATAATGAATATTCACAGAGCTCGCACCGAATACCCAGGGTGACCTGCCAAGTTAGAAATGTGTCATCCTCTTAACTTTCATTTCAACTTTTGAAGTCTTGTTTCTTTATCTCCTTTTAGAGAAAGGAAAGGGCCAAGGTCACACAAACCTATTTTCTCAAAGTTCTGTGGCGGACATGAGAACATGGCAGAGGTGGGTTGATGGTCAGTCAAGGAGGGGAGTCCTTAGGGCAGCAGTGGGAGGAGGGTGCCTGGCAGACCACTGCCTGGGCGCCATCAAACCTACGGTTTGAACTCTGAGACTAGGGAGGCAGGTTACATCCAGAGAGAGACTGTTTTACTGTTTAAGGAACAACATACTGTAAGATTCCATCGAATTATTTTCTTCTCTAAAAGGAGGAGGCTGGTGGGCCAGGTAGACAAACATGGATTTTAGCATAACCGTCACCGCCATACTCGGCAGCTTCTAGTACCCCATAGTACCTCATCTGAGATGCTTTTCCTGGCTCTTTGCACCTTAAAAAAAATGAGTTGTGTAGGTGGTGATAGAGGGTGAGATCTACAATAAAACCATGAGCATAACCTTAGCACATCCCCCGTTTCTCACCTCCAAATCCCAATTACCACCAAGTCCCTCAGTTTTATCTCCTAATGTCTCTCAATTTTGTCTCGTTCTCTCCATCTTCACCACCATTGTTCTGGTCCTGGCTTCCATCATCTGTGACCAGGATCCCTGCAATGACCTTCTAGGTGGTCTCACACCTCCTCTGGCTCCCTCCAATCTGTCCTCCACGTTGTAGCCCCTTCCACCACCCTCCCATCTTGACAAAATCAGATGATGTCACCTCCCTGCTTAAAATCTCTCAGTGGCACCCCACTGCTCTCGGGAGGATAACCCACATCCTGAACATGGCCCAGGAACCCTGTGTGGTCTGGTCCTCGCCTGCCTCATTCCACTGCCCTAGGGCTCAGCATCCCAGCTATACTGGCTTTCTTTCCGAGTGTCCAATTGACTATACTTTCTCCCCAGCCTTTTGCACAAGCTGTGGATTTCACCTGGAAGCCCCTGACCCAAGTAACTGAATCCTCACGTCTCCCCTTACATATCAATTCCTCAAAAAAGCCTCCCTGACCTCTTCACCTAGGGTAAGGCCCCCATCATGCACTAGGATAAAGCACCACCAACCACTCCTTCCAAGTACGCAGCACAACTGCAAGCTGACATGTTTCGTATGATCCTATAAAAAATGTCTACCAAAGTAGAGCTGCATCCCTGAAGGCAATGGTCCGTGTATATTTTTACTACCTTATTTGATTCAGGACTATATCGCTGGCTTTCACTACTAGAGTGCTGGAAGTAGAAGCGTGCCATTTTTCATTGTGTACAATTTTTCACTTCGGATGCATGGATAGGCAAATGGGTGACGGAGTGCTGGGGACAGTTGCTGAGGGGCAGTGTGATGTAATCCAAGTGACCTTTCAAATTCCAACTGATACAAACCCTGTGGCAGTAGGTGAGTTATTTAAGCTACTGACCCTCAACTTTTCCATCTTTTGTGAGGAAGCAATGGTTAAAGAAATAAATGAATGGCCTGATCGAACCACTTCCTTCCTTCCTATATCAGTACAAAGAGGTATGGCCACCTAGCAGTGCAGCCACCAAGAATGAGTCCAAGAGCAGGGAAAAACAAAAGCTGCACAAGCCAGCAAGTTTGTGTTTCCCTAGACACTATTGGAAATCATCTGCCTGTTCATCAAGGCATTATCATCACCAAGCTGCATGTGGTGTGAACCTGGGGCTGGTGATGGGGCAGGTGAGGTGAGGTGTTCTTCACGTCATACTAACCAGGCCACCTAAACAGTCTGACAGGCCTGAGGTTTGAGGAAGGCCCGAGAAAACCAGGGTATTGCTCCCTAGTGCTATCCCACAGACCTCACTCTTCAGGTCCAGGAGCCCTTTTCTGGAAATCACTGACTTGCTGTTGCCCTACTCCAATCCTCAGTACTCAGAACACGAAGAAATTAGGCAAGAAGTGGTCAAACCACCAATTTTGAACAGAAGGGAACTTTCCATACCGTAGGTTGACTGACAGACATAAAGTCTGTGACTCAACGCTCTGGGACACACCCCAACGTTATCCCATACGCATATCCAGGAATTCTAACAGATCTTCAGGAGATGAGTCCTTTTTCATAGAAGGGGAGCTGGTCTACCGATTAGTCTCAGCCCACAGCAGAATAGGTCACCACTTTCTTAAAGCTGCTATTCAATAGCTTTTGTCTGGCCTGAAATATTCTCCCCAGGAAACTCACTCAATTTTCCTTTGATTAAAAACAAACAAATAAACAAACAAACAAAAAACTATCAAGTTTTTTATGGAAGAAATGGAATTTGCTGGAAGTGCTGGATGTTTGCATAGAAACGAGAGAACTGAGAGGTAAAGGACGTTGCCGCCCCATTTTTAACGTGGATGGATACAGGAGATTGTATAGGGTTATTGTGAGCAGGCCACCATTTTATGGACATTTTATGAACAGCTCTAGGGGCATGTTCTCACCACAGAAATTTGTTCAATTTCCCAACATGATTTGCTCTTTAGAGTCTGGCCTGCTTTGCTCCTTCTGAATTTAATCAATTTCAGCACCATTAAAATCCATGAAGAAAAACACCCACATTGAACTAAATATGAAATCCACCTGGATAATAGATTTCCAATTGACTCACACACTCAGAGGGGCTCACACCTTTTCTCCTAATTCCGTGAAGCCCCAGAGTTGCCAGGGCTCCTTGGCTATGGTCCCTGGGAAACTGTATGCACGGTGGCAGCTTTCAGAAGTTTCCAGTGGGGTCCAGGAAAGCTGGATAATTGGATAATTGTCCAGATATGAATTTTCTACTTTGGGGATTACCCACAGCCAATTTTTAATTCCAGATCAGCTGCCCAAGACCCTGTGCTCCATCCCACTCCACTGCCTACGCTGTGCTATACTCTGCTCCCTGGCTGGTTTCATTCAGGGGGTATGAACTCACTTTAACATTAACTGAAATCACACACACAGAAGTGGTACGTAGTGCAAAGAGAACAATGACCTTTGAAGACAGACGAACAATGACCTTTGAAGACAGACAGACCTGGATTAGAATCCTGTCTCTAGCTGGATATGATCGTAGGCACGGTGCTTCACGTCTCTGAGACTCACCTTCCTCATCTGTCTAGTGGGGAGAACCCACCTACGTGTCGCGAGGGTCAAATAAAATGTACAGCAACTGTGACTTACTTGCTATTCAATAAATGGTCATCATCAGTAGTACCAACATTAGGATGTATCCTAATATTTGAATAAAACTTTCCAGTTGATGAAATACTTTATACCCAAGTTCATGTTACCCTTACAGTAATCCCATGGAGTAAATATTGTTACTATTCTTACTAATAACTTCTTGCTGTGTTTCCACGCTAATGAGCATAATGAAGGACAATCCATTACTGTTTATAGAATAAATGAATAAATTATGGCTTATTTGATTTTCCCAATATATCTGTTAGGTTTGGACGATGAACAAAGCCAGCCCCGGATGTTAAGCGGTAACAACGATGATGAGAGCAGGAACTGACCGTCACTGAGCAGACCGCGTTGCTCTGGGCTACACACTTAAGAGCGTCCTATCATCATCGTCACCATCACCATCCTCCTCATCTTCCTTGTCATCATCCCTATTTTACAGGCAGGAAACCTCGGCTCAGACATGGCTAAGAAGCTTCTACAAGATGATGGCGTTAGTGAGTGGCGCAACTAGGACTCTAGCTTGGCTTGACTCCACAGCTCATCCTCCTCTACTCCCCGCTCTTCTGCGGAAGTTCACTTGACTCGTCAGCAACAGACCGGGGGCTGGGGATCCCCTTTTCTGGATTCTGCCCCTTTCATTCCAACAGCAGTCCTCGAAGCTAGTGGACCAGAGACGTAGGGGGCATGCTTGTTGCAATGCAGATTCTGGGTGCCCTCCCAGATGTTATGCTTCAGTAGATGTGAGAATCATACTTGAGATAACACTATACCATCTAACAAGCAATTCAAACAATTATCACTACAGACAAACAAAAATGATTGCTGGCTATTGATTAGTTGCCAGTATCTACACCACATTCCCGAGCTGATAATAACAGTCCACCAGTGCTACGTATCTCAATATGTAATGTTGGCTTGTGATATTCGTGGTATATGAAGTAATTCCAAGTGGTCTGTAATAATTGTACACTTATTTTAATGAAATTGGAAACATACTGGTTTATCATACATAACACGATATATTTCTTTTAAAATAAATTTAGGTTAAAAAGAGTGAATTGATTTAAAAAATAGTAAGTCATAATACAGGTGGTATATGGATACATTAAAAAAAAAATCATAGAGACGATACACAAACAATACATTTGGGAGCTACTGTCCTAATGTGTCCCAAACCAGGCACTGCATAGTGGATGAAAAGACAAGGTACCGTATTCTACCAGCAAGATGTCCTATTTCAATACAGTCATCCTGGATTCCTTGCTTTTTCAACACTCCATATCCAACTCATCGGCCAGTCCTATCAGTAATAACTTAAAAATACATCTAGAATCCAACTACTTCTCACCACCTCCATTGCTAATACCTTAATCCAAACCACCAGCATCCTTTGCTTGGACAGCTATAAGAGCCTCTCAACTGTTTCTACTGTTGCCTTCTCCCCTCCCTTCACCTCCACCCCCACCCCCAGTTTATTCCCCACCAGCAGCCAGAGTCATCTTTTACAAATATACATTGGCTCGGGTCACTCGCCTGATCACAAGTCTCTAGGGACTTCACATGACCCCCAGAATACAAGCTACATCCTGATCATGGCCTCACATGCCGACCCAACCACTTTCTCTCTGGCCTCCTCCAATCCGATCACACTGTGCTTCCTGACATTCCTAGAACAAGGCTAGTTCATTGCCCCCACCTCAGGGCCTATGCACATGCTGCTCCTTCTAGGGACTCCCTTTGCTCAGTGTTCGCCTCAAGTGTCACCTTTTCAGAGAGGCAGCTCCAGGTATCTAAAACAGCTACCCCTCCCCTTGTTACTCTCTATCCCTTTGCTCTTATTTCTTCAGAGCACGTCTTTCCACCTGAAAGTATACCCTTGTTTATCTGCTTACTGTTTGTTGTCAGTTTCTCTCAACAGTATAACTTCATGAGAACAGGAACTTTATTTGCCTCGTTCGTTATTGTAGCTACAATAAATACTTCCTGAATGAAGAAACAAATATCATCTACATTTCCACCAGGTGAGATGCAGAAATCAATAGGTAAAGAAGTCCCCACACTCCAGGCGCCTCGAATGGAGAGCAGCTGACTGAACACCGTGGTACCTTCTAGAGCGCAGGGGCCCTCAGTGGGAAGCACAAGACAAATTGGACTGACAGGGATCATTCATCCCCTGACCTCTAAGCATGAATATTGCTAATCAGATTTTCCTCCCTAATCTACCACATACACAGGCACCTATCTTCTTTGTCATGCTTTCGGCAGACACACACAGAGAAAAATAAACAGAGAGCGACATAGGGTAAAGAAAGTAAAACAGGCTAGCAGGAAAAAAGATAAAATCCCTGCCTGGCCTGGAATAAACGTACGAGCTCTCAGCCTGAGTAAGGGAGACTCTAAAAGAGCTGTACAGTATTCCAGTTCTTGGCAAGGCAAGACGACCAGGGTGGCAGTGTCTGGGTTCTTGCACGGCACAGGCTGAGGGCTGCACATCAGCTTGCGGGGGACTGAGTGCTTCCTGGTGGGTTTTCACATCTGCTGTCTCCCAGTCCACCTTAAAATTCCAAATCAGGCCAGCCATGAAACAGCAATGCTTAATGCACACTGTGGTAACGCCAACGAGCTTACTCAGGACCCTGTTTCTCCTACACGGGGATCTGGATATCCCGAGAACGAACTGCAGTCCAGTGGCCTCAATTCCTTTCTGCCCTGAGGCCTGGGTGGCTGTGCACTGATTTCTCAACCACATGAGACCATCTCCAGCTTTCTCAAAATGGAAGGGTTTTAAGCAGAGAACCAATTGCCTCTGCTCATGTAGGTCCCTTTCCTGCTTTTACCTACCGGTCCTCTCACCTTGATCTGCCCCAGGAATGGTTGAGAGATGTTTTGGTCACAACACACTGTGAAGCAGCAAAGGGCAGGGAAAGACAGGACATTCAGAATAAGAGGCCAAAGGTCTGCACCTCCAGCGACCACCAAGTGGCTGTGTGGATGGACATACTTCGCCTCTACAGAGACTCTCCAGGGTCATGCGTTTATATAAGGAGCATCTGGTACCAGATAACGTTATTGATAATAATAATGGCAGAGGGCAACATTTAAGGATTGCCTAGAATACCAGGCATCACAGAACTAAGGATTTCCATCCTAATCCCATTTAATCCTCCCAACAAACCAATGATATAGGTACTAAAGCTGTCCTCACCTTATAGCTAAAGAAGCTCAGGCCGGGAGAAATTCATTTCCAAAGGTCACACACTCAGTACGGTGTGAGGCTGGGATTCCGATCCATGTGTGTGATAATACTCCAGAGCCCACGCGCCCGATCACTACTCAACACTATCCCCACTACGGGCAACACTACGTGATCGCCTCTGCTAACATGCTGGGTGTGAGCTGCGTGCTCTGAACACTCTGATTATGCTAGGAAGGAATGATCTTAAGTAACCACAGTTTGCACACAGAATGAAGCCTCGGTTTTCTCATCTGTAAATGGGTCAATAATACTATCTATCTCATAGGGTTCTTAGAAGGACAATAGGGCATGATGATGTCAAACACTGAGCAGGCTGCCCAGCACACAGTCTGTGCTCAATAAATACTATCGAGAGCCCACCTTTGGTAGCAGAAGGGGAAATCTTTCAGTCTCTACCTCGACAACCCTTTGCACGGGGCTTCAGGAGTTAAACATGCAGCCAGGGACTTTCTCACTGCTGCTTGGTGGAAGCCCAGACTGGGATGCCCATGGGTGGCTCACACCTGCTGGGCCACAGTCTGCTGGGCCACAGTCTGCTGCCACTCCAGAGCCCACACCGCCACGGGAAAGGGGAATGTCAGGCCACAGCAAAGTCATACACTGGCTGCATCTGTCAGTCTAACGTTGGCTGAGAGAGCGAGTGGATTTGGTGTCATTTAGGACACAGCCTCCGATGGTTAAGACGCGCCTCAGAAGCACCACTGCCAGTCATATCGCTGAGGCAGGGCTGCTCACCAGACAAAATGGCTGGAAACTCCACTAATCAAATCTCTGAGAAAACAACCTGTTCCTTCTCCTCCTTCTCTTGCTCGCCCCAGCCCCCAAGCCAGGGTTATTCTCAAGCTGGGATGTTACCATTGAACTAAATATAATTTGCGCTCTACAGGGGCCACAGCAACTGTGTTGGACACACGAGTCACCGTGAAAAGCGAGGTGTAGAACGTCAGCACTTAGGTGAGCTAGCGTTACAACATCGCACCTTATGCAGCTCAGGAGGTGAAAGTGGTGACCACAGCAAGCGGCCAGGGCACAGGAGGGAAGGGAAAGGAGAAAGAACGAGGGCCGAGGGAGCAGTGGGGGCAGCTGGAAGGGAGTGCAGGCAAGGGAGGGAGGGAGCGCCTGTCTTCTATCAGCCCAGGCCTGGCAGGCGCGGACGGAAAGCTGGAGGGGAAGGTGCACTCAGCTGACTGCCTCGTGGGCCAGGGCACAGGAGGCCAGGTCGCCATGCCCCTGATTGCCAGCCATCCTTCTCAGGTTTAAAAGGGGAAATGTTCTATTTATAAGCCACCGACCAGCGGAGGCCTGGCAGCCACTGGATGGCTCTGATCCCACAGGGATCCTGGTTACCAGTGGCTGCCTTCTCCTGCCCCTCAACTATGTGTGTTCAAACAGCAAAAGGCCGAAGGTGACTAGGAGCAAAAGGAAAAAAAAATTCCTCTTTTCTGTCCTCCGCTGTTTTCATGAGGCTGCTGCACTTTTAGTAATGGCTGCAGGCTTTAGAACCTTCAAGAAAAAACAACAACAGTGATCCACGCCATCCCGTCGGGCCTTCCCCTGCAATCTTCCAGACTACATCTCTTTTTCTCTTGCACAGATGGAGGGAAGCGGAGGCACCCTGACAAAGGGACTGTGCCCATCAGACGCAGGGCAGCGCACAGGCAGAGCAGAGGTAATCACACCCTCGCCGTCTCCTCCGGGGCACTCAGTCCCGTCCTCATGAAACGAGAAAAGTCTTGAATAAACAGTGTCGGAGAGCTGGATCTGAATGATGGCCTCCAGAACGATGAGTAACAGAACAACATAGAGTGGCTCTGGTTGTGCTGCCAAATGCCTGCAGGAGAGGGTAGTGGGCCAGGAGACGGTTCTGCACCTGGGAAGCCTGAAAGGCACGGAAACACATGACCTGGCTCTCCCAACGTCATGTGCCACGGACGGCTCTGATGTGGAGGCTTACTAAGAAGGAACATGGAATGGCCCCCAACCGCAAAGAGCTGGGTGGGTTAGTTGTTGGAAGTTGATGATGAAACCCCTTCCAGCCTCAATGAGTTGGCCACATAATGGCAGGATGGCAGAACAGACCAGAGATTTCACGTATAGCAAGAAGGGGGGTGGGGAGAAGAGCTTGGCATTAGGCAGACTCTGGTTTGAACATCAGCTCCACAAGGTCTCGACTGGGCTCCCTGAACCTCTTTAAGCCTGTTTGCTCAATTGTAAACTCAGCCGCAAATGGCATTTCTGTCAAAGTCAACGATTCACATACCACGTTCCTTGCTCCCTGCCATAACTTCCTGCCATGTTAGACTAATTTGTTAAAACATATCCTTTTATTAAGCTAAGGGTTAACATCCTATATATATAGTCCATAGGCCAAACTCATCACGGCGTCTTTTGCAACTAAAGTTTTATTAGTCAACGCCCACACCCATCCGTTGCTGTGTTGTCTATGGCGGCTTTCACACTACAACAGTACAGTTCAATAGCACCACAAAACTGAAACTATTTACTATCTGCCCTTGATTTAAAAAGCCAGCCCCTGTGCTAAGAAACAACAATGAGAAAACCAGGAGGATTCCATGGCGTCATGCCCCGCTCCACCCAATGTAAATGTTAATCGACAGTGTTTGTCTGGTACGTGTAAAATGATCTCAGGTCCCACCAGTAGTGTGTCCACCCCACTCTGAGAAATGCACTCATGAGGATTAAATGAACCAACACTCACAAAGCACCGAGCCTGCAAACAGCAGGAGTATTGGCTGCGGCCCTTCGTTCTCCTCCTTGCTCCTCTCAGGAGTTCTGCCAATCCAGTGGGCCTTCCCTTCTCACATGAGAGTAACTGGCATAACCTGATGAGGAGAAAGCAGGCACTTCCTAGCTAATATGCCAGACACTGCGAACACGAAGCCTCACAGCAACTTTTTGAGGTAGGTGTTGTTCTTTATCCCCATTTTACAGAAAAGAAAATGGAAGCATAGAGAGGTCCAGCTCCCATTCTCGGTTCCACAGCCAATGTGTCAGCACCCCTCAGAGTACCTCCAGAGGGTACTCTGGAGCCAGTACCCTCCAGAGAACAGGCTCTCTCCAATCCACACGGCAGGACCGACCATAAGAAAGTATCTGCGATACGTACGAAGACTGAGGTACAAGGACACTCAGGCTGATGTTACTCATAGTAGCAAAAATCTGGAAAGGACACTGAAATCCAACGATAGGAAATGGTTCACTGGATTAGGATATAATCCTGTGACAGAATATTACACAACCATCACAAATGGTATTTATAAACAATTTTCATGATGTGGGAAAATGCTTGCAAGTTTTTTAAAGTAGAATGTAAACAAGCATATTCAGTATAATACCAATTAAGTCAAAACACATACTGACATTGACAAATACATACACTACATCATGAAAAAAAGGCAAGAAGGAAATATCTCTGGGGGTGGTAGTACAAATGATTTTCATTGAATTTTTGAAAATCACTGCTATAGTTCCTTCATATTCTACAATGAGTTCATGGTATTTTCATAGTAAGTGAAAATACATGTTTTTCAACCTGCTTAGGAGTGAGATTCAATGTCTGGACCCTACTGGTGACTAAATCCTAATTCCAACTTTGCATTCTTTCTCCAATCGCTGCTCTTGGCCCCACGTCCCAGTATGAATGACAAGCTGGCAAACTAGTGGATTCTTGAGCATTATACAAATACGAAGGATTCTTGTGAAAGTACTAGATTAAAAACAAACTGGAAGAAATAAAGCGACTAAGACTTGGAAGCTAAGAGGAAGTGCTATATTTCCTTATGGGGGGGCAGGAAGTTCCCATTTTTCAAGTCTTTCTCTCGCCTAGATGGAAGCCCATTCTGAGCTCACTGTCAAACCAGCTGGCTGTGGGCATTCTGTCTGCACACTGGGTACAACTGCAGACGGCATATATACACACACACCCACATACACCGGAAGAGGGTCTCCTGGGGATCTGACCCGCAGAAGCAGACCATACACTCCTCAAAGGCAGGGGCACGTGCTCTGCTTGTGGATGTCCTTACCCTCGGGACTCAGGTCGCCAGGGGCCACAGGCCCTCAAGAACTCCAAGATGAGTAATTGAATGAAGAACTATAGGAAGCCTCGACTACTGTGGTTAAATCTAGTAAAGGTTCAGGTAGAGCAAACAAAAACACATCAAACAAGCGGGAAGCAGAGTAAGCAAACTGCAGTGTTTTCTTGCAAAGCCAGATGGTGGGTGTTAAGCTGGGTCGTGGGGTGCATGAGAAGGCATGGCTGAGCAACTCGGGCATACGCCTGTGACGATAAACTGATGAGCCTGTGCAATCCGAGTTAATACTCACATTAAAGGAAGTGGCACTGGGAAATACAGATTAGGGGACTGAGCCCTCTCTGTCTCGATCTGTCAGCCGTCGGTCTTCAACCAGCTGGAGAAGCCATGGGAGAGCAGCATCTCTATAAACAAGCTAATCGTTTTAGAGCTAATAGGCAGTGACATTTATTATTCAAAACTTCAAACTTGGAAAAGACCCGCGCACGCTAGAAAGGCCTGCCTTTCCCTTAGTCTTGTACTGCACTGGTGGGTCAGCTACCTCGCTGACAAGTTCTTAGCTTTCTAACGTTCCCGCAGGTGGGGCTACAGAACAACAGCAGTCTATGCTGAGAACAAGCCACTTCCTGGCTTTTCCTCCTGCTCAGAGCCTTTGGGGAGTAAATCTCACAACTGCAACCAAAGGTGGGCAAGCAACTGGACATGTAGACTCAGGAGAAGCGCATGAGAATGGCAAAGGGGGGATGGGAGGAGGGCGTCCTGCCCAAGGCAGAGTCCTGTTCTTTGGAATAATAAAGTCAGCAAATCAGCGACAGGTATCAGCAGTCTAGGTTATGGACAGGTAAGGTCACTCCCGCAGTAAGAAGCCTAGGGAGCAACAAACCATACATCCTTCCTCTTACTATCCTTCCTCCCATCTTTTCCCTTCCTTCTCTACCAGGTAAGAATTTGACCAAGGAGAGAAAACTAGGTGTCCCTGATGCATATTCCTGACATACCAGGAACAAATCCAGGGAAGGACCCTTGATGGCAGCAGGATCCGTACGGGGTGAGAGGCCCAGGGGAACGGCAAAAATAGCAGATTGGTTTTTGAATACAGTGTTTAAGGATTAACTTAAGCAACCATACACAAAACCTCTAGGCAGAAAATGAAAACTAATAAAGGACACAGGAGGTCTGAATAAATGGAAGGACATTCAGAGTTCTTAGAGGACATAAGTTAATATTATAAAAGTGTCGATTTTCTACAAAGTGATTCATATCATTCAGTGCAACCCCAAATGAAAATTTTAAGGCTTTGAGGCACTTATCAAACATATGATAGAATTTATATAGAAGGATAAAGGTCCACAAGCAGCTGAGTCAACCCTCAAAAAGGAGAGTAAAGAGAGGAGACTTAAACTAACAGATATTAAGACTTGCCTCAAAGTCATTATATTAAAACCAGAGAAGTCTGAGCACAAGAACAAACAGACCAAAGAAATAAAGAGCTGAGAGACAGAGCGCAGATACGCAAACCTAATGTACAATAAAGCTGACACCACAAGTGAAAGAGGGAAAGAATGGATAGTTTAGTAGACATTAGTAGGAAAGCTGACACTTCATGTGGATAAAAACAAAACTGGATCTTCATGAAGCACCATCTACAATGGCAGGTGTCAGTCAGACAGAATCATGAAGCCAATAAAAGAAAATGTAGGTGCACATCTTTGTGACATGGGTCAGAAAGGCTTTCTTTAAAACATAACTTGAAAATCATAAACCAGAAGGCAAAAAAAACAAAGATGAATTTGAATATATAAAAAGTAAGGGTTTATACTCAAGGAAGGGTATCACACATAATAGAAATAAACAGATGGCAAGATGGAAAGACATATTTTAAAAATCTACAACTAAGAAGGGATATCTAGAATAGAGAAGGAACTTTACAAATCAACAAGAAAAGATGGCAACTGCAAGACAAAAATGGGCAAAGGATATGAATTGGCAAAATTAAATAAATAAATAAAACCAGAGGAGGAAATCCAGTAAAAAGGTATACAAAGAGATGCTCAAACTCATTATCAGAGAAAGGCAAATTAAGGCAACACTAAGCTATCATTTTATAAGACTGACAAAAAATTAGAAAGCTGAATAAAGGCCAAAGCTGGCAGGAAAGGAGAAAGCCTCATGCCGGGCTGGGGACTGTGGCCAGAACACTCTGGAGAAGGACATGAGAGCCCTCCCTCGGACGCAGTACACACAGACCCCTTGACCGACCGGCAAGCATCCTCAAGGGTAGAAGCTAAGGAAATTCTCATGCAGGGGGACGTGGACAGAGACAGTCACTGCACTGTCGTTAGTAGTGATGAGGCATGGGAAACATGAGGAGGGGGAGAGCATCTCTGCTAAAGCAGACATGCCAGTTCTGCCACAAGCAGGCAGCACACCGAGGCCACAGGCTAGAAGCAGACAGAGGAACATGGGTGGCTCCTAACACAATGCCGAGCGAGCAAAGTAAGAAACAGAACAAGACATATAACCATGTATGTAACTTAAAAACACAGGTGGATAAAAGACGCACATTGTGCAAGAACACAGTATAAAAGTACACATTAGAATGGTGGCCTACAGGGGAGGAACAGAATAGGAGTCGAGAAAAGAATGAAAAGGGAATGAAAATGAATGAACGGAGGGGCCTCTGACGATAACGTGCCATCAACAGGGGAAGATTAATTCAATCCCTCTATATCTGAGATACAAATAGAGAACAGAGAAGAGAAGAAGGGAAAAGGCTCTGCAAAGAAATGAGCATGTATTTATCTGCTGCCATCCTCTCCCTGGCAACTGGGCCGTTCGGAAAATACCAGCAGCTGACAGACATTATTTATGGCCCCGTCTTATACCCCACAGGCACTGTATGCCCTGAGAGAAATTTCAAGATGAAAGGAACGCATTCAGAAGTGCCCCAGGGGAATTTCCTTTTGCTACCTGCCCATTCTGGCTCTGCGACAAAATGTTGGCATTCAAATTCCAACCCCCAAATATTTTCCAGGAAGAGAATGCTAGACATTTGGAATTTGGATGTTAAAGGTGAAAAGAGCAATGCCCCACTTATAAATTCGTATCAGATTGACTTCTTAACTTTAAGAGTTTGGATTGTGGTATAAACAGAGAATTGCAGAACAATTCAGACCCTGGCCAAGAGTGCCACCTGTGGCACATGAGCCCTATGGGTGGGTGTGGGGTGAAACTGCAAATTACTGTGACCAAGAGACACTAAAAATACAACCACTTCGGAGGGGAGTGACAGCTATGGCACCATATGATACGAAAAAGGGGTTCCAATGCCATAGGAAGTGAGGGAGCACCAATCCAGACCATCGCTCTAGGTTTGCCAACTTGGAAATCAGTGATCAGACATCTTAAGACCCTAGAAAACTAAGTTCTACCTAAACTACTCCTGGAAAAGTGGCCCACGTGTTTTAAGCCATCTTTTTCTCTCCTGCTCGCTATGTGAAAGGGTAAGCAACTGGAGAAGCATTACAGGCTCAAGGCAGCCAACTCCGTGCTCTGTGAATAACGGGATGCCAAAAGCAAAATGTTGCAAGTGGCCCTGTTTTCCAAAATGGAACTTTTTGTATTGCTTTTTTCCTAAGGAGGTAGAATATCCTTGTGGTTAACAGTCGAGCCTTTAGAATTAGAACTCAGATTATGTCCCTTGAGCTTACTCACTTCAATTTCCTAGTCTACAAAGTAGGTCAAAAGCACTTATCTCACAGAGTGTTGCAAGCATTAAATGAACTAATGTGCACAAAACATCCTGAAACACAGTAAGTGGTCAATAAATGCTATCTATTTAATAGCTATCATTGTAAAACATGTGTTCACTGTATAGGCAATGCAAAGTATAGAGAGCTACTTAAAGTAGGTCAGTCCCTCCCAATAATCCACCCTCCACCCTGATAAAGATTTTGATGAAAAATGTTTTTTCAGACTTTTTTCTATCACTATATTTAGATAAATCAAATAATTTATTTTATTAAATGTATTGTTCTATAACCTAGTTTATAAAAAAAATCAATGAACAATATACCGTGTGCACCATTTCTACAAATATACCCAGATCTCTCTTGTGCTTTTTAAAGGCTACATAGTACTCTACAACATTTTAAATCAATTTCCTATTGGACATTTAGATCGTCTCCAATTGTTGGCTATTATTATTACCCATGCTCCAGTGAACTTTGTTCCACAAACATCATTGCACTCTAGTCTATTTCTTTAGGACAAATTGTTGGACCCTAGGATATTTCCTTTTTAAAGGCTTCCAATGCATACTGCCAAAAGGCCTTGCAGAATGGTAGAACTAGCTGTCATGCCCACCAATAGAATTCGGGTCATCTTTCACATCTATTGGCACTCATCTCAAGCAGAGAGAAGCAGGTTCATCAGATCAGTTACAAGGAAACGTCAGGTTGGGAGTCTCTATTCATATGTCTCTCACCCTCCATAGTTCTTGGGTCCTTAGAAGTAAAGTGTCTCAGGTTGGGGCATAGTATGGGCATCTGGTACTTATGCCTGCTTGACATCTAGCCTCTCTTGTCCTGGTGGGTTCCCTGGTTTCCCTCTGGCAAACTACTCTGTTCCCATTTTATACAGTACCCTTGAAACTGTCGATCAAGGTGAGTACTCCAGCTCCACTGAGTGAGCTCAAGGTAGACTAACTGGATGCTATCTGTCCTCAGAATCTAAATTGTCAGAAGAGTGAGGCAAGGACTAAAAACAGTTTAGTTTTACCATCCTGCAAATATCATCCAGAAGACCCTTTCTCATTGGTTCCTGGGTCTCTAGAGTTGGTATACTGTTAAGCCTGGTTCTTCAGCGCACCCCACCTTAAGTGCGTTACTCTACAGCCTTCCATAGTCCTTCATAATTGTTACTATTGTTTTTGCTATTGTTATTTTAGCCCAAGTTAGCCAGAGTTGATTTCAGATATTCTAAAACAATCCCAACTGATGGGAGGGTGGGGGAGACGATTTCTTTCCTTCCTTGAATATTTGCTTGAAAAAATTTCCCTTAATCAATTCTTGAGGGGGAAAAAAACGAAAGAAACATTTTTTCCCCTCTCTGAAAGGCCTCTTAACCTACAAAAAGCAACCATTCCAAATTACTTAATAGCTCATATAAAATTCCTGGTAAAATTTTTATTTTGGAAAGAGTGAAAGAGGGAAAATCTTGGTCTTATAATGGATTTCACACACACACACACACACACATATAGCTCATCTTTCATCTTTCGTCTTTTTATCCACATGGAAAGGCACAAATATTTTACTGATTTGTCTGACATGACTGGAATTCATGGTAGGGCTATCCTTGAATTTTTTCTAAGTAGACTTTACAAAGCAAATCTGAGGCAAGGGGACAGGATTTCCTTTGTATTCTTGTAGCAACCTGGAAGGAATCTGTTTTTCTCCCATGCACCAAGGAGATAATCAGCCCAAACACTATAGCTGTAGCAGTTTTATTTTAATCCCCTCATAGCCACAAGGTTGTAGGTGCCTTTGGAAATCATGATTAACCAGAAGCTCAGAGCCAGCAGCAGGGGAAATGTCCTATATATTCTACAGAGGCCGCCAAGGGTCACTCCCATCAAAGAAGAATATTATTACAGACCTCACCATCTCCACTCCTTCCTCTCTAAAGAAGCCAGAGAGAACACCGAGTTACTAAATGATCACTAAGCTAGTTCTTGCCTCTCCAGTCCTTGGAGCAAGACTGTTCCAGGAGGCAAAGTCAATTCTGGCTTTCTCACAGTGCAGGGCTCTTGAGGAGCTGGATATTATTGGATTAAGCGACTTTTATGTGATGATTGAAGCTACATTCTTAAGATGACCTAGGATTAACTGAGATAATGTACATGAAAATGTTTTGTAAAGTGTGAAGGGTTATATAATGCAAAGTGTCATTACAGCCTTGCCAGTCAGGCTCACTGAGTGTCCTGGAGTCACTGACATGGTAAGTCAGGTTGGAAGTGTCTCAGGTTGCACTGGGGGAAATGGGGCAGACCCAACAAGCCCACAGCACCTCCTGGTGGCTCTTCCCCAGAGTAGCAACGTCTCAAAGCCCAATCCCAACCCCAACTGTAGAAAATGATCCAAGCACCATACTTACTCCCTTCGCTCTGGCTGTCTTTGTTTGAGTTGTAGACCTGGAAAATAGAAATGAACATTTACTTGTGTGCATTTTATACCATGCTACATGTTCACTGAAGAAAACCATTACCTTCTCTCTTTCCCTAGTTTGTGCTATAAGATGGAAGACCATTTTTAGCCCCCAAATGTGAATCCCTTCTATAATTATCTACTTCCCAGGTTAACTTCAGCTATTCTTAAGTGTGTGTACATTAGAATCATCTGTGGAACTTTACTGTAAAAAAATCATATTCCTTCTTTTAATAAAAACAAACTATATGGTGCATAAAGCTAAAAGGAAAAAAAATTTAAATTAGTTATAACTCATTAAGCATTAACTGTGCACCAGGCAATGTGCTAAGCAATTCACATGAATTATCTCGAATTATCTGCACAATTCTATCGGGTACAAACTGTTATTACCACTGTTTTACAAATGAGAATTTTTGATTTGGAGACGTTAACTAGGGTCTCACAGCTAGTAAGTGGCAAATTCAGGACAAAAATTCATTACAAAATGTTAACACTGGGAAATGGGACCAAGCATTCTTTACCTTACACACTTTTGTGAATTTGAATTTTATAAGAAGAATGTATTACTGTTACCACAGAAACCCCTTAAATAACTTACAGAAACCATAAAAGGGAAAATGCCCCCATCCATAAAAAGGAAAAGTGTCCTATACAAAAGAGACAATGACTTACTGTAAGAGTTGGAAAGGTTTTCCTGTAAAGGGCCAGACAGCAAATATTTTAGGCTTTACAGGCCAGGAGGCAAAATCAATATTATGTAGGTATTTGTGTAACAAGAAAGAAAACAAATTCCCACCACTTTTTTGTTGATCACATTCAAAACACAATAATTTTTCAAACTACAAGTATAACATTCCTAGCAGGTGAAAATCCCTTTTAGGGTTTCATGGCTCTCTTTTCAGTGATGTTTGGCTAAGTGATTCAACCAAGAGGGGCCATCAGAATCCCGTGGAATATCTTTTTTTTTTTTTAACGTTATGATGACCAACTTCACCCTATGTCATTTCATACTTACAGAATCATAATTACCAAAGAATGATTTGAGCACCATGATCTTTTTCTAAAGCAGAGGTTTTCTTTCATTCAATAATGTCAGCATATTGGGGATTGGCAAAGTATGGCTGACAGGCCAAATCCAGCTCACGGCCAGCTTTTGCACATCCTATGAGCTAAACCTGGTCACTGCAGAGGAACATTTGCAATTGACCTGATGACAGGAAATACGAACTTTGAACCCTAATTAAGCTACATGTTACCCTCCCTCTAAAAAAAAAATATTCGATTTCCTCTGATTAGTAGACCTGTATTTCAAACACTTGCAGTCCTTGTAAAAGATATTCTTTCTGTAACTGAGGGAACGCGGTTGCCCGTTCTCCCTCAGCAGCAGCCCCCCCATGGATACAAATGAAGAATTTGGACTAGATCGTGCTTTTCAAATCGAACCCCACGGGACCACAGTCAGGACTGCAGAAGAGGCAGGGAGATAAGCTAAGGTTCCAGGTATCCAAATGCCCTCCCCCCTTCCCTTCATTTACGTGACTATCAAATAAGGTGATACTGGCTTTGAAAAGTATGAAGACGTCTTAAATGGGTACTTCTAAAGTTACGTGTAATTCATGAATTTGTTTGAACCTTTGTGCATTTAAAGGTACTTATTGTGTGCCTACAATGGCCAGGCAGTGTTCTAGGTGCTGGGGCTACGGACGAACCCCACAGCTATCACCTCTGCCCTCTTGGAACCTGCCAACCAGGGGGAAAAGAACAGAAATAAACAGATACACAAATACGATGTTCAAGTATTGACAAGGACAGTGGAGAAAATAAAAGAGGCTCCTGTGGACCTGAGGTGGGACAAAGCTTCTCTGAAGAGGTAACAGTTGCCTGAGACCTGAATGATGAGAGAGCACCTCCCTGGGAAGATCTGGGGCCAATGCCAACAGCGAGCACAGGTCTTTGAGATGGAAAAGGCCTGGCCTTTTGGAAGGAGGAAAGCCAGTGTGGTAGGAGATGGGGATGGGGCCAGGGGACAGTGATGTCATCCTGTAGGGCCGGTGCCCTGTGAGGGAAATGGGCAGCCTCGGCAGAGAGAGAACCAGTGATCCATGGCGAACGGCTTTCACCGACCTTGGAGAGTTGGGTGAGGGAAGTGCAGGGAAAGAGACCATATGAGTATGTTGGCAAGTACTTTTATCAGATACCCCTGACCACTTTGGTCCTCCCATCAAATTTTAAACCCTATCCCAGAGAATCTTGCTTCTATCTAGAAATGACAAAATTCAGAAAGAATAGCAAATTGCAGGGCTTCCAGCCCTCCTTAATTAGGAGGTGAATTTGCACCCAATTACTTCCCTTCCAGGTTTCCTGGATCTCAGGGGGCCCCTGCCTAGAACACCCACGCGTTCCCCAAACTGGAGAGGTGTGATCAATGAGCCAACGATGACAGAAACATGTGCCGCCCGACCCTCTGAGGCCAGGCCATTAATCTCTGTCTGGTTGGGTAAATGAGCCAAAGAGAATGAGTTTTGAAGTGAAGCTAATAAACCATGCCTGCCAGGAATGCATGACTACAGGGCCCAACCAGGAAGGCCCAGAGTTGGGGAGCAGCCTCACGGTAATAAAGGCCAGATGGTGGCACAGTAAGACAGTGGCACCTACGTCTAACCGTGAGGAAGGTGAGCAGGGTAAGGAAAGCCTTCATATGCTTCCTCTGGACTACGACAACTAACAGCACTAAGAGGGAATGGCTTCAGTTACTGAGCACTTACCAGCTACCACACATGACGTCATCTCATCCTTAAAACCACCTCATGGCTTAGGTGCTAGTGTTAGTTCCATTCTACGGATGTGGAATGGAGGCCCAGAGAGACTACACAGTTTGTCCACGGACACGGAACGGGTGGGTGGCACACTATGTGTCTTGCCTATACAGGGACGTTCCAACCTCTTGTACATTTCCAAGCAGTGGCAAATGCACAGAGCTACCAAGCCACCCCAGTAGCCGGTGGTTCATAAATACCTTCCACACTGGCAGAGGCACTGGGCATGCAACTCACCCTTGAGAAACGGTCAGTCTATTCTGGGGAAATCTTCTATAGAAATCACAGTGGCCCTCCAGTGTTAGATGCAAGTTCAGAGGCAAGGGCAATTTCTTGAAACAAAAGGTCTCTTGCCGTGGCTTCTATTTTAGGATTAGCAGAGTTATCTCAGATTTAGACGCTTTAAAGTAAGCACCTCTAGAGGCTTTGTTTTGACAGGATAGAACCCAACTCTCCAGGATCAATTCAAGGGGACATAAGTCACTAAACAGTTCCTAAATTATGGTGACTAGGAAAACTGAATCAGTCAATACATCTTCTCAACAACTAAAGCTAAAGTCTATCTGTCCTGCTTCGCCAGAGTACTGTAAGGCCTGGCCACACTCAAGCTTCTCAGTCTTCCGGCTTTATAAACTTGGACATAGGTATGCTCTCGCTTCTGCTGAACACTGTACATGAAGATCTGTTAACTATCCGTGCCAATGAATGTTTTCAAGTGAATCCCTCAGAGAACAGAAATGACCTGCGTTGATCTTATCAGGGTCCTTCCGAGAATCATGATGGAGTCGTTACAACAGCAATAATACATGAATGAAAATGATGCTGACAAAAGCCAGGTTATGCATCAGACACCAGGCCAAATACTCTATATGCACAATCTTGTTTAGTCCTCACATGAACCTAATTATTCCCATCAAACAGATGAGCAAATGGAGGTATTAGAGAGGTTAGGTCACTTGCCCAAGGTCAGGTAGCTGAAAGTGGGCAGAATCCAGACAAGAACTGCTACAGGCTGTCTCTAGAGCCCAAGCTCTTCCCCAGTAACCACATGATAAGTAAGACATTGTGATGATGAGGATGATGATGGTGGTGGTGGTGGTGAGATAAAGGTGATCAGATGTCCTGGGCAGTTAGGGAAGGTGAGTTGCTGGAGGAAATAACCTGTCACCAGTCAGAGAGAAAATGAGAGTGGGAAGGGCCTTCTGATTCCAGCCTGAAGCATTCACCATTAACCTATGCAACAAGCTGGCATCTACACAGAAGTGACACTTCATATTCTCTCTGAACCACAGGGCTTGATCCTGAAGATAAACACCAGGCAGGAAAGTGGGTCTTTGACACAAATCACAGGCACCACAATTTTATGAGTCCTCACCCAGAAGCTACAATGGGAGTGAAATTTAATAAATCAAAGGAGGGTGAGGAAAGCCTTCATATGGTTCCTCTGCACTAAAATGTGATTTTGCAATAAATTCTGTTCATTGCTGAGCCAATTCAATTTATATGTCCCCAGAGAATTCAGAGAGACTACAGAATCACTTGGATTCCCAGAATTTTTCTACGGATAACCTTTCTTACCATTTTCCAGGCCTTCCTAAGAAAGCAGAGAGGAACTTCTTTTAACTTGTAAATTACAGGCACAAATAAAGCAATAATTAGATGAAACAATCTCACTTTTCTCTCTGACACACAGCTGCATTAGTACTTGGCCACACCAAACTTTCTATCAAAGCCTGCACAAAATGAAAGTGCTGGAGAAATAGATTCATAAGCAAATTTATTTAAAACTAGTGTTCCTCTCTAAACTGCACTTGAACTCATACCAAAGCTCCATTTCCCTGAGGTCTCTTCCAAGTAGCCTGAGATATCTAAACCCCATCACACCTGGTTGTTCCCATGATATGCCAATGTGGAGACACACAAAACAGAACTACGTGCCAATAACTTAAATACTGCACAAGCCGGTTCTACACCATCAGATATCATCTGTCCCTTCTCTCCGTATGACATAATGGATCCACCACCACTAGGACTTGCTCTTTTGAATTGTTTCTCTGGCAGTGGTGACAGATTTGCAGTAATCTGCTGCTTAGGTTCAAAGTCCAGCTCTACCAATTATCGGCTATACATTCCAGTCACTTAGCATCGCTAAACCTCAGTTTTGCCACCTGAAAATAGGGATACTAATATTCCCTACCTCTCAAAATTGTGAAAATGAAATGATAATAGATATAAAACATTTAACACTGAGCACAGAATACAAATTCTAAGGCTCAGAGTATTCTATAAAGAGTAACTTTCATCACTTCACCGTCACGGGTCATTGTCAAGCTCTATCCTCTCTTCACACTTATCCCCTATAGGACAAATTGCTAAGCATGGGAATGTAGGTTGAGGGGTTAAGTGACAGTGGTCTCATTAGCACTGTAATTTAACCAATTGAAACTAATTAAGGGACTACAGGAAGGAGGCAATC
This sequence comes from Rhinolophus hipposideros, assembly GCF_964194185.1. Classification (NCBI taxonomy): domain Eukaryota; kingdom Metazoa; phylum Chordata; class Mammalia; order Chiroptera; family Rhinolophidae; genus Rhinolophus; species Rhinolophus hipposideros. The sequence goes on along the minus strand of NC_138069.1, from coordinate 17,811,743 downwards.
TAAAGTCAACTTTTAGAGCAATGGATTCTCAATTTTCATTTTGTTTTTTAACAGAAATCAAATACAAAAGTAACCACCCACCACCAACTACTTTTTCACCACCGATCACGTGCCAGGCACCATGCTAACCATTTCCATGAGTTATTTTATTTCATCCACAAGCCTACGGGGTATTATCACTGCTTGTACCTCATGGCATCATGCTGGTGAAATAACTTTCCAAAGGTTACAAAAGCTAGCAAGTGGCAAAGCCCTCTTGACTAGCATCTGTACTTAACCACAACTTCATACAATTTCCCTGCCCAGTCCCACTCTCCAAGAGAAAAAGAGATTGGCCAGTAACCAAGAACTCAAAAGAAACTAAGAAATTAAAAGGACAACAATGCAGCCATCATATAAGAACAAAATTTCCACCCAATTTAAATATAACGATAATTCCACAAACTTCCAATTAATAAAGTATCACTGTACTTGAAAACCACAACCAGCCTGAGAGACTTTAGGATGCCTAAAAAACATCCTTCCGAAAACTATGAGCACATACAGAGCAAGCTTACCAGCATTGTCAAGGATTGTATGGCAGACCGATTTCTTAATGGAGTACCACACTCGAATACTCAGCAAGCTAGTAACAGGCTGAACTGAGGAACTTTTAGTCACACCCCTGTTCCTAAAGTTACTAGTAAGACACTCTTGGTCTGTGGAATGCCACTTAATAATGGACATGAATTTTTGGGGTCATGGGTACCCTATCTTCTCGCGGTGGGCCACTGGCCACACTTGAAAAAGCTTTCGAGAAGCAACTTTTGAATCTTAAGCATGTGGGGATAAAACCAGTTTGAACAGCACGGCCTAAGTAAAGATTTGTCTCAACTTGAGGGGCCTGAGCTTGGGAGCTAGGTACTGGTTCCTCCTCCTCCCGAGAGAGACGTGCCTCTCATCCCCACGGCCCGAGTGACAAAACAAGCTCGAGAGAAGGGAAATGAATTGGCTGCTGCTGCTTTTCTATTTCTTGCCTCCAACACTCCCTTTGGCTGGCCCTTCCTCCTGTTACTGGTACTGCACTTGCTGTTTTAGGGAGGGGCTCTCGAAAGTGAAGCCAATAAAAATGTGCCTGATGGCTCTTCCCGATGGCCTACTCTTGAACAGGTGGGAAGGCCTTGCTCTTGTTCTGCAGGATTACCCGTAACACGGGCTCAGTAACTGGCACACAGCAGGCCATACAGTAAGTGCTGACTAGATGGACAGTTTCTGAGTGGAGGAATAAAAGAGAGACTGAAATTCAAAACAGGAAATCGTCTTGTTGGAGTTGATGTGAACAATGCATTGACCATGAAGCAGAGAGGAACGGTGAGCCAGGCCTATCACCTCCAGGTGACTGCACCTCATTCTCCCAAGCATCTGGCAAATTCTCTTGGAATCTTCACCTTAGAGAGGAATGGCACTAATTCAGGCCTTATTATGAGACAATATGAAGCCCAGGTATCTCATCTGGTTTAACTCAAGGCTATGAAAATCCCTCACATGGCCATTTATTTTCTATGCTGAACGGCAGCTCTATACCCAACAGGTGACAACAAAAGCTGCTAATAGTTTCATTGTCTAGTGTCACCAGGGAGTCTGAAATGAGAGGTAAGGAAGGGGTTCCTGGACCTCACAGGACCGAGTCTCCTCTCTCCTGTGCAACAGCAACACCAGGACTCAGAGAGTCTCTTGGGAAAGGGCCCAGCAAAAAGGAACCGAATGGCTGGGCTCCAAAAGCCAACTGGATGAGTGTCCTGGATGGCCCCTGAAGCCATCCTGCATACCCACACCTGCATGCCAGGAAATAAAAACGGCTGCTTGCTGTTCAATATGATTATGACAAGGAGGAGAGACAGAAAAATCAACCTTCTTTTCCATGAGTTCAGGCAGGACAGAAAAGGCTTACCTCTTGTACAAGGCCACAGTAACATTGGGGTACACCATGCTCTAGACGCCTGTCACTACTCCCTGCTCAGCATACGAGTCCCTCTTTTTCTAGGGATACCACCCTCATTTTCCTTGGGGGGGTCACCTGCCCACCAAGTAAGTCAATGCTGGTGTTCTGGGGATTTCTTTTGGGGGGGCTAGGGGGCTGATTCCAACTCCATCTTCAGGTTTGCCCATGTGGTCTACATACTGCACCACCGGACTAAGCATGTGATTTGGCCCAGGGCAAACACAATCAACAATACTTGTTTTTAATACTTTTTATTACAATGGTTTGAAATGAGATCTTGTGTGTTGCTGGGAGAATAGGACATGTATCTGGAACTTTTGTGGCCCCCTTCTGCCACCATATAGGCAAGCCTGAGTAAGACAGGTCAAATGGAAGCGGAGCCGTGATCTGAGACTGGATTGCAATGGCATGTCTGGGCCCTTTCATCTAAATGCATCTGAGGTTCCTCCCTGCTCTTTCCATGACTGAACCAATAACATCCTTTTTTTTTTTTTAAGTCGTGTTTCTGTTGCTTACAACCAAGAGTCATAGCAAATACAAAAAAGCTCATGAGAGAAAAGCCTAGTTAAGCTTTATGGGGAACTCTAGAATGAAGAATAAAGAAAAATATGAAACAAGGTACAACAGGAAAGAAAACAGTATACTCATATCATCCTTAGTTCTCCCTTCCTTCTGCCTCACATGTCCTGTCAGCTCCAAAATTGATCAACTGTGTCATTTTATGCCTTGAATCTATTCCTGATCCCCATTTCTCTTCCTGAGGGAGGTCAGGTTTTGTCTTCTTTTCTGGACCTTGCCATCGGCCTTCTCCCTGATCTTGCTGGCTTTGTTGTCTCTCTGTTCCAATCTGTCATACACATTGCTCCTGCAAGATGTATTTCCCAAAGCCACAGCTCTGGCTAGAGAAGAGAAAAGCCTTCCAGACATCACAATGCCAGTCTTCAAATGCTCACAGGGCTGTCATGTGGAAGAAAGAGAAGACTGACTATTCTGAACGGAGATAAAAGTAGAGTCCAAGGAAGGTAGAGTTCAGCTAGATAGATATAAATAACTACAGTTAGGAGCCCCTCGTGGTCCACTAAAGCAGGGAGGATGGCTGAGTGTCATTCAGACACACAGGACGAAGCTCCATTTCGTCTAGAAGGCAGCCCTGAGCATTGCTGGGCTAACAAATTCAACTTCAGTTGGGGTTTAATTGTTGTTAGCCTGTCCTTTCGCCTGTACAAGCAGATTCCAGAACAGGGGAAAATGGATTGGGGTGAAGGAGGTTGGTGAACAGAGCGTGCTGTGGGCTGTGGAGCCCTGGCATCAGGCCTGCTTCTACCCCTTCTTAGCTTTGTGCCTTCAGATGGCTACTTAACATTTCCGAGTCTGTTTTCTCATTGCAAAGTAGAGTTGAATAACAATAGTTTGTGAGGGCACTGGGAGAAGTAGAAATAGTCTACAGTGCCTGAAAGTGCTCAGAAATGTTATTTCCATTCCCCCTACCTGCACAAAGATTTCCTAACTTACTTGATGGCTGCAGAGCACCCTAATATCTTCCTTCTTTGACTGCTCACTGTTCTACCAGTCTCGTCTCTGGAATGCAATACTTCAGAATATAATTCTTCATTTCCCATTATTTCTCATCTCCAAATAAATCCCTGATGACTAGTCCTGTCTCACAATTCTACGGGGCACATAACACAGCGCTGGGTGTATAGTTAGTGCCCAAGAAATCACTCCTGGTTGAGGGGCAGGGAGCTTAAGACAAAAGATACACATTCTTTTGCCTCAGTGTTTCTCAGGGGGTCAGAAGCGCGTCATAAGGACCTTGACGAGTAAATTGTCCTTAGAGTGATGTGTGCACATTTGGAGTATCGCTGGCACTTACTGCACTTCCCTGTGAGAAGTTGCAAAGGGAGCTGATACAATTTCAAGGGAAAAGGTGAAACAGCGCCTCCTGGAGCATGGAGGTGTAGGTTACACCCAGATACCCAGTGAGCAGGTAACACCATGTGTTTTAACTGGGTTTTGGTCCTGTTGAATTCAGCATGAACAAAATGTTTCTGGGGCTGCTAACACTGATTGTTGTGGGTGTCCCCCCTCCCCCAGGACTTTAATTTGTGTTGTATAAACACTGTTGCCATAGTTATAATTCAGGAAACTTTGTTGTTTGACCTCAAGAAAAATTCAACCTCAAATCAGGATAGCACTGACTCTCTAGACCACAATAGACCATCAGATGGTAGGACCTGCCAAATTCCTGCAGCTTCTAGAAGGAACTACTGTATTTTGGGTAACAAGCAAGCAACAAGAAGAGGAAATGCTGCAACATTATGCAATTTCCTTGCATTTCATAGTCAGAAATCCTGAAAACTCCTATAAGCAACTTCCCTAGCTTTCAACCCAAGATCAGAGCCCCAGCCAAGGTAAGCAAACACTGGATGCAAAAGAGGAAAAAGAACTCTAAGTAATGGACAAGTCAGAAAAGTATTTCAGGAAATTTTTAAAGGCAACAGAAAGGACACAAGCTGACTCGTTATCAAATGCATGGCAGTCAAGTAGCTGGCGTGTGAGCTGACATGTATGTAGGATGTGGCCAGCTCACAGTGCAAGCAGCCTGCTGCTGGCTTTTACATTTCCGCTTCAGGCTGATGTAACATTAAAAAGAGGGTGTGAACCCACTAAGCCCATCAGCATGGTGTTTCCATGGGGAAAGGAGGGACCACCCCATCCCCAGATAAAAACTGAAGTCTTAAACAAAATGTCGTTCTGTGTTCCTCCCTCCCGCCCCCTCTCCCTCCTACTCCCGCCCCCACGTTTTTGGAAACAGTGACACAGCTCCATCAGCAGAAAAGAACCTTGCTCTTTTGTGCCCTGGAAACTGCAAATGAGAAATGCCTCGGTTCAGTGTATATGACCCCAAAATAGGACCTCGTGAGGTTCTGCTGCCCAAGCAGGGTCCTGCTCAGGAAGGTGAGTCACTGAACAAAACCTGCCCCTTTCTAATTCCCGCCTTCCTCCAGCGGGCTTAAGGCAAGTGGCATTTACAGGGATCTCATGAATCCCCGCAGTGCCTTTCTGAGAGGTAGGAGGGGAGTTTATCTAACACAAGTGAGATCAGAATACTGCACTTTCAGCTGAGTTTTCTCAGATACAGGTCCTATCCTCCTTTTAGGAATAATCCTGTCGCCAACCCCCGCATATGCAGCAAGGGGTTGGGGGGGAATAGTCACTCTTTGATTTCCTTGCTCTGAGCTGGTGAGGTGGGGATCCCCAGCTCTGCAACATGAAGAACCTCTGTATTTTCCTACAACCTCCAAGGAGCAGAATGGAGCTTGCAACAGGGAAGGGTAGATTCTAGAATTCTTTTTAGTTCTAGAGAGGTATTATTAGGCTGGGCCCTTCTTCATCCTCATACAATATGAAAGGAAGGAGGTTTATTAAAATTCCCCAGGATTTCCCACATAATGATTGGGATAAAAGGTAAGGTTGAGACCATCAGAGCCCTTGGAAAATGGACACTTCTTCTTTGGCTACCCAGCATGCACTCATTCACTCTTCTTTACACAACTGTACCCTGCTTCTCTCCAGGGGTTCACACCTCTCCATCACAGGCCGAGTTCACGCTACCTCTGACTCCAGGGGTAGACAGTATGGCTCAGGTCAAGCCAGCCAGAACAATATATTCACTCCCTACTCCCAGCATTTTACTATAAAAATTTTCAAATACAGAGAAAAGATGAAAAAAGTCCCAATGAACACAAACACCCATCACCTGCCTTCTACAATTGTTGACATATTGCTACATGTGCCTTATCACGTATCGAGCTTCTCTATCATCCACGAATCCATCTTATTTTTTGATAAATTTTCAAATAACTTGCAGATAACAGTACTTCTCATCTAAACACATTAGTATGCATATCATTTACTGAAGTCCAAAATGTGTGATCCATCTTTTAAAGGTTAAATTTACCTACAATGAAACGAACAATTCTTCAGTGTGCCAATCATGAGTTGTGACAATTTCATATATATCCATGTACCTACCCTAAACCCGTCAAGATAGAAACGTTTCCGTCACCACAGTTAGTTCTCTCAGGCGTCTTTCCACCTTAGCCCGACACACACACACACACACACATCACCGTTCTGGTTTGTTTTGCTCCCACCATTAATTTGCCTATTCTATTCTAGAATACCACACAAATGGCATCATCCAGTCTGTACTCCTTTACAGCCACCTTATCTTACTCGGCATAAAATTTCATGTTGTGGCAGGAGTCAATACTTTTGGTTATTTTTGCTGCTGAGACGTGTTTTGTTGTTTGAATACGTTCAGAGTTTATTTATTGATTCTTCCGTCCACAGACACCTGGGCTGTCTCGTTTTGCTATCATAAATAAAGCCACTCCGAATGTTTTGTGTAAGTCTTTTTGAGGACATATGTTTTCATTTCTCTTGTAGAGATATCTAGGAATGGAATTGCGGGATTATAGGGTACGTTTTATTCTTTTTTGCTATTACGTAAGAAACTGCCAAGCTCTTTTCCAAAGTGGATGGGCCATTTTGCCACCAATAATAGTATGAGAGTTCAAGTTACTCCACATGGTGTTGTCAGACTTTTAATTTTAGCCACTCTGATGGGTATGTCTGTGGTGGTATCACATTATGGTTTTAATTTGCATTTCCCTGACGATTAATGACATTGAGTGCTATTTCATGTGCTTTTCGGATATTTTCTTATTTTGCGAGGTGCCTCTTCAAGTCTTTGTCCATCTTTGAATTGAGCTGTTCTTTCCATTACTGAGTTTTGTGAGCTCTCTATACCTTCTGGATACTGTAAGTCCTTTGTCAGATGTATGCTTTGCAATTATTTTCTCCCACATGTGGCTTGCCAACTGACTTTAAAAAAAAACAAAAACAAAAACACAGGACTTTATTGGGGAACAGTGTGTATTTCCAGGACTTTTTATGGGGGAACAGTAGTGTGTTTTTCCCAGGACTCATCAGCTCCATCCAAGGTTGTTGTCCTTTCAGTCTTAGTTGTGGAGGGCGCAGCTCAGCTCCAGGTCCAGTCACTGTTGTTAGTTGCAGGAGGCGCAGCCCACCATCCCTTGCGGGAGTCGAACCAGCAACCTTGTGGTTGAGAGCTCATTGACTTCATTCTAGTTGCGGAGGGCACAGCTCGCTGGCCCATGTGGGAATCGAACCGGCAGCCCTGTTGCCCAGAGTTCGTGCTCTAACCAACTGAGCCACCAGTCTGCCCAACCAATTGACTTTCTTAATTGTGCCTTTTGATGAGCACAAGTTCTTAATTTTAATAAAATCAAATTTTTCATTTTGTTTGTAGAGCTGTTGCTTTCTGTACACTATTCAGAAACCTCTGCTAACCCCAGATTGCAAAGATTTTTGTCTTGTGTTTTGTTCTGGAAACCTTACAGTTTTAGATTCTGTATTTCTGTTTATGACCCATCTTGAATTAATTCCTCTAGTTCCCCGAGTTTATAACCACAATTCACAGGTGCTTGTAAGTCACAGTCCAGACTTGTACTTCACTAGTTTAAAATACAAATTCAGGAAGAAGCAGCACTAACCCACCTGACCCCTCACTCGCTAGAAAGTTGTCATGTGGAATCGATCCACAGAACCTTTGGGGCCCCTCAAGATGTTAACAAAACTGGTGTCTGCTCCCTATCCACTCAGCTGACAGGCCAAGGGGGTAAGAATCTGAGCTTTATAAGGACCTGTAGGTGTCCTCAAGGCTAATTTGCAGGGTACACAGCTAACGACATGGCTACCTATAAGCTGTTACCTGAAATGGCACAGAGGCCTGGCGGCTGACAAATAGGGGCTCCTGACCAGCCATTGTCTTCCTGTGTGACCCTGATCGAGCCTCTCCCTCGCTCTGGATTTTAATTTCCTGACCCATCCAAAGAGGGGCCAACATTTTACTTCGTTTTATTATTTTGGGTTCTTAATAAAATCACCTTAAAAAAAGAAAAAAGAAAAAAGAAAAGAGAGGGGTCTGTAACAGATCTGCTTGAAAATTCCTGACTCCCTCAGCGCCTAATATTTTGAATATCCCACTATCAATAGTAAACTCCTTTTAGGTCCTGACGGGATTCCCCTGTCAAGACTTCATTCATTTTAAGGACTTCACGTTACAATGGGAGGGTAGTACCTTATGTCTTATCAGCAAGCTGCTGAATTGTGATTGGCTGACAACAGTTAAGAATGAGATCCTGTCAATTTGGAGGAACAGGGAGGAAGGACTGGAAAGGGACAAAGGGCTGGAAGGCTGCTGAGACCCGCTCAGCTTACTGAACCCCTAGAAGAAAGGGGCTGTTAGGAAGGTTCTTATCAGCAGCACAGAGTGCCCAACCCAAACGTCCGTTACTCCTCGGGAGACAGCCAGAGCACACTGCACACAGCACCACCGCACTCAGCTAAAACAACAGCCAACAGCCAAAGGAGGGGGGAGCACCAGACCTGCTCGGTGCAGGATGGGAGAGATGAGGACCTGGTGTCTTCTGCCCTGAACATTGGCAGGTACACAAATCCAAAGGCCGCCTCTCGACCCCGTCCTACAGCACTTGATATGGCTGATTACCCTGTGCCCTTTTCAGGGTCACCTCTCCTGAACCCTACCCAGCCCTGCTTCACAGGCAACTCCGCAGGGCCTGCTGCCCTGCACGCATCTTTGTTACCTTGGAAAATATGCATGTGCATGTTATATGAATTATTGATTATATAACAGTCATTATATAATACATTAATATAAACGGATCATAAATATAATCATAAATATGAAATAATTACAAAATATGCACGCATATGTACAGACACACAGTTGATTCTCATTATTCACAGGAGTTATATCCTTTCGGGTCAACTTGAACGCTGAATTAGCAAATCATGAACCACTGCTCCTAGGGGAAACACAGGTTAGATTCCCACAAGCTTTCAGTCACAGCATTGTCAACTAATCAGCACTTAACCTTCTTTCATGTGTGCTTCTGTTCAAACACACCTCACATAACCTCTTCTGTTGATTCATTCACACGAAACTCATGGTTAAGAGCACTGGGGTGACGCCTGAAGGAAGCTCACCTACCCTGCGTTTGCTGCAGAAGGTACAGGACACTAGACAGCACATCAGCACTAGGCTGGGGGCATTTTAAACAGCGAAATGACCAACAAAAAGCAAAACAACAAGAACAAAATGCAAAATATGAGGTACTAAATAGCAAAAAGGACACTTATTTACAGTATGAGGGCTGAAACAAGAAGGCGGGGTGTCACCTCGTTCGACCTCAGCTGGGAATGTGTCCGGCGACTAAAATTTCTCTCTGCTCTGTGCGTACCTGTGAATAATTGCAAAAGCACCACAGGTATTGATTCTGGGGGTTACACTTAAATGTTAGCAAGTAGGTGGATTCACATATATGAAATACATGGATCAACTGTGTATATGTATGTGTATCCACGCACATGCACACACACAAAATATTTTGGGCATATATAAAAGTACAATAAATCATTTAACAGTCACCCAGGGACCCATGATGCATATTTAACATATTAGTGGTTTTCTAATTTATTTCCAACTGAGATCTCTCTCTAAGGAACTGAATATCATAGCCCGATCTCTGCTCCTTTCTTTCCCTACCCCAAAGGTGGCGTGTATCTTTCCTATGCAGTTTTTAAGACTTCTACTGTGTGTGCTCACATCCAGAAGCAACATATTGTTTTTGTTTTTAAAATGTACACATGGCATTGTACCACATAAATATCTGGTTGTGCAACTTGCCTTTTCAAATACTACCATGTTCTTGAAATTTATCCATACAGATAAATGCAGATCAAGTTTGTTCATTGTATCCACTGTAAAGTATTCGATTAAATAAATAAGCCATAGTTTATTTATCCATTTCTGTACAAATGAACATTACATAGATAATTCCCAGTATTTCATTATTATAAACTACACTGCAGTGAACAACTTTTACTTGTCTCCTGTACACATGTGAGTTTCTCTAGGACTGAGTCAGTATTTCTGAAAACGGTTATGCTCATTCATTCACATATCATCCATGGCTGTTTTTGTGCCACAACCGCACAGCTGAGTAGTTCCAACAGAGACCGCTGTAGGATACGAGCACGCCCAACTTTACTAGGTTTTGGGTGGTTTTACCAATTTACGCTTCCCCCAGCACTATACTTTGAGAGGTACATAGCTTACTCTTTAAAAATTCCCAAAGCCTCTTCCTTGGCTCTCTTATCGCACTCTCTCTACACACAACACTTGGACGTTTCATCCATTTCCACGGCTTCAGCAAATGCTTTGACGCAGATGAACAGCTCCCACCTCTAAATCTGCAACCCCAACCTCCCTCCAGCTTGCTTAAGTGCACACCTCCATTTCTAACCACTGGCTGGTCGTCTCCATCTGGGAATTTCCCTGAACCTCAAACACAGCTTCTGTTCCTTCTGTCACCACCAAGAAGGGTTTCTTGAAACAGTAAGTGGGTAACACCCTAAAACTTGTGAACAAGCAGCTAAATTAGGAGCTGTTTATGGTGGGTCGATACAAGGTCATTTAATAGAAAAAAACACACAAACCTATTTTCACATAGCAACTCTGCTCCTTCCTAGTTGTGACACCTCTCTGTGCCTCACTGCCAACACCTATAAAATGGGGCTCATTCCACGTAAATAAAGGATAAGATATCATCAGGAAGGCAGCTGGCTCAGCGTCTGGCACACAGCAGATGCTTGGTAAACAGTAGTTGATAACCACTATTTTCGTTACTGGCATTACTTTTTCTCAGCAAGTTGGGCCTAAAATCTTAAGGTCCTGTCTTTTTACTCCCACATCTAATCGGGGAACAATAACTATATTTTGATTTCAAAACGATCAGATCCGTTCCTTCTTTTTCAATCCTGAGACTCCTTTTGGGGAGTTCAGCACCTCTTGCTTAAAATGCCTTCAAATTGCTTTAATTCCTGCCCTCCCCTTGCCAACACATCCTTCACATAAGCCACAGCTCTGAAATTACATCTGCCCTAAAGTCCTGGTCACATGATCCCTCACAGTATAATGTCCACACGTCCATGAAGCCTCTGACAAGCTAGCACCACCATTTCCTAGCTCACTTCCCATTTTCTCCTCCCAAAGCTCATGCCCCAGTTACTTGCCACAACTGGTTCTTTTCTATACCTGCCCCATGATTTCCTGTCTAAGAATTCTCGTTCCCATACTTCTTGCTAAATAAGCCCTTCTAGCCATCTCTGCCTGTCTATGTCCTTCAAAGCCCCACTTACATACGCTTCCTCTATGAAGCTGTCTCCAACTGCCTCGGTCTAAAATCATCTCTTCTATTTCAAAGCACTGTGTTTACAACTCCCATTCATCGTTTACACTCTGAAATAATAACAAGGCGACAGATTTATCCCTGCAGACCCCAGAGCGCCTTGTGCATAGGTAGCATTCAATAAACATTTGATGAATGACACCGGGAACCAAGGACGTTTAGTGTGGTCATGCACATCCCACACTCAGTTTACATTAACTTAAAAAGGGCCAATCCAATCAATCAAAGAGGTTACGGAATTAAAAATGAATTTAGGACTTAGAGAGCCCTTCAACGCTGGGAAGAGCCCAGTGTATTCTATCCACCAGCAGTTTAAGTATTAAATTGCTCACTGGTAGTTTTGCTCACACCAGGGAGGTTAAACGTCAGCAACAGGGCAAGGCACAGAGCCCAAATTTTCTCACTCCCAGAAGTGTGTCGGCCACGAAAAACACAGGGTCTCTGAAAGCATGGCAGCTCATGCGGTTTCTTCCATGATAGCTAACTTTGACATACCCCATGTGCTTAAAAATCACTGCTACACTTCTTAAACCATCTTGGAGCACTTCAAATCAGTTCAGAAATAATGGTGTTAAGCTCACAATAATTCTTTGGAGGGGAAAAACATCAAGGTAAATCTCCACCGTATACTGTTTTGATGCCAAAACAAGTCTCAGGTAAATATCCTGGAATGCAGATGCAGTCAAGCAAGGATAAAATACTTAAAGTAGCTCGTAGCCTTAATATATAAAATGCTCTTAAAATCAATAAGGAAAAGGTAACTACATCAGTGTAAAAACAAATGGACAAAGGAGGGACAAGTATTCAATAAACCTGGGGAATATTCAAATTCAAAACAAAACAAGGAAATTCAAATCATAGCAATTATAACAATGATATTTTTTGGCTTTGGAAAAAATTAAGGATATTTTTTAAATGGCGACAGTATAGACATAGGCTCGGGGAAATGGACACTTCCATGTATGACTTCTAGAAGTATAAACTGGCACAGTCTTCATGGAGAGCAAGCCTCGAAAATGGATCTGTGTGTTCACCAAGTATAGTACTTCTGTGGATTTATGCTAAGGAAAGAATCATAGACAGCAGCTCACAGAGGGGTTTCTGTAAATATATAAACCTCCCTAATATTATGCATTTATGTATTTTTCTGAGAATGCACACAATTTTCTTAATATCATCAAAGGAGTTTCTAAGTCACCCAAGAACTTCAAGTTGTGGAATAATATTTAGAAACAAGGTATGACAGACACTGCTGGTTGTCTATACAATACCCATTCTTCTCTTCTTAAGAACAGACCCCTGACTATGTAGAAACAAAATTTCATCCATCTGAAAATACTACCATCCTCTTAGGTGGGAAAGAGACTCAGGTCTGGCCAATGGGAAACAAGCAGACATGTGCTGGGGTGGGGATTTCTGGGAAACTTCTGTTCCTCTGAGACACACACACACACACACACACACACACACACACACACACACACCACTCTTCTTCTTCCTTTCCCTCTCCCTGCCTGAACCACAGACATGAAGCTAGGAGATACAACAAACATCTTACAATCATGAAGTGATGAGGGGGAAAAAAGCCTATATCCTAAGGATGGAGAAAGAGAACGATGGAAGGAACTGGGTCTCTGAAGACGACACTGAGCTGCCCCGTCTATCCCAGACTGCCTATCCCATATCATAAGGCCTAAATATCCCCCATTTCATTTAAGCCATCATTTGTTGGATTTCCAGTTGTTAACAGCAAAACTCATGGCTAAACTGATACATATGAGAAAAATACAATAAATTAAATGAAAATCCTACTTACAGCAGAATATGAGTAAAGCGATCCATTTTGTGTGTGTGTGTGTGTGTGTGTGTGTGTGTGTGTGTGTGTGTGTGAGAGAGAGAGAGAGAGAGAGACAGAGACATTGACAGAGACAGAGACAGAGACAGAGAGAAATACAAGGAGAGAGAAAAAGACAGAGAGATAAAAAATACAAACATTAAAATTTAGCCACTATTCTCGGTGAATGAGATGAGTGATACTCATTTTCCTCCTTATGCTTTTGGTCATTTTCCACATTTGACCATTTTCAAAACAACAAAACCAAGGATTAGCGCCTCTGAGCCTAATTCACCATGTAGGATCAACCTCAGACACCAAGGGCATAAACAATTGTTTCTGTCAGATGAGCTCAAGCAGCAGAGAGTCAGGTGACCCGTCCCGGCTCCACCCTACGGAAAAGGTGCAGCCTGTGGCAGGCGGTGGGGGCAGGGGGCGCTGGACAAGCTCTCTGGGGCAGCTCGGGGGGAGGCACAGCAGTCCCAGCAGCTCCCAGGTCACCTGGGCAAAGCAGTCATCAATTCCCTGACACAGGCCTGCATGTGGTGCCAGAGATAGGCGGGCACCTCGGACAACTGCTTCTGGGTCACACCAATTCAATGCACAGGAGGTAAGATTCAGAGATGGCCATCCTGTGAGCCCAACCCTGGCCACCCGGACAGAAGGTGCGAGGGCTTCTCCAAAGTTTCTGGTCTATCTTCTTCCTGAAAATAGCAGGCTTAACAAACCAAGCTTGCGATTTGGCACCAGTTTAGTTAACTGTAGCCACGCCGTCCGTGTCTCAAAGCTGAGAAAACCATGTCCTTTCAAAACCTTGTAAGAAGAAAAGTATCCAACAAAAGAGTAATGTCGGACACGGGGCACAGAGAACGGCGAGGCTGGAAGAGGCAAGCAGTAGTGCTGAGAGCCTTTCCTTCCTTTTCAGATTCCTTCCTTCCGTTCCCCGGCTAACTTCTTAGGCTGCCAAACTGTATCACAGTTCAACTCCTGTCCTGCTGTCCTGCCCACTCTCCCCTGGATAGTAAAGTTTGAACAGTAGAGACAGATACCCCCACCTGCCAAAGATACCTCTCCTGCCCCAGAGCAAAGCCAGCAGCCACGTTTAGGGGACCACAGCCCTGAGTTTGCTCTGCTGTTCTGATCCACACAACTGAACGAAATGACTGTTCTCATTTAAAAACCAGCCCACATTTTATTGCCCGTGCAAGCATTCCTAAGTGCCCCAACGCTGAGTTTGCCTGGGCCAGCAGCCAGCCATCTGCGCTGTTCCAACCACTTATGTAACTTGCTGGGTTTCCACCTTTGGCTTGGAGGATGGGGAGGGGTATGTAAGGCAGGAAATAGAATTGGATCGAGCTGTCAGTCCATCGGGTCTGAACAGGCTGCTAAACATTTGGTCATAGGGCTTTTTCAGCCTTTGAAAGCAACACACGGTGGACCAGATCAGGGTAGCTTACATGCAGCCACAGCAAAAGAGCAGCTTGAGGTCAAATGGACTGGAGAAAAGACTTGTGACTGAGCTAATGCCGTGAAAGCTTCCATGAGTCCCTTTTCTATGTCAACAGCGTCCAGAGTGAAAGGCAGGCAGATGCAGAACTACAACAGACAAGGGGAAGGTGGGAACTTCTCACTTAGTCCGTAACTTCTGAGGATAGAGATGAAGGGGGTGGAGGGAAAGTGCTGCATTAGCTCTGAGCCACGTTGGGGTGTGAAGACAACCCTGGTAAGTGGAGGACCTTCTCCCCAACCAGGGACAAAGGCAACTCTAGTTTATTTTGGCCGAGAGCTCTGGAGAAGGAAAGGGGGAGTACAAAGTATACAGAAGTATCACTGAATTGAAGATAATTCCATGCTATAGGGGAGTCGCCAACCTGCTGCTTGTAATAATAATGTTTATCAGGAGCACACTCGGCCCTTCAAAGGACTGGCCACACAGCAACATGCACCCGACCTAGCAAAGCCGACTTTCTAGATGCAGGAAATCTAATCTCGAGGTCAGCTCACAGCCTCACCACTTCTGGGAGTATGGAGGCAGGGAAGGTGCACGCGCAACTAGAGAAAGGTGACTGGAACACTTAGGATATATTCTGGGCTTGGGGGTGATTAATGCTTTGCTAATGTGGCCCAAGTTGTTTCAGGGAAAGATGTTTTAGGAGAAGCAGAACAGCAATTACAGTGACTGGAGAAACTAGCTTTGCTATGGGATTATCTCCTGAGAGTGGGCTGTCAGTGGGCAGTCGCCTTAATTCTCACACAAATGGCCTTACCACCCTGGATATAAATAATGCTGCCTGAACACAAATTTGGGTTCTCTGCCCCTGAATATTCCTTTCCCCATGGGTCGTGTGCTGTCAGTCCGCCCATCAGAGACGTTGCTAGTCCTCAACAGAGACATCCATGTTGGTCAAATCCTAAGTGAACAAGCTGAGTCACAAGGGAACACACCCTGGACCCTCCTGAGGAACCACGGGTCCCTGCAGGAAAGAATCTCCTTTCTGCGCAGACTCACTCCAGCTGGAGACACCAATCGAGCGGAGATGCAGCAAAACCCAGACACCAGCTGGGACCTCAGAATTTTGTAGACTTGAGAGAGGAGGGAGAAAGGAGAGGGAAACACCGCCTAGTTGAAACTACGAAGGCAACTGTAATTTATTGAGAGGAGGGGGGAGAGGAAACATCCAGAAGAAAAACTTCTTTCTTATAAACCCCCATCCTCTTTAATAATGTTATTTTTTTCATAAGTAATCACTATGCTATTATGATCCTTAACAAAATTAATGATAATTCCTTAATATTATCTGATAGGCAGTCCATACCGAAATTTCCATGACTGCCTCAAAAAGGTCTTGGATAATTGGGTTGTCCAAGCCAAGGTCCAACCTAGGTCCACACATGACATTTGGTTAGATAGCTGAAGTTCCTTTTGCTTTCAGCAGTCTCCCCTCTCTCTTCCTTTATCCGATCACTGCTTTATTGGAGGACTTTAACCTGCGACGTTTTAATTCTTTAAAAAATCCAAAAGAAATGTGATAAGGGTTGAGATTTGATTAAGCTGACTGGTGAGACAAGATTGGCCACTATACCATGTATTGTGCCTCTTTGTATTCTATTTCCACCCCAATTTCTACCCTTACAAAAAGGGCACACGCTCTCTTCTTGACACAAAGCCCCAGTAATAAAATAATAACAACATTTATAGGGCATTCACTACATGGTAAGTGTTGTACCAGGCAATTTGGATAGATTACTTCATTTAGCTGTACCAAAAACTCTATGAGGTCAGTGTTAAAATGATCCCCACTTAACAGATAAGAATCTGGGGTACAAGATTATTCAAATAGGAAGTGATGAAGCCTGGATTCAACCCCAGGTTGTCTGAACCCATCATTCTCTATTGGTGTCTTGATTCTGAGTGTGAGTAGCTTCTGTCAATGTTGGGAGTGGCCCCTGGCTAACCCTGGCCAGCAGACAGGGATACAAAGAAGTGGACAGTGTGCCTTTCTCCAAAGGGAACCAGGGATTTCTCAGACATTATCTCATACCTCCTCATTGCTGGAGAGCAAGAGAGGTGAGGAAATGGGAAAACACATTTAGGGCGGCACTGCTGTGGGGGGAAGAGGCATCCATGGGCCAGGGTGTACCCCTGGTGACCTGGAGGCGTCAGGCATGTCTTACAGCACCTCTGAAAGCAGCTTGGACCTAAGGAGACAAACCCTGACCCTACTCCAATTAATGCAGAAATGAAAAATGTAAGGCCAAGAGCCTGCAAGACCCTAGGAATGAAATGGAAAATATTTTCAGGAACTGTCAGTCATTGAAAATACAGTCAGAGCGGTCAAGAGGAAGCCGGCACCTTCCCGTGTCTCTGTGGGTGATCTATCAACCACCCAACTCCGGCCATGGGCCTAAGGAAACCTTTCGAGTTACTGTCCACGTTTCTTCGTGCTGGTGGATTTACTCTGGAAGGAAAACAGTGCTGGTAAAAACAGAAAAACACGCGATACCAGAGGCTCGCTGAACGGTGCAGAGGACGTCCACCCTGGCATCTCTGACTCACCGACTTCCTCAGTGAATTTTTGTGGTTAAGGGAGGATAAGAGATCTGTCTTTGGGGAGGCAACATGTGAATTGTTTTTGCTTTCTTTCCCTACCACCTACCACTTTCTTTCCTACCCAAGAGATGACTAGGGACTTGGGAAGGAGGCTGCATCAGACTGTGCCAAGTGGACAAAGCCCAGCACACAAAGGTTGACTCCTTACCCAGGAAACTGCAGGGTTCAGCAAAGACCTGAGGCAAATGTCCAAAAATCAACATCACAGAGAGGGGAAAACAAAAAACAAAAAACACCCACCTGGGCTGAACTGTAACAGCCCCATGGCCTCCAGTCAAGTCAGTGCAACAAAAGTTTGCCAACCTTCTACATGCTTTTGAAACAAGCTGAGAAATCAAAACAGGAGTCTTCCTTTGCAAAATCAGGTTAATGGACGACTCTCTGTGCACCAATAACCAAGTGTTGAACATCTCTTTGAAGTTCTCTTTATTGGCCTAGCAATGCCACAAAAATAAAAGGCACAGATCACGAATCAAGCAAAACCATCATCTCCAGGAAGAAACCTGGGAGGAGGTATGACTTTTATACAACCTTCCTCACCCATCACCACCAACAGCCCCCCTCTGAAGCTCACTTATGTGACCCCTTTCAATAGCTCATTAAGAGGAACATCAGTTGCTTCTGCCTGCCCACAATCCAGTCCCCTCTCTTCTCCTCACTGTTCCTTTGGGAAACCATCCTTTCCCTCATCTCTGTCTGTGGTTGGATGGAGCCAAGCCAAGGGCTAGCATTTGATGCAGGTCTGGCCCATCAGTCACAGCAATGATTTCAGGGATGGACATGAGACCTGGCCCACGCAATGCAACAGTCAGCCCCAGGACTTTGCTGGAAGTCTTAGGAAAGAGGTACGCTCTTCTGTGCTGAGGTTGCTAAGAGGACCGTGTACAAACCAGGAGCTGCTGGTTTCCCCCTGTAAACCCATCTGTGACACAATGAGCAGCTCTACCTGAGAATGAGGACAAAGGAAAGCAGGAGCTCCCAGGTTCAGGAAGGAAATCCTCTTTGTTCACATACTATTTAAGTGGGTACGCTCGTTTTAAGAGTAAATTTTAAGAGAAATTCCCCCTATAGGGAACCAGATGTCTGTACAGAACAGTCTTTCCAATCTAGTTTAGTAAGGTCTCAATTTCTATTTTTAGCTTGTAAAAAATATCGTTTCCTGGCAGGATACCTTAGGACCCCTGCATTTTTCAATGTACTGTGGTATTGGGGGTGCTTGGATTCACGGGCTGACTTTATGTTGAATGGATGTATTTATCACATGTGGATATTGAAGCCTCATGGAGACGATACGTTATTACATAAGTAATAACAATAGGTAATTGTTATTACTTATTACTTATTACATAAGCTATAACGACCAGCTAGAAGGTCCTAGCATCACAGAGACCTTCTCCTTGGGCTACTTGCAGGTCGGGAAAAGGACAGACCGAGCTCTATCCATTCCTCAATCAAAAGCCCCTGTCCCTCAAAGCAGTAGCTGCTCTCTCTGCACAGACTGCTTTCATGACATCAGTTCCTTTATTGACTTTATAAACGTGCAATGTCCTTAAAGGAGGTGTTTTTAAACAGGTGCTTTCCTGTTCCTGTTTCAAAGGATTTTCAGAAATGCTTACAAGGAGCAAAGCAGTATTATGGAATCGTCACCCTGTAATACAAATCGGCAGAATCCTTCCTGGGAAAGAACTTCCAGTGAAATGAATTAGAATATGGTGATGTGTCATCTTCCTAAGGCAGAACCCCCAGAGAGTGACAGTTGCTCTTGAAAAGCCCTTAAGCCCTGCAGACAGCATAATGTACTTTGCTGTGTGTGTTTAAACTGCACTGTACTGCCTGTCAGTTAAGTGCCACAGAGGTTTTCCTCCATGCGGTGGTTCCTTCCGCTGGGCACCAAAGCAGCTGCTTGTGTTCAGAGGATACATTGTATTCGCGTTGCCTGCAGGATGCTTATAGTAGAAATCATTTAAAATGAACGCGTAGACCTGAACTGATTTTATTTTGCTTTCTTAATACTATCCAGTGACCCATGACACAAAGACTGGAGTTACCTTTATCCTATATAATCCTTTATTAAGCAATCTTAATAAATCAATAAAATATAAATCTTTTTTAGGCCACCTGGGCTAATGAAGTTCATACGTATACTGTAGATAGGGAGACTCTGTACATAGCAAACATCTAAAGAGCCAAGTCCCATTAAAACTATTCTTGAGTAACCACGTGTAAGAGACAGTGATCATATGAGACTTATCAAATCTGCTGGCCAGCCCGGTGGAGCTCCGTGCTCCTAACTCCGAAGGCTGCCGGTTCGATTCCCACATGGGCCAGTGGGCTCATCAACCACAAGGTTGCCGGTTCGACTCCCACAAGGGATGGTGGGCAGCGACCCCTGCAACTAAGACTGAAAGGACAACAACTTGAAGCTGAACGGCACCCTCCACAACTAAGATTGAAAGGACAACAACTCGACTTGGAAAAAAGGCCTGGAAATACACACTGTTCCCCAATAAAGTCCTGTTCCCCTTCCCCAATAAAATCTATATTTAAAAAAATCTGCTGCTTTGCAAACTATTAGTAGAGAATCCTGTTTATCAAAAATCAATCAAAATCATCAACCGGTTGAATATGCAGCCGGTACACAAAAGGATGACAGCAAGGCAGCGCTGGGTGAAGCTAGGAGAAGGCCCACAACAGAATCCCAAAAAAGTTCCGCAAACATAATTTGGAAACCACTGCTCTAGAGATGATTCTAGTGTCACTTCTTCCATTTTACACGTACACAACCACAGGCCTAGAGAGGGCAAGCAACTTTTCCAAGGCCACGTAGTTTAGCGGCATCGCTGGACAAGACACCAAATTTCCTGCCTCAGTTTGTCACCGTTTCCATGACAACACTGCCGCCCTCCACGACCACCCAGTCCACAGATGTGATCTTCCAAAACTGCATGCAAAGCACTAATGGAGGTTTTGAATGACTGGTGTTAGATGTCCCAGAGCAGGGAAGACTTTTGGGAAGAGGGGAATTTGGTGCTGGATCTAACAGGAAAAGCAAGTCAGGACTGAATTCATGGAAAAAACCATTTAGGTGAAATGAAGAGCGTGAGCGGAGATGTGTGTGAGAGAGAAGGGTGGCAAGCAGAACTGATGGAAGGTCTTAAAAAAAGCACAGACCTCAGAGCAGGGAGGGAGAAAGGAAAAAAAGGGGGAAACATTAGGGATGCGAAATAGCTTTCCAAAAAGATGTACCACCTTCCCGAAGATAAGCATGCCAAATACTAGGCTGGTGCAAAAATAATTGCGGTTCTTGCATTTTTTTTTTTTAACCTTTTCAACCGCAATTTCTTTTGCACCACCCTAATGCTTTCAGCAGCAGCAGTACTGTGCAGCTGGTGTGTGGACAGAAGAAAAGCACAGGCCTAGGGCCTGGCAGTCAGAGCCTGAATCCCGGGGACACTCTGCTCCCTCATCCACAGCCATGACAGCAATGATAACTCTGAACAGATTAAACGAGCTAATATCTAGCAAAAACACCTTGTCAACATTCAATCAGTACATAAAGTTATTGCCTTTTACAAATAAAACAGTAAGCAGCAGTTGTAGATGAATGAATCTGTTCCCACAAGAGCCAATGTAAAAAGGGCTCTTGCCTCCAATTCTCAAACTTTGTGAACCAGGAGTTTGTAAGCACCATCCTGCCCAGATTTAGATGTCAGGTGAACAGGAGAGGGTGGAGAACCATAGCCTTCCTGCCTGGCGATTCTTGGTCAGACCATTTCAGATACTGTAATTAGGAAAGTCAAGACAAACTCCACGGATACTTGGGTCCAAGACGCTGAATGGTCCAGATAATCCAAAAGCAACCACCCGAGTCCAGAGATAAGAGATGAACAAAACAGGATAGCGAGGGAATGACCCACACTCGATGGACCGGAAGCAATCAGGGTGGGAATAAAACACTGGATATCAAATTTAATGTAACTGATCAAATAGAAAATAAGACAATAAATGGATGCTGAAAACGTGCTGTAACAACCCAGAAGGCAAAAGCTAAAAACGTTGGGGAATTGCCTCATCTAAAATAATCTCTTCAAAATGTATGTGGAAAAGGGAAGTGATTAAAAACCAGCAACAAACACAAAAAGCAAAGGAAGACCAAGGAAGCTAACTTCACATCCTCTGCTAGCACTCTCCCCAACACCACCCCAAAAGAACTAAATGAGAATCTTTTTTGGGTGTTGCTGACCTACTTTTGAACATCCATGGAATAAAAAGTTTCGTTTCAAAAAGCCTGGAGGGAGGAGAGAAACGAAAGGAAATGTCCTATGCCTCAGGGTATGTGACAGACCTTAGAAACACATTAATGGTTTCATTAAGGAGTTCAAAGGGGCTTATTTTACTATTTAAGTCTCACTTTTATTCATGCGTAACCATAGGTGTTACTTCCAGTACTGTTATTTTTAAAATAAAAGTAATACAAGTGCATGGGGTACAATCAAACTACACAGAAAAATAGAAAATGAAAAGGTAAAGTCCTCTAGTCTCTCTCCCAAAAGGTTAAAGGTTAGATTTTTGAATATCATCCCTAGAAAAGAAACTATATATTAGGAACAGCACATGCACACACTTTATGAACATCTTTTTATCTATCAAATGAGATCATATTACTCAAAAAGATGTGGACGCCATGACTGTCACAGCGCTTTTCTTACCAGTGTGTGCAGGCCTGTACCATGTGAAAGAGCTGCATGGCGTCCACTGTAGGGACGCAGCAGGACAGAACGCAGCAGTGCATGCTAGCCAGGCAGGCAGCGACTCCTCCCTCCCTCCCGCCATCCCTCCCTCCTTCCTTCCCTCCTTCCTTCCCTCCTTCCTTCCCTCCTTCCTTCCCTCCTTCCTTCTTTCCTTCTTTCCTTCCTCCCTCCCTTCTTCCCTTCCTTTCCTTGTTTCTTTCTTTGCTTCCTATCTATCTATCTATCTATCTATCTATCTATCTATCTATCTATATTATCAATTGGTTTTTCAACTATGCTGCAATGAACATCTTTATCTTCAGGCCTGACTTTCATTCCAACCCTCTCTGAGCTCTAAGGGTCTGTTTTCATCCTGCAGTTAACTCTCAGTTAACTGCACTAAAAGGGTTGGGGAAGTTCTACTACTTTAAAAGAACCCCAAATCAATCTTTAATAACAGTGAAAAGTTACTAAAATATGGTTAAAATGGAATAAAAATTTACTTGGATAACTTTATATCTAATATAAAGAAATATTTACCATTTTAAAAACATTGTAGAAAAAGTAAAAACAATATAAAACAAAGGTATGGGATCCAGCCTTCATAGGGAAGGAGGGAGGGGGGGAGGGAGGGAGGGGAAGGCAGGTAGGCCGACCCACAGTGGTAAGAGTCTTTTAAAGCAGTCCCCTCCTGTTGTCTCTAAGTCCCCTAGATAAGTTTTATTTTTCTCAAATGTTAGAAGGAAACCTACGGACAAGAGCTTGTCTCTGAGCAAACTACTCTCCTAAAACCGTCTGATAACAGAGGTTGAGAGGGAGCGGGCCCTGCAAAGACAGAGGGTTAACCCGCCAGGCCGCCCCTACTGCCTCTGACTTTCTTCTCCATCAAACGACCGCTCAGCCATTTATCACTACTTAGTATCTTAAATCTCAGGTATCACACAGTCAGGAAATGAAATTAACTTCCTCCTTAATGCCAGCTCCCTCCAATGCCTTTCTCCCAGACATGACACAGACATTTGTCTGTCTCAACTGTCACTCAGCAGAAGCCCTGGAGCTCCCCCCAGATTAAGTTGGTGCGAATTGAAAGATTTCAGGATATGGCTTCTCTAAGCTTCAGTTTCCTCAAATGCAAAACGGGGATAAAAACTGTACTAACCTCATGGGACCGTGAGATAACACATGACATTCTTAACCCAGAGAACAGTACACAGTAAACGCTCCAAAGGTGTCAGCAACTACATTATCACCAGCCTCAGTTAAAAATTGAGCAGGCCCAAAAAAAAAAGAACATTCTAGCTCTGGCTACCAGAAGAAATGTGTTTTTCTTACAGATATGATTAAACCTACTCAAGCTTCCTGAAGTACAGCCAATGAGTTATACTCTGGGGCCTCCCCAGTCTGGGAGGCAGCAGCTAATCCAGGGCTACAATGAGGAAGGACACATTTGATGGGGGGGGAGGGGGGTCCATGGTGCAGAAGGTAGTATGTGCCACTTACTAGCTATTGTCACCTTCTAAAATGTAGATTCATTCTTCCTCTGCAATTTCATTTTCTTTGCAAGCATGCTATTTTATTTTATTTTACTTTATCTTATTTTATTATTTTATTTTATTTACATTCTGCCCCACAACTAATCAAGAATTTATAGTACAGTACCTAACATACTCCCTTGCAAACACCACATGCTGAAGAGAAAGTTATAACTTAGGTTATTTTCCTCCTACTTAGAACATGCATCAATTACACAGACCCATCATACCAAGTATCATAATAATGCACTGCTCTGACAAAAATGATTTTTAAGTCTATACCTGAGTCCTAGAATTCATTTAAACTCAGAACTACAATGCCACCTAAAGAATTTATAGAATCTTGAATTTCACTAAAATAGGATTGAAACATGAGTTAAACTAACAGAATCACACTTTTAAAAGTTTCACATAAGAGAATTACATGTTCTGAAAGATGGCTCATTTAGTCTTTGATCGACTCATTCATTCATTCCTTATTCATTCATTCATTCCTCATTCATTCATTCATTCCGGACTGGTTAGGCACCACCTTCTCCAGAAAGCCTTTGCAGAGTGAATGGCACATTCTCTCCTCGGCCCACCTATAGCTCACAGTAACTTCTATCAATAGTTTCCTGTTGTGGTGGCCCTTGTTTAGAGTTGCCCTGCATCCATGCCCACCTCTGGTAACAGCACCTCAGTCTGCTTTGGGGAACCACTCTTCTCAAATGTCAGTCCAGGTGGGCTGCCTTCTTCCCCACATGACCCAGATCTGGCCAGTCAGCATATTCTATCCTCCCCCTTCCTGGCCACAGTGATTGGCTCAGGGATGGACATATGACCCAGCTCCACAACTGTTATAACTATAAGGAAACAATCAGCCTCTCACTGGGACTGCTGGCAACAAGGGCGATACGAGCTTGGAGCCACCAGGAGTGGATGGCTGGTGGGTCACACATGCAGAGATGCAACCAGATAGTCAAGCCAACAGAGAGGAAAACAAAGAAACAGAGTCCGGCCCTGGAATTTTCAGACACATAAGCCAAAAAATTCTCCTTTTTACCTTGAGGTAGTTTCTGGGCTGGAAAACAAACTATGCTTTCAAGTACAACTTTGTTCTGTTTATTTCTGCACATGTTAATCTCCCTCTAGGAGATCCTAAGCCCTTGAAGAACAGAAACTGTCTCTCCGCATAATTAGCAGAGGGCCTTTCTCATGAGAGCTCAATATGTGTGGCAACACTGTGCTGGGCGGGAATTTTCCTAAAACCAACTCTCCTAATCAACAAATGTTTACATGCACCTTTTCATTAGTTTAACTTTACTAACAGTATCCACAAAAGGTATCTGATCACGGGCTGTTTACACACACTGATGGAAAATAAAACGCTGCTTTCTTCCTTTTTTGCCTATCAAATAGCAATCATTTGTTAACGCTCTATATACACCCCAACCTCAAACATAGCAAGGACAATTTCTTAAAAGCCACCAAAGTTTCCATAGCTGTGTCACTGAAACACCATCACATGAAAAGAGCAGAGTGACTATGGCAAGAAGGCAAGGTAAGCAGAAAACACAGCTCCCATGGGTGCAGAGGTTCTCAGCCTCTGCCACTCGCCTCCAGGGGCCCTGACGGTCTGAATACACAAGTGCATTTCTCTACGTGGAGGGTCCACAGCTTGGTTACATTCTCACATGGGTCTGACTCCAGAAAAGTTGAGAACCATTACTCGAAAGGATACAATAGGCATTTCTGGCATTTCATTTCTTATCTCCTATCACATACGTAGTTAGGAGAAACAGACCATAACACAGGGAAAAGACAAGAAACAGCTCAACTATTATAATATATAAGAGAACTCTCAAACCAACTGATCTGGGCTCAGATTGTACCTTGGCCAGTTATCAGCTGTGACTTTAGGTAAATTACTTAATCTCTCTGTGCTTCAGTTCCTCCCACTGTAAACTAAGGATAAGAAGACCTGCCTCACAGAGTTGTTGTGAGGATGAGTTAATAACCAAGGAAGAGGACATGATAATGATGGTGGTGATGGTGGTGGTGGTGGTGGTGATGAAGGAGGTGAAGGAAAAACCGCTCTAGATATGAAGGAGGAGCCTTGTCTGAAACACCTGAGTATAAGCCCGATTCAAACCCTTACTTTGAATATATCTCTCTAATAGGTCCATCTCTCCAAGGGTATCAGGAGCTTCTAGCAAACTTGCTCATCACTGACCCCATCAGTTTACCCACCTCCTGCCCAGAACAATCCATTTCCCTGTACAACCATCTCCTACCTCCATTTGTACAAGAATGTTACTTCTCTAGCCTTGAAGGCCCTCTGTTCCCTAATAAACTGGGTTCTTTCCTTCTCTCTCTGGTGCTCATTAAGCCTTATCCAAGTAGACCTCCTGGTTCTAATTAGTGGTTCCCACCCCATCCCATCCTACTCTACTCATCTCAGTGCCTAGACTGGTCTTTGAAATACACTGATGTTTGAAGCATCTTTTTTCCTACCACTTCAACCTTAAACTCTGATTTGGATTTGTGTTCTTAATAAACAAACCATCCATCATCTATCCCCCCATCCACCCAACCACCCATCACCTGTTCTTTAGTGAATGACAATTACAAGCCAAGCATTGTAATGGGTGCGAAGCCAGGGTGGGTATCTGCGACTGGGACGTAAGATCACACAATCAAAAGTGAAAGTGATACTACACACATCTTCTCACAAGCTTGAAGTTTAATGGCTCTATTGATTCACATTTTCTTGGCTTCTCTATATGCAAACAACTGGAATTGACTGCCTTATTGCCACTTGTTTTTATACATATGTGCTCAATTTTTATCTTTCTTTTTTCTTCTCCTGAATTTTATTCCCGACAAAAATATTATAACACTAAAAGAACATTAAGAAGAATTTTTTTAAAAACCACTACTTTAACAGCAGCCATTTTATTTTCTTGTGTCTTCTCTGAGTTTTTGTGTGTGTGTGAATTTTCAGTTGTAATCATAACATACATACATGTATACTCTTATATATTACTTTTCTACTTATTAAGTAAGCATTGTTCTGCATTCAATATTTATGGCTTTAATATCAGTATTAACATTCAAAGAGTTGTCATACCTAGTTTACTTACTTATTGTCCTTTTGGTGAAAGATTATTTCCATAGTACAAGATAACTCATTAATGAATGAACTACCTGCATAGATTTTTTTTTCTTCTTTTCAATTATGGACTTGGAATAAATTTTTCCAGCAATGGGATTATCAGACCAAATTCTATGAAAAAACATAAGGCTTTTAATAGCCATATGGCTTTTCTAAAGAGTTTTAACAATTAAATGTGCCTACAATCAACACTTACTTATCCACCCTAAATGAGGATAACCTGTTGCTTCTGTTTGCAATTGGGAGGCCAAATATTTACACATACTTATAAAGACTATTTATCTTCTTAATTACACTTCACATGCCAACAGAAGGCATGTAGATAAAATGAGATCTGGTATGTGAAAGTACTCTGAAATATTAGAAGACCGATCCAAATTTGAGCCCTGCTCGGGAGCAGGGGGATGTCACTCATAGAAACCCAAATAGGCCCAGGGTCCTCACCCGCAGAGACCTATGAGCCGCCTGTTGGGATTCATGCCCGCTCCTACAGTCGGCTGTGAATACAGCTGGAACAGTTTTACTATTTGTAACTCCACTTGGTCCCGAGTCCTCAAAAACAGAAAAAGAAGGGTGTGTGTATTTGACTCTCTCTTGTATGCTTTTTCCACCATCCCAGCCATACAGAATAATTGCCATTCTGCACGCTGCAAAGCAAATCACTAAAAACAGAAACCAAACTGTCTAAAATGCAAGCGGGAAATAAGTCTTACATTGAAACTGTCTACTAAAGATTAAACTACACTACAAATTTTTACAAGCCCTTTAAATCACCATGCTCCACTTATATAGCTGGCCTCTACTCCCAGCGCACATAAGACCAACAAAATCACCATGGCTAAACCTTAGCATCCTACACGGCCTGCACTCCCCACGTGTGGGACCCAAGCTACTGTGCAACATCTGATTTCGGTTGGCTCCCAGGCGCATTCTTGAAAAACACTGTCATAACATGAGAAAGATACTCCCTTCCTAGTCTCTTTAAAGCTTTGTGATAGCATCTAAAAGAAGTTTCTACTTGGTATTAGCACGGCTTCAACATTTAATAGTTGGTAACATTCTTTTATTTCTTTTTAACAGAGAGAAAAGCTAGGCATAAGCTGAGAGGTTTTAGCAAGTAAAAGGATCTAGTTAGAGCTTACCACTATAGTTTTATTTCCATTTTATTTATTTTTAGGGTTCTCTTACATAGTAAGTGATACTGGTTTACACAGTCAGAAATATATTTAGTTTTAAAATGAAATTTTGTAAGTAAAGTGAAACAAATCAAAGACAGGTATTAAGTAAAGAGAACAATTGTTACGGGAATATGACCAAAATCATGGAGGTCATGGTGGGAAAGCTGACGTTTGGGAAACTTCATTAAACCTATTTACATTTCATACTTGCCCCTGTTTGTATGCCTTGATCTCCTCAACATAACTGCTATATCCTTAAGGGTAAAGCACTGCATTTTAATATCGTATGTCTTAGTTCAATTGCCAAGCATCCTATACAATCTAGCATTTCCAATTTCTGTCGGTTAAAACAAAACAAAAACAAAACTAGACATAGTACGTCCATCAGAAATATTATAATTTCAGGTTTGCTTCATCTTGATTTCTCACTGATCCTTATGTCCATTTAGCTTTGCTTTATCTTAACTTCTGATTGCTTTTGAACCATTAATGACTTCAAACACTTCAGCTTTCAGTTTTCCCCTCTGTTAACTATTTGATGAAAGATTAAAAAAAGAAAGACTGCTGATATTCTAATATAACAAGCAAGGGGATCTCTTATAATGCACGAATATGTGGAATCCTTTTGACATTTAAGTTATTTTGACCTCTAATTTATCAGTTTCCAAATCATCTGTCCAGGTATTAAAAGGTAAACATTCTCAGTAGTTACAAAACAGTTGAGCCCACTCTCTGTTCTGCTCCCAGTTCACCTCGCTTGACTGTTTGGGGGTTCCTGTTGCTTCTCTTACTGTAATTCAAGTAGAAGCAATACTTTGCACATAAATAGCTTGATAAACCAGCGATTTAGAAGAGAGGAGAGGAGTAGAAAGAGGAAGGGAAAGGGGGAGGGGAGGGAAAAAAGAAAAAGTCACTGTTCAGTTTTGTTAGTCAAACAAGGAAAACTTGCAGCTCTTCTAGCTGGCAGCCCACAAACTGGAAAAAGATTTAAGGCTAGTCATCTCACCACTACCCAACAATGGAAATAATCTGAAAACTTGGCATGAAGGGTCTTAGCTTTTACTGTTCTCCCCTCTCCCTATTCTTTTAGATAGTTAAGAGCCAAAAGGAATCCCACACATAGAGTAGTACCTTGTGAATTCCTGTTGACTCAAGAAAACCCCAGAAAGGAGAGCTAAGGGGGATTAAAGTAAGCAAAAGGCAGAAAAACAAAAACCTGCGAGCAGTTTCACATTTGTCAGCATAAAATTCACATGTAGTTAGTTGCCTAAATGAAAGAAGCCTGAGTTAAATTTCGGCAGAAAATTAAATATCTGGCATAATCTGTAGAAGAACAGAGAAAGTTTGATTTTGGAAATAATTTCCTTTTCCTCCACTTGCATTTCTCCTGCTTTGCTTGAATCTTTGAAGTTTCTCATTAATTCAGTCTTGATACCAACCACACAGGTATTTGAAAGGGTAAATAATATTTTTAACAAAGCCAGGAGTGCCGAAGGTTAGGAAAATGGGCCAAAGTTCAAAAGATGTGTAATTTCTACTGGGAGATGAATCTGTCTTCAATTTTGTTTAATAGACATTGAAAATGAAAACAAAATTTTGGACGAGAATTAATTTACAAGCAGAAAAAGTACGAAAGCGAGTAAGGAGAATGAACTGAAACATTTCATTTGGGACATTAGAAGACTCATTTATTTAGTTTTGTTGAAGAAAGGCAAGAACTCTAAAAGTTGAATCATTTCAACACAGACCAGGTCCTTGTGATACTTGATAACTGAAACTCTTAAGTGTCAGGAAGGCTAGTCTTAGCTCTTGACCTGGGGCTAGTCATGAAGCCATTCTTATCCCAACTGTCAAATTGGTAGTCAGGAATACCAATAGGTCAAGTGACAGACTGAAATTTCCCTGCCATGATTTCCCTTTGTGACACGAAAACATTTAACCTCTCTGGACTCTTTAACATCTCACAAATAGTGACTGAGTGTCTAGACACGGTGGGCCCTGAGCTAGACACCAGGGAGAGGAAGGTGGGTTACACAAGGTCAAGTTCAAGGAGTGCCACTCCAAAGGCGGGAGACAAATTATAAACAAGCCAACAGAGTAGGCTGAATAGCAGAAACACAGGTTGATGTGACAGAAGGCATCCGAAGTTAGGAAGAGGCAAGATGGTGATGCCATAAATAGGGCAATTAGAAAACTGAGAATGTGCAATTTAGGCTGAGATCTGAAGAAAGGGTGAGCTATGTAACAAGGCATGTGAAAGGCTGAAAGAACACTGCAGATAGGCAGAATGGCATGTGAAAAGGTCCTGGGGTGGGAAAGAGCTTGGTGTGCTAGGAACTGAAAGATGGCCAATGAGGCTGATCTTTCCAGCCACATCTGATGTTTGGGGGTTTTAAGTGAATGGGAAGCCACTGAGGTGGCACTAAAGTGGACTACTTTTCTCGTTAAGTTGAGCTAAGCCTTTTCAGGTGCCAAAATGTTAAACTATTTTTGACAGGAATTTATTTCACATTATATCATAGATTTTCCTCTTTTTACACTGAGGATACGGAATTTAACATTTTCTTGTTGACCTAGGCTCAGTATTACTTTTTGGTGCTGTCATCCATGAGGAGGGCAGAGGTGTTTGAACTAAAGAGCACTGTGTTTTATAATCCAATTTCTTTCTTCTTCCTCTGCTACCAAAACAAACACTCTTGCTCCATCAGGTTGTCCCAGCTGCCTTATTTGGAAACAACTTCAGCTATGACCATCAGGCCATGCATGACTCTGCCTTTTCTATGCAATCAAGTGCATGGATTTTGTAATAGTTATCACTACATAGAAGCCATTTCCATCACTAGGCCCTTGAAATACAAAAATTGATCAATCTTATAAAGTTGTCTTTCTTTCAAGATTCACAAAAGTGTCACAGATGGTAGGGTTTGTGCAAATTTGGCCGCCAGATAAGTTGGATGTAGTAGGCAGAATTCTAAACATGGCTCCCCCAACATTTCTATTCTATGGTTATTCAATCAAACACTAATCTAGGTAAACTAGTATGAAGGGGTTTGGCAGATGTAATTCAAGTCCCAAATCAGCTGACCTTAAAATACAGAGATTATCTGGATGGGCCAAATCTAATCGCATGAGTCCTTCAAAAGCAGTTTTCTCAGGCTGGTAGTAAAAGAAAAGGTCCAAGATTCAAAGTGTAGGAAGGATTCTACACACTGCTGATGGCTTGAAAATGGAGGAGGCCATGTAGTGAGGAATGTGGGGTTGTCTCTAGATGCTAGCGTAGGATGACAAGCAAGGAATTGTGGACTCAAATCCTACGAACACAAGGAACTGAATTCTTCTCATCACAGGAATGAGTTTGGAAGAGGACCATGCATCCGGATGAGAACAGAGCCAGCCCACACTTTGATTTCAGCCTGGGCATAGAACTCAGACACACCAAGCTGGATTTCTGGGCTTCAGAACTAGAGCTAACAATGGAGGTTGTTCTAAATTACTTAGTTTGTGGTGGTTTGTTACACAGCAATAGAAAAGTGGGTGTCCAGTTTGCCAAATTAATGATAAAAACGAATGAGTAAATGAGCTCTTGCTATACCATTTTTTACAAATACCCATACAACAGCATAGCATAATGACAAGAGCATAAAATTAGGAGTCAGCAGCCCCAGGGTTCTAGTCTTGGCTTTGACACTAAGTAGTTGTGGGATTCTGCTGGGAATTTATTTTCCTTCTCTGGGCCTTCCTTTTTCTATAAGTGAGGAAAATGTTCAAGATGAGTGTTAAGGTCTCTTTCAGCTTTGACAGTCTGAGATTAATCATTCCTTATTATGTTAGAGAAGTGAACTAAAAACAAACATGCACATTTTTCTCTATATATTTAATTTTCATATGATACTCTTTTCTTACATATTAGCACACATACATCTCAAGGTCGCAATATTTACGGAAAGTTGCACAACAATCTGCTCATACTGCTTATTTTAAATATATTCAATATATGATTGCTGCATTTATTTTTAGTCCTGGTTATAACAGCACCTCAGAGGCTTTTCAATCTTGCAGTTCACTAAATATTTAGGCATTTTACAGAGCTTGCCTTTGCATAAAAGCTGAGTCAACACAATCCGAAAACTTACTTAAAACATAATCTAGGTGCCACACAGGGGCAGGGGAAGAGGCAAGGGGGCATACATTTAAACACATGACTTAAAACCTGAAAAATGTTCTGTGAATAAAAAATGACCATACATAACTTGGGGAGTCTGGGTCCAAATTTTAATATCGATCCCTTGAATTTTTTACTACTGATTTTTATTTTCAAACAAACAGAGGGAAAGGCCTTTAACACATTCCCCTCTGTCATTTCAAATGTACTCATGTTATGTACAAGTTGCAAGTCGTTCTTCAATGAAACATTATGAAATAAAATTCTCTCTAGAAAAGCTATGTGGAGCTTATGCCACAGTTCAAGAATCTTTCCAGATTGAAAACCTGAGCATGTGCAAATGATGTGTGAAACATGGAGGAATTGGGGGGAGAGGGGAAGAGAGAGAGGTTTGCAGTGTTTTGATAGGCACAAGTTTCCTTAGCAGTTCAACTGCTAAATTCTCTGTAGTTAAAGCTGAAATCTGAGTCGTCACATAAGAATGCTAGAGCACTTTCTATAAAAAGCAGGACATACTTCAATAAAAGAAGATACTTCCCAATACAGGGCAGCAGGGAATAAGAACAGTGTGGCACAGAAATCTAGATCAAACTGGTAAAGAGATTCTTTTTAGTAAGGAAGATCTAGAAATCTGTACCCAAACCTACTGCCTACCATACATCATTGTATACATGTCTCGGAAAGAGCGCCTCGTTACCTACCATAGGAGACCTGGTACAAAGACAAAGCCACCAAGTCAATGTCCTTAATAGGAAAACTAACATTCTATGGCCAAATGGTGATCTTAGGTGGGGGGCTGATTAGAACCTTACCTAGAAAAATGAAATAACAAGCAATCAAAATAAGGTTCCTGTAAATAAGACTTAAGTTCTTATTTTACTTGTGCACAAAATCTTGACTGACTAAACAAGTGTTGATGGGAAATGAACTTTTTCCCACCAGATTTTATGATAATGCTATAAGATAGCCTTCGAGTTTGACTTTAACAGCACAATAAAGATGGTCAGTTTTGCAGTTAAGGGCCTTGTCCATTCCCCAAAAGTCCGTTCTTAATCCTTTGATTCAAATCATTCTCCTTTCAAGTGTCCATCAAGCTGTCATCCTCACGTTTTTTTCTCTTCAGTTGCTAACCAACCGGTCTAACACCCCTAGGTCATCCTTTGCCCATGACCATGCACATGATTCAAGAGGATCTCCAATACCCCTTCCATAGACTTCATAAAAATCCTGCCGCCTTTTTTTTTTTTAACAGTTTCTCTTTGCTCTGTTTTTGAATGTTTACCTGCCATTCAGAGACAGACCAGGGCACAGACAAGATGTCTTAAAATAAATGAAAGTATTGAGCAAGGAGGAGAACTGGTTAAGCTGCAACTGATTTCATTAGTGGTCTGTCATCAGTTAATGTTTTCAATTAATCATAACTTATGATTCCCTAGGTAAGCTCATAACTTCAGAAACTCAGATAATGAAAACACAGATAAATATGGATATCTCCCCTATAATTATGCTTAAAAGGATGCAGTTTCATTATATAGTGTGGGCTTAAGCATTCTCAACTAATCCGCCACTGTCTTCAGAAGTCCCGAAGCCCTCCAGAGTTGTTCTAAAGAAATAACTGGGCTGGCTGGACTCCACTCACTGTCACAGCCAGGACTCTGGCATTACGAGAGAGCAAAGCCAAATCAGCAGCACACTTTACGCGGATTCCCTCGGAGTGTGCTGTATGTTGCATGGGGACAGCACGAACCGTGTCCTGGCCAAAGAGACAGCCTGCAAGGAGACGAACATCTGGAATCGGTCAATGTCTGCTTCCATTTTCCCTATTCGCGGCCTACAGAGTCTTCTAGCATTAATAATCTAAACAAGGTTCCTAACAGAAAACACTGCAAGATCTCTTCTTCAGTCATTCTTTGGAAAGCTTTCCTGTCAGATAAGGACATACTATCTCACAGTGCTTGATGCCAGAGATTCGTAACCTGCGTGGATTCAAAGGATCCCCAAATCCCCATAAATATTACGCCAAAATTTCTTTCCCAGGTACACTCATGTTTTTGGATAGTCCATGGCAGTCATTGGGTTTTTAAAGGAGTCTCTGATCTCCCTTCCCCTCAAAAAGTCTCCTGCCTACATAACTTTCCTCCAGGCCAATCATAGTACATCACTAAAAGTCTATACAGTATGCCGTATTTCCTTGATTCTAAAACACCTTTATCTCCTTTTTTTGTTTTTGTCTGACATCTTAGCAAGGCCAGTTGCAGCCACTACTCTCTGAGCTTCACCATGCCGCCCAAGGACGTCAAGAAAAAGAAAGATGCTGGAAAGTCGGCCAAGAAAAACAAAGACCCAATGAACAAATCTGGAGGCCAGGCCACAAAGAAGAAGCGGTCCAAAGGCAAAGTTCGGGACAAGCTCAATAACCTAGTCTTGCGTGACAAAGCGACGTATGACAAACTGTAAGGAAGTTCCCGACTACAAGCTCATAACCCCAGCTGTTGTCTCTGAGGGACTCAAGACCCGCAGGTCCTTGGCCAGGACAGCCCTTCAGGAGCTCCCTAGTACAGGACTTATTACTGTCAGAGCACAGAGCTCAGGCCATCTACACCAGAAACACTAAGGGTGGGGCTGCCCCAGCCGCTGGGGAAGATGCAGGAATGACAGGTCCCACCAACTGCACAGTTTGAAAAATGAAACGTTATTAAATTAAAAAAAAACACTCCTTTGTCTTAAAATTGGAATGCATCATATAATCCTTGGTATATTTAATAAAATGCTTCAATTTTCTTCCTGAAAAGTAAAAGTGTGCCTTTGAATTGATGACATTGAAGCATCAGAGGAACTGACCGATGTCGAGTATGTCGGCAAACAGGCAAACTGCATGTTCCTAAACAAATAAGCGACAAACAAAACGCCTACGACAGAAACTTCAACGTCCCCAAGAGGACACAGACTGGGTATTAGAATACCTGAAATACATGTGAGTTGATGTTCTACCAGCCCCAGCCACTCGTCAAGCTTCACGCACTTTCTCAATGTGTCCTGAGTAGACGACATGCCAGATACTGTGTTGCTGGAGAAACTTAGGGACTAGGCAGGAGGGCCTGGCACGTTCCCCAGAGGGAGGGGGAGAGATTCCGATGGGAAGTGGGTCATCAGGACTAACAAGGAAGCTGGTGTGTTACGAAAGAAAACAGAGAATTGGAGAGAAAATAGGACCAACGGAAGGACTCCTGTGCTGGGGTTGAGTAGGGACGGTAATTCATCAATTCATTAGGAAACATATTTGTAACACAGAGGAGAGGTAACCTTGGGAATTTTCGTTGACAAGAACAAAAGGACTCTACCAGAGGCCAAGGGAGTGGATGGCAGCACAGCCAAGACTCTGACCATAGTTCCAGAGAAAGAAAGCAGGGCCTGGCCTGGGCTCTAAACTGGATGAATACTGTCATAAGTTCTCAGAAATATCCCATTTATGGGGCCTAAAATTCTTCTATTTCATTGGAAGAGTGAGATGAACAGATCTTGACTATGGTCTAGCAGTCTTTAACAATATGGCGCAGTCTGGAGGCCCTTTCCCTGAGACGGGCTGCAGGATTAGAGTATGTAATGTTCACAAATCCCTTGTAAAACAAACAAACAAACAACAAAACCCCTTTGTTTAGACAGCTTACATGCTTTCCTTGCACCATCTATAAAAGAATGGAGCGGGGGGAGGGGAAGACCCCGGTCTGAAGAAAGTGATGCCAGCATTGTATAGCCCATCCCAGATGGATCAATGCGTCACGCCAACCAAGATTCTGCAGGAAGTCGTCTCTTGTACCAAACTGAGACAGCTCTGTGGCCCCGTACTAGGTGCATAGTTAAAGCCCACCTTTACGCAGAGGTAATACTTAGTCACTGCATGTTATAAGAAGAAAAGGGAACAGTAAAACTCTTTTGGCTGGTCTCTTGTCAATCATTCAGTACCCCATTAGTTCCACCTCACTGGAAAAAAAATAGAATAAAAGAACAGCGTTGTCAGTACAAGACAGGCTGCTTTAATTCTGGCAAAGCCCAAAATATCGAACTAGCATGACACAGGCAGTGTCCCCCAGGCTCAGGACTTGAAGAGCCAGCCAATTAGACAGGAGGGAGATGGTAAAACAAGCAACTACTTGAAATAGGCTGTTGAAAGCTCCAAACCTATGAGAAGTGAGCTCTGAGGCTACGAAACACCGTGTACGTATACATTTGGGGCACAGGGACTTTCTTGCGTAGAGGTTTTAAAACCAAAGAAGTTGTTCATTTTAAAACAACTAACCACTGCACAGGATTGAGAAAAGACGCGACGAGAGAGAGAGAGAGAGAGAGAGAGAGAGAGAGAGAGAGAGAGAGAGAGAGAGAGAGAGAGAGAGAGAACTACGTATGGCACCAGGGCAGCTGCCTAACCTGTTTGCTGGTTAACTCTCTCAGTACCCACATAGTGGCTGGTACATAGTTTATACTCAATAAATGTTCACTGAATTGAATTCCAGAGGCTCAAATATTTGAAGAGCAGCTTACATCCTCTCTTGTGTCCTTGAAAGAGAGTGGCAGTGGGACTCCAGCGAGGGAAATCCTGGGTGGTATGGGACCGTGTGAAGTGAGACCATAGCACAACTTAAATGCACTAGCTGGGCGAGGTGTTAAAAGCTGTATCCTCTCCATGCCATTGTGGCCACTACAACTTAATAAAAACAACAAGCAAGTACAGGAACAGCCAATTGCCAGTGGGAATGGGAGTCTCGCAATGACTGAGCTCCCTTGAAGCAAATAGCTCGTTCTGCCTTTGAACAATGAACATGGTCCATGGACAGAGTCAGGACCAATTTTTTACATATATTTATATATTTTACATATATTTATATATTTTTATATATTTATTGATATACAACTTTTCTCTTTTCCCCACTCCTACCCCTCACCTCCTAAGGAATCAAGGCTGTCCTCTGCTTACAGCTCTTTTAAAATGTCTATAGGGAACACTGAAAGGGAGTAAGAAGGCCATCTCCAGACAAACACTAAAACAGATTTGAGTCCATCTGATTTAGACAACAGAAGAAGACACAAAACAGAAACGCACCCATAAGAGAAAGCTCCCAAATGTTGGCAGCAAGATGGCATATACCACAGAGACCAAGAAATAAAATCACTCTGCTCTGGTGAATTGAACAGTGACCCATAAAAAAATAGTCAGTCCTCACTTAACAACAATAGGTTCTGTGACTTTAAGTGAAACAATGTATAACGAAACCAGTTTTACCATAGGCTAATCTATGTAAACAAGAGTTAAGTTCCAAGGGCATCTCATCAATCGAGTTACTTCAGGACCTGCTGTATTTATGCCCTCAGAACCTGTGAATGTGACAATGTGGCCCTATTTGGAAAGAGCGTCTTTTGTCATTAAGAAAACATCGCCCTGGATCTTCCAGTGGGCCTAAATCCAATGAGAAGTGTCCTTATAAGAGACAGAAGAGGAGAAGACATGGAGAAGGCCGTGTGACAACAGAGGCAGAAGTTGGAGCGATGCAAGCACAAGTCCAGGGACCTGGGAAGGAAACCAGGTTGTACCTCTCTCTTGGCGAGCTCCAAGTGCAGGCAGAGAGCAGACAGATGTGCTAGCCATGGAGCCTCCACCGCTCTTTTCAACTCACCAGGGGGCCCAGAAGGAACTACATGCCATGACTTTACTGGGTATTAAGAACAGAGAGCCCTCCCTCAAATATTTATTCTGGTGAACCAGCCGGGGCCACAGAAAACGACCAGGTGGCAATGGGCAGCGAGCCCTTTGACAAACTAGTAAATGCGATGGGCTTTTCTCCTTAGCACAGCCACATGCCAACGTCTCGCACGCCGCTTCAGCGGGCTCGCAGACGTTACCACGAAGCCCCTCCCCAAGTCCATCCTGGGCCTGCAGAGGGAGAAGCCATGTTCACCCAATCCATGGAAGCGTTCAAGGTCCAGCCACTCCCTCCGTGCCTCACACTTGCCTGCTGCTGTCTAACCCCACTGCTTGGATCGGTCCTCCTTTGACTGTGATGACACGGTGCTTGGAGCTTGGAACAATCTGCTGAACAGTCTTGAACCCAGTAAGAAAACTGATTGATATGCCAACCTAGCCAAGGAAATCGCCGACATTCCAGGCAAAATTGATCTTAACTTCCAAAAACTGATTCTGATGGGGATAGTATTGGCCCCAACCACAGACTAGCAGAAACGCAGTACCTGTTATGATTAGATTTTAGGGCTAAAGAAATGATAGTCGCAAAAATAAAGGCTCACTGGAACTGGTGAGAGTGATGACTGGTCTTGAGACTATTCATAGAAAGGAACGTATTAATCACTCGGCCTCTGAGTCCTTTGCAACAAAGACTGGAAAGCAGTACACCCTAAAGAGCCCCATAATCCCGTCTGCCAAGATATTCAACTCTCTCTGAAAATTAAACTATAAAACCTCGTAGGACATTTCTGTGCTTGCTTAATGTAACCATATTGACATAAAGTTAACAAAACTGGCCTGACAATGTCAGAATCACATTTCCTTCCAATTTTCAGTCCTAAGTTTATTTTTTTTTACTATTACTATTTTTGCTTTCTTGCTTTATATCCTCTTCCAAGCTCTACTACCCCAAAAATAATAAAATATATCATACTTGGGTTTTTCTGAATCATAGTTCCACTGACGATAACTAGCTCAAAAGGCTGTCATCATAGAGTCAGGATAGATTTTGCAAGTCTCTAGGCGGTGATATAATATTCATACAGGCATATGTAAAATCTAAAGTCTTTGGAATTCACTGTCCATTGGATACTTAATCTTTGTAGAAACAATGTGATATCTCCTTGAATCCCATAAGCACTATTACTGTCCCAATTTTAGAGCTGGGAAAACTGAGGCTCAAGGAAGGCAGACAAATAAATTGCTTGAAGCTTCACAGCAGAATCAAGATTCAAACTCAAGTCGGCTGCCTCCAGAGCCCATGCATTTAACCCTTTTACTATTACCAACAGAGTGAACTAACACAATGGGAATCCACTTACATAGAGTGAAACCCATTTGGGATCAGAACACATGACCGTTGCCAACATCTCTATTGTACCTCACCATTGCAGGAGTAGGGGTGGTGTGTACACGTGCACACACTTGCATAGATGTATACGCACATACTCTTTCTTAGGGTGTATATATTTTTTTAATTCTAAAAAGAGGGCTACAGTAAAGGAATCATCTCAGGGAATGGAAGGCTAAGATCAGCCCTTACCTGTCTATCAACTCTTAGCTTCGTCAGCATGGCCACAAGGATGTCGGTGGTGACAGCTCCTCTCAGAGCATGGCAGTCTGACCACTAGGAACCAGAGCTCTGAGCAGAATTATGCGTTTTTCATAAATTCACAGAAAGCCAGAAATATATGTGATATCCACACACAAGTACATGTATATACTATTATGTATACGTATGTATATACACCCATATACATGCTAACTTTATCGTTGGTTCTACAGAGAGTATACAACCATTACAAAGTTCTCTACCAATTCCAGATCCTCAGTCTCTGATAAGCCTTCTATCCTGGGCCTTTGTCTGGTGCAGGACACTGTTTCTGCCACATACCAACAATGTCTATGAAATGGGGAAGGAATCCTGAGCAGCGTGAAACAAAATACAGTAAGTTCAAAGCCTGTGGCTAAAAAGAGAAACACACCCTTGGGTAGTCTTCTTTTTCCATTCATTTATTCAGGAAATAGTTATTGAACATGAATTCTCCACGAATATGCTTAGTGATCTTGGCCTGGGAGGGCTGTTCTAGGTGGGGGGATGTCGTGAAGAACTGAAAGTCAAGATCCTTGCCTGCCTGGATTTCTATTTAGAGTGGCCCAATCATTACCAAACCCAAGACACTCAACAAATGAATTCAGTTATAGATTACATAACAGAACCCACCGCAAGTCATTGTCTCCAAGTTCATTAAATGAGGAACGAGTGCTTGTTATGTTGTACAGCACTCTGCCAAGCACCTTCAGTAGATACGACTAAAGGCACAAAGGATATGATTAATCCCTGCTCTCGGTAAGTCGACGTCTTCCTGGGATGACAACACACAGAGGTATGAATTAGGTGGAAAAACTGCCAAAGCAAAGAATCATTATCCATTCAGATACTGGCTTAGGTAACAACTACTAGGAGAAAGATGGCATTCATTTCAGCAAAGTAGTTCCAAGAGAGAAAGTTAAAAGTACTCTAATATATTTCAACACTAGGCACCGGCCCCCCCGCCAAAAAAAAAAATCCATGTCAATTGATTTTTTTGATAACTTCCTTAGTAAAGCTCTTTTCCTTAGTAAAGCTCTTTTTAGATTTATGGGGTAAACAAAACTAATTAGTAACAATTAATTATAAGAAAGCATATTTCTAACCTAAGAAATCATAGCTCAGTTTCTGGTTCCCCTCACCCCCTTTTCTTTTTTGCTCTTAAAAATAAAGAGGTAAAGATGGGGGGGTATCTTGCTTTTCTGGGCATTGGGTCAAGACCACACAGCATGTGGGAGCAATGGCAGCTGGCTGGGGGCTGGCCAGAGCCCCGCTCCTTCTGCTCGGCCTTTGGCTGTAACTATTAGACTACATGTCTGCACTATTTTCCAGATGACCAAACAGGAAGATTTTCAAAACCATACTAGAAAATGGCTTTGCTTTTCGGATGTGTTTACTTATTCTGGTGTTTTCTTCCAGAAGGGTTTTCGGGAACACACCTAAAAAGAATGAGGTCACACTGGCATCATGAACCACACTTGAGCCCAATTCAGCAAACCCAGAGAGAATTTTTCAAAATGCTTATCTGGTTCCACACCTCACCACAAAGCAAACAACCTGACCCACAGACTTCCTAATATTCAAAATATATCCAGCTCCTTCTGTCAATATACTTTTTTAAATGCCAGCCTTGATTTGATCACTAACAAATATGAACAATTTCTGGCTTTTAGGGGTGGAAGAGAAAGCGGCACAAATGGATAGAAAGGCCAGTTTAATTGTTCAATCAAATGAACAAAGTCACTCTAAAAAGATCTTTCTTTTATCAATTGCTTTTCCCACAGAGGGGAAAAAAAAAAATTGAAGCTAATCCAACCATAATCTCCACTCCCATGAATCACTGCCATCATATCTGAGAGAAGGCCAGCAGTAATTGGTGCTGCTGCTCGAAGCGGAGGTCACACTACAGAATGTCTATTCAGATCACATTAGGGCCCTCAAACGTCTTTAAACCAACAACCATAATATAGATAATACACATAGTAAACTGCTCAAGGAAGAATATATGATGTGAAGACATAAGGCAGGAGACAAAAATGTTCAAAAGAAATAGCTGTATTATAAGAAAATCTACAAACATGAGATTGAATATACATCAGAGAGCCTTTGGAAGAAGACAGAGAGAAACATAAGTGGCTTGATTGTGGAGAGGTATGAATTATTACCTAGGTGGTGGGAGGTTACTGACAACAGTCCCTAAATACACCCCAAGATGGGAACATAGATAGAATGCTGTCCTGATGGGGGATTTGAACGATCTGGACATCTGCTTATGGTGATGTTCCTTTAATAAGCCAAACCTCTAAACAGCACCAGTTAAATGAAACTAAGGAGATGTGACAATGAAATGCAATGTGTGATCCTGGATGACATTCTAAAACAAAACAAAAAAAACTACATCTGTGGGACAATGGGCAAAATTTGAGGTTTGTAACATAGATAATAAGTTAATTTCCTGGTTTGATAATTCTACTGTAGTTATATAAGATGTTGATATTTGGGGTATCTAGATGAAGGGTATTCCGGAATTCTTATATTTTTGCAAGAGTTTCATAAGTCTGAAATGACTTTAAAATGAAAAATTAAAAAAAAAACTCAAATACACACACACACACACACACACACACACACACACACACCAGAGCCTCTGATAAAGTTTTGAGTTACAAAGATGTGCCCTTCCAGATGGAGGAAACAAAATATGGAACTCTTAACTTGGCCTAATTCGGACTCAAATGAACAACTAACTGGCAACCGAAACCTTTAGACTTACAGCCTTGCTTATGCCAATTTCTTCAGAGGTTCGTCAGTAGTTAAGCTAGGCCACAAAACCAGAAAATATGAAATTGTCTGTAGATGTAACAAAATAGGGAGGAGGTAGGACAACTGCCCTCTAGAGTAAGCAGAGAGCGTGGCACGCTCTGTCCGCTCTGAGATGGAACCACAAGCAGAAGGGCTGAGAGCTGCACAGCACCAGCCAGGTGAGGGACATACCTGTCTCAGGGCCCTTGGGCTAATGGCCTTGCAGCTACTAGAAACTGCAACTCCTGTGGCTTCTTGAGAAGTGAGGGGACATTTTTCACTTAGGTGTCAGAAGGACCTTAGCAGCACGACAGGTTGCTGACAGTTGTTAGAGCAGAGAGGTCCTGAGCATGCTCAGGTTCCCATTCAAATCATGCCTAGTGAACCAGCAGTTCAGCTGAGGGAGGAGTACCCTTTGTTAGTCACCACTCCAAAACTGAGAGCAGGGCTGGGTGGCCAGGAAATGAGAGATGGCAGCAAGGATGAAGTGAAAAAGTCATATAAGCTGAAGAAAGAACACCAGAAAAAATTAGGTTTCCACCTTGGGCATTAGAAAGCAAAACTGATGGGGGCGGGGGGTGTTGGGGGATTGGGTGAAAAAAGTAAAGGGATTAGGAAGTACCAATTGGCAGTGATAAAATAGTCAAGGGATAGAAAGTACAGCACAGAAAATATAGTCAATAATATTGTAATAACTATGTAGGGTGCCAGGTAGGCTCTAGACTTATCGTGGGGTCACTGCGTAAGTTCTATAAATGTCTAACCACTATGCTGTACACCTGGAACTAATATAATATTGAATGTTAACTGTCATTGAATAAAACTAAATTTATAAAAAAAGAAAGCAGAACTAAGAAAAATGATGGGTATAATCCAAAGGCCAGAAATTTGAAAAAGGAGTACTAATAATATTATATATAGCATGCATCATGTCAGACACCATTCTACGTACTTTACATACATTACTGTATAAAAAAAGGAGAAATACAAATGGCTGAGAAACACGAGAAAAGATTTTCAATTTCATTAGCAATTTTAGAAATGCAAATAAAAACAAGACACAATTTCCTACCATCCGATTGACACACAGACACATGCACAGACATGCATAACATGCAGTGTTGGCAAAGGGGTAGAGAAAATGGGCACCCATATGTGATTGGAAGGAGTATGATTTGGTACATTTTTGTGGAGACAGTAATTTGTCAATTTGTCAATTAAAACATTAAATGTGCGTGCCATTCCAGTGCAATTCCACTTGGTATATATCCTAGAAATATGCTCAAATAAGTAGACAGTAAGGTATATGCAAGGATTTTCATTACATCCTTGGAATGATGTAACGAAAACAACATAAACGCCAAACAAAGACTGAAGGTTTCATAATCTATAGTCAAGCCACACTGTGTCAAAAATTCTACAAAACAGAACTATTGCGCGGTGTATGTGCACAAGAATAAAAACACAGAGAAAGTTCTAGAAGGGTACACACTGCACATTTAACTCTAGAGAGGGACTTTGCCTTCCCATTACGGCCAGGAATGGAAGTTCCATAACTAAAGTATGATGATTATGTCATAACTAATACCAATAACACAGAAAGAGGGAGAGATGTCTAAAAGAATACACACGTTTCTACTTGATAACAAAATTAACATACTCTGACTGTGAAAAACTCAAAGAGTTCAGAAGTGAAGGTTAAAAATCCCTCTCACAACCAATCCTGCTCCCCAAAAGTTAAGCTAAAATAATACAGACAAAAGTAATGACATTAGATTAAAGGAGAGCAATGTAATCAAAATGAAAATACGAGGAACTCGAGCCTATAAAAGCAGTGATGTCAAGATGAAGTCAACAGTGATCTGAAAATTGCAGAAAATGCTGAAGACAATCAAAAGGGCTTTTATGTTATATTTAGACCAAAAAAAGTGAACAAAGAAGTGCGACTACTAAACAGCGAATCTGTGAAGATCTGTAAAGGTAGGTGGGGAATTGCCAGGGTAGAGCCTAAGGAAAGAATAAGTCATAACAAACCAACCATACTTTAATTGGTCTTGGGTTCATTCATCTGATTATTTAACAAGTATATCCTGAACACCTACTGTGTGCCAGACACAATGCACAAAACATACTAAAACAACAAAAAAAGGTGACACTGTTCTTACCCTCTTAAAGATGACAGTCCAGCAGACGGACACATATTAATCAAATAATCAACTAATCGATATACAATTATAAGCTGAGACAACAGCTTAGAAGTCAGGAAGAAAGTCTCTCAAAACATCTTTGCAAAGAAAGGGAGACATGGGATCCATAGCCAGACTACAGGGGTCCCTGAATTAGAATGGCAGAGGAAAAAAAAAAAAGCAAAACCTTTCTTTCC
Organism: Rhinolophus hipposideros; assembly: GCF_964194185.1. Classification (NCBI taxonomy): domain Eukaryota; kingdom Metazoa; phylum Chordata; class Mammalia; order Chiroptera; family Rhinolophidae; genus Rhinolophus; species Rhinolophus hipposideros. The sequence continues at coordinate 17,767,186 of NC_138069.1, read as the reverse complement.
ATTAGCCTCTAGCTGAAATGGAGCATTTCTTTCTAACATGAACAGGGAGGGGCAAGAAATCACAGTAGTATCAGTATCTGCAACCTTTTCACCAATAGAAATCCCAGATATTTCCATATAATGTTATTGCTGTTGCAGATAACCTGTAATGTCATTTAGAGGAGTTATCAGACCTGCTTTTATATCTTATTAATGTGGTAATAAAGAAGCATATATTTATTATACGACAAGTGATTTTAACATTTTGATAACTGTATTTCTATCTGATTTTCCATGTATTTTATTTTATGCATTATTCGGGGAAAGGGTCTAAAGTCTTTACTTGATTGCCAAATGAATCCATGGCACAAAATATTAAAGGTCACTCAGCTAAATTCTGGTACAAGTAGGTAGGTATGTATCTAAATGAACTATAAAATCAAGGCACTCAAATAACCTCCAATCTACACATAGTCTCAGGTAACGGAAGTAACCCAATTCCCCAAGGAAAACAACCTTAGTTATCCGCCACCCTTTTTTCCTTTAGTTTTGACTCTAATCGTTCAACAAATACTTGCTGAGTGCTTACTCTGTGCCTGCCACTGTGCTAGGCAATGGGAAAGAAACAGCAGCAAACAAATGAAATTTCTCGTCACGTGGCCCATCCTCACCTTGGTATCCTCACCATCCATCAAAGTGATTGGAGGACAACCTATAAATGTTTGCTAAGTGCTGAAAGAAGAATGCCTAAGACCAGAATAAGTGCCACCAGCATATTATTAAATCATAACATTCAAGCAAAAATCTTCTGGCTATCAAAATTTCCATTTCTTAGAAAAATTTCCTCAACGCTCCAACATAAAACAATTTCACCTGACCTCCTTCTCTTTTTCTCCCACCTTGTAGCTCAGGTTGCTCAATTAAGTATTCTTTGGTTTTCATAAGAAATTGTTCTTCTGAATGACATCTAACCAAAGAGAACAACAGCAAGTAAATACTATTACATTTCTTTTAAGACTTGAGCACATTGGTGGATATATTTTTTTTTTATGATTTCTACCTATATAAAAACACTCACATGACTCAAAGATGAAGCTTGCAACCAGCTTCTGGACCCAGTAAGAGAAAAAACACACACACAAACAGAATAATATGGAGGTATAATGCAGTTTCCCAGCAGCTAGGGGGATGACGGGGGGTGGGGGGGTGGGGGGGTGAGAATGAGAGGTGGGGAAATGGAAAGCAAGTTGAGACCTCACTTTCAGACTCCTCGTCAGTTCATATACCATGTGGTATTATTTACAAAGAGAGATTTCATAAAATGGGCAGAACTATCTTTCCAAACCGTCATTCCACTCAAGGAGCAAGGCCGGCATTATGACACAAGAGTTTAGCAATCTCACCGCACACCCTCTTAAACATCCATACTCCTCTGATTGCTTATTTTAGCAAGAAAGGAAAATGGAAATATGAGCGGTAGAGAGATGAGCTGAGCTTAGCATACAGCTGGGATTGTGGATTGCCGGGGCTGGGCTGCGTCATAGTAAAGGCAGCTAAAGATTACTTCCTGTTCCTCACTCATAGCCTGGAAGCTCAGACTGACTGCTAAATGAAATCACAGTTGCCATACTAGTGAGAATAGTCCCTGCCCTGCACTCTGGTGAGCCCAGGCAAGGTAACTTTAAATAGTCTGTGTTCAAATGAGCCAAGCAAGCAATTTAGAAATGGAGCTAGAAGAGAATCCAGGTATCCCAACATCTGTCCTTCCTTTCCAAAAAGATAATAGTAAGAACTAACTTTTCATGAGCACTTCAGCATGTATAGGCCCCGTGCTAATAATAAGCACGATACGTATGTGTTGATCCTTACACAACAATCTTATAGGAAGGTACCACTATTATCTCCACTGTGCAGGCAAAGAACGATTCTCAGAGAGACTAGGCCATTTCCCAGTGTTATAGAGCAATTAGTGGTGAGGAGGGATTTTCAACTCAGGCTGCCTGAGCCCGTATTCTTAACCACCATGACATTCTGCCTCTGATCCTGAAAACTCATCTTAACCGTAATCAATCTTACTTTTTCCTTTCAATAATCTAACAGCTCGCTCTTCCAGACCTCAGGTGCAGGGCATAAAATGCAATGCAACTGCTCACTTACTCGCTGAGTTCTTGAAGAACTTGGGGGCTAGAGCTTAGGTGAGGTAGAGAAAGGTAAGCAAAGGGCACATTTTGTTCATCTCATAGTCCATAAAGACTAAATTAGAAGATTTCTTTAAAATGGTGGTAAGCAGAAGGAAGCCACACTGTCTTGTCCTTTTACTAGGAGTGGTTTTTCCTTAGTTTCCTTCTCCCACTGCAATAACCACAACAGAGTAGATCCATTTAAAAATAAGCAGAGGTACCATTCACCTATGGCTTCCTGATAATCCAGTATGTGTGTTATAATAAAAATAGCACAAAGCTAGAAGCTAGGAGACCTGGATAATCTACCCCAAATCAACCACTGACTGGCCTTTTTAGGTAGCGTTCCGTATATAAATAAGGGTGGGATACTGGCCTAGGTGTTTGCTTCTTTCTGCCCCATAGCTATGAGGTTGGGCCATATAAAATCAGCAGTATCGAGCCATTTTTAACCTATCAAGGTGGCAATTGCATAGTTTCAAACTAATACAGGAATTTACACACATTCTTTGATGCTACACCACCTGTTTCTTATCTTCCTGATTTAATTCCACATTATTTTGGCATCTGCCAACCCTGTCTGGCTGTCACAAGAGATTCAAGTCCTGGCTCAAAGTGGAGAAATATTTAATTTTACTAAAGAACCCTTGGGACGTGAAGGAGGATGAACACCTCTAAAATAATGGAGAAATCGAAGCAGCTCCAGACAGACGCCACCAAACACGCTAAGGGACCACCCGGGAACACAGTTTAAAGAAGTGATCCAAGCACTGAGGCCTCTGGTGACCCCGGTGGCAGCACTGCCTTGCTGAGTCATCCTTCCCTAGAGGGGAGAGAATAAAGCATCAGGCTGAGTGTGTCTGAGCCGGCAGTGATGGTGGACTGGTAATGCTTCTCATCTGCTTGCTTTTAGCAAACACGCTTCCTAGCATCAGGCAAAGAGAAAAGGAGGGTAACTTCAGTTGTTAGGAACTGACAAAAGAAAGAATTTACTGCCGCTAAAATTTCTCTCAGTTGTTGGAGTTACGCATCTTGAACTAAGGTGTCCCTGTCTGATTTAATATGTCAAGTCTGTCCATTCCCAAGCCGTGGACCATGGCCACAGAAAATGAAAACAAAAACTTACGTGGTTGCAATGGTGACTCTACAGCTTGTCAACCTAGATTTAATAAAAAGTGAAGAAATCTAGCGGAACCACTTCAAAACTTCATCTGACTACGTAGTTTGTTGAGCTTTTTAGAAATAGTTACAGGCTGACATCCGTATGCCTTTTATTTTATTTTCTTGTACTTGGAGTTGGTTCGCACTTTCAGTACGATGAGAAATAAGAATCCTAAGAGCTTTCTTTCTTGTTCATGGCAAACTTGCATAGTGTTCTATCTTGGCCAAGTAACAAAGGGCAAGGTCTTGAATATAAAATTTAATGGAACATAGATATTGGAGCAAGGAGAAACTGTGTCACTTTTGCCCACCTAGTGTCTACCCCCCTTCCTCACACAGCAATGCTTTGATGTTCCCTCAGGGGGGGACTCAAACTCCCCCCACCATTTATGCAGTTCTAGTGCAGTGGGTGAGTCAGTTCTGCTCAATGCATTGCTCCCATCCTCTGGTCCATGTACTTAGTCCAAGAAAATTACAATATGAGACTTCTTTGGAATTATAACATAATGCTGTCTTTCCACTGGCTTATAGATCAGAGATACACTATGGCCCATGACTAAAATCTGGCTTTCTACCTGTTTTTGTGAATAAGGTTTTACTGAAACATGGGCACACCCACCGATTTACGTATTGTCCAAGGCTGCTTTTTGAGCTACAATAGCAAAATTGAGTAGCTGCAAAGCCTAAAATAGTTACTCTTTGGCCCCTCACAGAAAAAGTTTCCTGATTCCATTCTTGATAATAAGATGTAAGCCTGGAACATTCAAGAAGCATATTACCTCTACAGAACCTGCTGGAAATGAAGCCAACACAAAAGAAGAAACTAACTCCAAATATTACAGAAGTTCTAAGATTCAGATGGGCCAGAACTGTTATACCCCAATATTTTCCAGTTACGTAAGCCAATCAATCCAGCCTTTTCCCAGGCAAGTTTTAATTGGGTCTCTATCATTTTAATTTAAATTCACCACACAGATGAAATCCATAATACTCATTGTAGGAACACAACTCAAATTTTTTCCTCCATTATCGATCCATCAATGCCATTAGGACATTCGACATTTCTTCAGACTAGAATGTCACTGAGTGCTAAAAACTATACATTATGTAACCATTAGCTGAAACATTGTAAAATCAACTGATTCAGGGTTTTTTGAGGGTGTGTGTGTGTGTGTGTGTGTTTTAACCAAACATCCTGAGGTGTTACTGAATAATGAAAGAAAAGAAAGAATAGAAATTAAAATTACCCCCTGCCAAAAAAAAAACACAAAACCCAGCACTGAGTAATCAATCACAGATCAATTGGGGAGTAAATATAAAAACAAAAGATAGCTGCCACCATTTACATCTCCCTGAAATAAGGGAAACACTCTAAGACCAGCTAGAGCAGGGGTGTCCAAACTGCGGCCCACGGGCCAACTGCGGCTCATGATCCATTGTTAATTGGCCCACAGCAAATTCCAAAAATATATTTAGTTTACTTAAATAAACCAGGTGAGGCAATACGTACCTCATGTTCACCTAGAGTGAGTGGCCCGGCTGTTTGTGTATTTTACCGCATATGGCCCTTGGTAAAAAACGTTGAAAAAAGTTTTGACAGCCCTGAGCTAGAGGAAGAGGTGTCTGCTCCCTTACCAAAGCCAATACTCCCAAGGGGCCAGATTTAACTAATTAGGGAGATGGTGATTAAAACCAGAGGTGCTAATTGTCTACTGGGTATATAGCACCGGTAATGTTACCTCTAGGCAGTCAGCAATGGGAGACAAAATTAAGCCTAATATTCCCGCCAATTATGCAGTCATCATTTGTCTGTATTTCTCTCTCTCTTTAGGAAACTAGAAAGCACGTGGAGGCGTGTTTTTCAAGGCAAGCTATACGCTCCTGTGAGGAAATAATTTTATATTATGTTTAGAAACAGACGTATTTTGTGTTTAAACTTGTTTTAATGTGTACATTCTGAAGCAAGGAGATGTTTCTTTCAACAGTATGTTTTCCATCTGTAGAGGCCAGATGTAAATCTACAGGAAAACTGGAGTTAGGTTAGTAAGAAGACCAATCATATACAGACAGAGAACAAATATCAAGTGGTGGGGAGAGGGAGGAGAGAGAGGCTTAAAATGGAGTTGGTGAAGCCATTTTGCCAGCTTATTGAAAAAATAAAACAAAAAACAAAATAACAAAATCTATCAATAGTAGTGGGTTTTTCATCCATACCAAGAATAGTATGCCCTGACAGGATTTTTCTTCCCGAGTGTCTCCTCCCCTGTGAGTTGAAGAATGGTTCAAGAGAGTCAGAGAAAGTATTGTAAAACTGAAATGGAGATTCTTAGCAGGAAATGTGACCTTTTATTTCTGTTCAAGATGAAAACCAAATATATCTAGAATTTGAATTCTAATTCTAGCTCTTCCCCTGTGGTAGAGACTGTTAACAACCCCACCATATTCTTTGTTTTCTTCTTCCTTGAAGCAGGAAGATGCCCCGGGGACTGGCTGGGCCTGTGGCTGCCTATAAACAGCCTAAATTTTCCATCCTCCTTTGCAGATAGACGCTACCATATAATTACGTTTGGGCCAATGGAAGTGATGTGTGCACTTTTTGGGGTTCTGGGTATTTTCATCTCCATTATCTGGCTGGAAAATGGCAATGCCTGGAACAACTTGGGAAGCTGTAGGATGAGGATGGTAGAAAGTCCTCACTTTCTCACTTCCGGGCTCTGAGGGTGAAATACACTTCTATCTTCTTTAAACCACTGTACTTTGAAGTCTCTTTGTTACAGCAATCTAGCCTGTACCCTACTGATACAGCTACTTACTACCTGTGCAACTTGGGGGCAAGTTAGTTAACCTTTCTAAGCCTCAGTTTCCTCGTCTATGAAATGGGATTGTAGTATGCTATTTTGTAAGGTATTAAGAGGAATAAATGAGTTAAGAGATATAAAGTGCCAAATCAGTGCCTGACACACAAAAACGGCTCATGTAATGGTAGATGATAATAGCAAAGATGAAGGAGTATTTAGGAAGCAGCTTTCAAAGGCCTCTGACATAAAGCAAATGTTGGAACCACAAAGCCCTAAAGGTAACAATGTGTATCTGCTTTGGAGAGTTTCTAACCGTAACAACATATTCAGGGAAAATCGGAGGTATCTTATATTTTAGCCCAGGAGATGAATTCAGATTAAACAATTGTTTAATTAGAATTTAGCAAAATCTTTAAATAGTTCCTTATATCGTGTTCCATATGATTAAATGTTATACAAACACTATTTGTTCATGCTTCGTTGATTGAACTGAGTTTCACATTCGCATACAAAATAGCTGAGTAGAAAGGTACATTAATCAATACAGGTTATGCCTGATACTCAGTGGCCCTCTCACATGGTGGATTCTTTTTATCTCTTACTGGTGGGACATGGTTAGACTGTCCTCTTAGGATTTCTGTAACCTTGAGATTTGCTCAACACTGCAGTTGACAGATACCCTTGGCACCAAGAGAAGATGAATAGTCTGACTCTAGGGACTTCCCCAGGGCTCTTACGTGGGTTCTACATGTCACAAGACGCAGAAAACCACAAGATTGCATCACCCAGTGGAGGCCAGCATCTCTGAAATGGGAGCATGGATCACATTACCAGGCTTTACCCCTTCCATCAACCTTGATAATCACACTGCATATAAGGGGATGTGGGCTAGGATGGCAAGGGAAGGCTGAACCAGAAGGTGGTGGGAAAAGATATTACATCATCTGTACACACTTGTATGATCATTTATCCCATGAAAATGGGATTGAGATAATGCTCCTTCATGGAGACATCGGTAAATATTCAGTAAGCCAGACTGGACTCTGCCTCCTCTAGAGGCTTAGGGGAGCTACAGTTGCCTCGGCAAAGGGGGAGTTCTGGTGTCGTGGCATGCGCAACCCACACCTTAGACTGAGAGCCGAAGCTCAGGGGCTGCACCCACACAGAAGCGAGAACAACATCTACAAACACCAGCCCAGGAATAAAGACACTCCCCCTGGTACACTGATCTTGAGACCCCAAGGCTTTGCAGCACCAGCAACAACCACGGCACCAGGGAAGCAACAAATCATTCAGGACCTTTATTCCCGCTCTACTTCCCTGAATTGTACTTACGGGTTCCCGGCCATCCATGGCTTCCATCCAGAGCCTCCGGTCCTCTTCCGACAATGCCTGCATGGTGATAACCCCTGGCCTGCAGAGAAAGGAGGACATGGATATGAGCCCAGTGCCACAGGTACAGAGATCCTGACGAAGGTGAACCTTAAAGAAACACCCACGCCACAGAGTGAGAGGTCGCTCGGGCTAACAACTCGAAGACAGGCATAATACCCTCAGCTTTTCTGAGCCACCTTCCAGTGTCAGAAAGCAAAGCCATTGTCCCTAGTCCCTCTCAACAAGCCCAGGTCTTCCAGGGAGGTAGGAAGAAACACAGAAGATACAATTCTACTTACAGGTAAGCGACATAGATGAGTAAGGTGACGCCTTTAGACCTTGTTTGTTCCCTAAGACCTTATTCATTCCTGTTCTCCAAAATGCTTAGCAGAGTGCTTTACTCACAGTAGGAGTGCAAACAATATGGATTGAAGTGAATGGAATTACTGAGCTCGAGATAAAATGAGGGGGAAACATCGAGCTGAAGGGATCTTGGTCTCTTAAGATCTAGTCCGATGCTTCTAAACTGCTTTTGACATGGCGAAGTTTTATGGAGATAATCGGCTTTGTAATTATGATTATATTAAATACATAGTATTTTTTAAATGAATACTTGCCATGTTGGGTGCTATGTTCTTTACATGCAGTAGCTATTTCACCCTCTCTCTGAAATCTGCTTGCTCTTTCAAGCTGAGCAGAAACCCTCCAGAAAGCATGCACACGACAGCAAATGGTGTCGGCTGAGTTCCCATTAGAGACAGCTCTCCACGAGAAGAGACTTGTGCCATAAAAACGAACCTGGGAGAAGTCTACGTTCGTTTAAAGCAGTTCTTTACTTAAAGCCCACAGATGGGCCCCAGAGAATCCTTCAACCACCTTCCCCCTCTCCAAGTGTATGCGTATTTTTCTGTAGAAGCAATGCAAACTATCAGATTATCAAAGAAGACTACAACCCCCCCAAAAAAAGTTAAGAACTGCTGATGTGAACCCTCATCTTTAAAGTTTGAGAAAACCTAAAAGGGATGAAGTGGTCTACGGTTCAAGAAGTAAGTCCTTGTCCGACGACATGGATGGATCCTGAGATTATCATGCCAAGTGAAATAAACAGAAAAAGTCAAGAACCATATGACTTCACTCATATGTGGGATATAAAACTGAAAGCAACAAACGAGTAAGACAAACAAACAAAAACTCATAGACACAGACAATAGTTTAATGGTTACCAGAGGGTAAGTGGGGAGGGAGGTGGTAGAATTGGGTAAAGGGGGTCAAATATATGGTGATGGAAGGAGATTTGACTTTGGGTGATGAACACACAATGCAATATATAGATGATGTAATACATCATTTTGAAACCTATATAACTTTATTAACCAACATCACCCCAATAAATTTTTAAAAAGTGATAATCAACTAAAATAAAAAAGAATTCAGTCCTACTACCATCTGAGTCTGCAGCACTACTGATGAATCACAGAGCAGCACAGAAACACATGACCATGCTCTCAGCACCACCAGCGTGGACCCCACAAGCAGCAAAGCCTGTTCATTTGACCCACCTACCATCACGGCCCCTGGCTTATTTGCATAGTTCCAATGAATATGCTAGAACTAGTTAGACCTATTTATGTTGTACGTATTTTAAATATCACATTGATCATCCCTCAGAACGCCCTAAAAAAAGTTTTCAAAGATGTGAGCATTTAAACACAGAGGGTTGGGGATCTGAGGGACACTGGGGGTGAGGGTGTTAATGTGTGAGGTTCTGAACGAGTGGGGGGGAATAGTGAAGGGGGGTCGTCTATGTGGGTGGGTCAGCAGGTGGATGAGAAGGTATGCTGAGTATGAAAGGCAGGTGATGGAATGCTCGTTCCTGAGAGGGCAGCCATTCCTGAGAAGCCACACTGGGCAATGGCACCCTACCCCAAACCTGACCTGGCAGATACAGTAACTCCTCTCTCCACCAGCACCTGCCAGGGCTCTCCCTCCTCTTCTCAGAAATTCTCTTCTCAGCCCCAGGTGCCCATCTCCCCCCAGCAACCCATTCAGTGTGCCAGAGTCCTAGCAGCCACTACTCCCCAGAAAAGACCCTATAGCTTGGCACACAGTGAATTGATTCTACCCTCCCACCTCTCATAGAGCCAAGCACAACGTCTTAAGGCTTTGAAATTAAAAGACTGCAAAGCTACTGTCCACTGCAGAGCTCTCAAGTCCCTGGATCTGATCTTTGAGTGTTGCTTCAAGTGTTGAGCCTGGAGCACTGACTTCAGAATCAGGCATTCCCAGCCCAACCCCACCTTCCTGAATCTGCACTTCAGAGCCAGGCCTGGGAACTTGGATTTGAACCATTTCCCCAGGTGATCCTGATGTACGGTTAGGCCTGAGGCCCACTACCCTGGGCTGCCCACCCACCCCATCTTTCATTCCTGTTCCCCGTCCTGGAGAGCAAAGACACCCTCCTTTCTGGGGTCAAGCAGTCAGCATGTCTCCAGGTCATTTCCTGCTAGGTTCTCATGATTAAACGGTGAGACCACAGTAGTTGCCTCGCATACCAAGATCTCCGGGACCTCGCAGGTGTCATGTCAACTTCATGGCACACAGTGTGAAATTTCCACTCAGGGCCACAAAGCGGAAGTTCAGAGAAACTCAGATGCTCTGAAGACTGAGACATTTGGCCTCAGTAACCAAGGAAAATCAACAGGATTTGTTTCCATTTCAAGAAGAAATACCACAATACAAGTTCTTTTCCACATGTGGTTTTGTTCCCCTTTTTTGTGGGAAAGAATAGCGGAGAAGTGAATAACGTGGATTTCGCACACGTATTTCTAACCCTATCACCCCCAGTTCAGATAATTTTCTCTCAGCCTGTGCAGGTACATCTGGATCGTAGTGCTTTCTAGAAAATAGTCCTTTAGGCCCCAAGTTTCTCTTCCCTTATTACAAGTCAAACCACTATTACATAAGTCTCTTACGTGTGGATTTCTTAGAACCAAGGTAAACTGGTCAACTGTCCTTCTTTTGGAATGAAGCAATGACTTAATCAAGCAGTCACTTTCTTTCCATATTTACCCTCCCTACTAGCCACCATCCCTCAAAAGGAAATAAAAAGAGCAAAACTCTCAATGACTCTACACTTTTCCATGTCAGTCCCTGTAAGACAGCACACATTCACATGGGGCGGCATCAATTAGTTCATGGTTGAAATGCATCTGGCTTTTCGTAACAAAAATGGAGAAAAAAAGAGAGAGAGAACTCATGGGCAGAGTTGGGGTGGGGTAGAACGAAGAAGGGAAATAACATGAAAGAGAAAGGGAGTCAATGATCAGAACGCTGTCTAGCTCTACAAAGAACTGCAATCCTATCAAACACCATTCATCGGATCAAACACCGTAATAAACTAAGAACTACAATAGTAACCCAACACTGTGTCAGATGCCGCGTTAAGCACTCGATTTAAGTTCATTCAGTCCTCACAACAATGTCACGAGGTGGGTATGCTCTCCTTATCCCATCTGGCAAATGAGAAAAACCAAGGCTCAAATAAGTTAACTACCTTATCCACAGTTACAAAGCCAGGATTTGAACCTCGCTGTCTAACGCTTCATCCTTGCGTACAAGGTCATGGCCAATGTGAAGGCACCACAGCCCCCAGGGAGCTCATGTTGACCACCCAAGTCCTCTGCCATCAAAATGGACCAGTCCCTCCTACAAGTACCTCAGTAAGTTCCTGCGTAGGATCATGAAATTGAACGATAGGGGGCTTTGTAAAACCTAAAGTGCTTCGTAAGTACAAGAACACCAAAGCTCACAACACCACTAGGCCAAGCCAAAAACAAGAATCCAATAGTGTCCAGTCTGACTGTGGCTTACTTTCTATAGCAGTGGTTCGCCACATTTTTTTTTCTGCCTCAAAATACCCAAGAGATGGAAAGGCAATGAGTATTTTAAAAGAACACAAAAAATACTGATCGTAAAGAAAAAGTACGGATCAATTGGACTTCACCAAAATAAAGAACTTCCATTCATCAAAAGATATCGATGAAAGAGTAAAAAGGCAAACTGCAGAGTAAGGGAAGGCATTTTCAATTTATAAGTCCAATGAAACTTTATCCAGAATATAAAGAATCTCAACAAATAAATATGAAAAAATGAACAATCCAACCAATAAAATGGGTAAAAGACTTGAACAGGCAGTTCATAAAAGAGGACAATTGGCCAACAAGCATAAGAACTAGGGCCTGACATGATGACTCATCAGGGAAATGCAATGAAAACCACAATGAAGTACAGCAAACACCCTTCAGAAGGGAGCACATTCAAAGACCCCCAATACCAAGTCATGATAAGAATGTGGAGCCACTGGAGCTCCCTGGTGGGAGAATAAATTGACGAAACCTCTTGGCAATGCCCACTGAAACTAAGTATCTACCCACACTAGGACCTAGCAATTCTACCTCCAGATAGATACCCAAGAGAAATGAGCACATATAGCCACCAAAAGACATTAGAGAGTGCTCAGTTTTGTGCACTGTGGCCAAAATGTGTAACAACAAAAAAACAAATATCCATCAATAAGACAAAAAATTACTGTATATTTAAACAACGGAACATCACGCGATAATAAAAAAGCGACTGCTGCACACACCACTACAAATGAATCTCATAGACATAACAATGAGGGCAAGAAGCTGGACACAAAGGACTACAAATGGTATGATTTCATTTTACATGATGTTCAAACACTGGCAAAAGTCATCTATAGTGACGGACATCAGAACAGTAACTTTGTCTTGGGGAAGGGGTCTGGGCAATGAACAGGTATGAGCACAAGGAAACGGTCTGGCGTGACAGATACTTGGCCTCGCTGGTTGCACATGCAGGGGTGTGTGTGTGTGTGTGTGTGTGTGTGTGTGTGTGTTCATTGCGATATAGACTTCAGACTTGGGCATCTTCCTGTGATTACACCTCAGTAAAAAAAAAAAAAAAAAACTACTTAAATAACTTAAGCTTACTAGTTACCCTGACTCTACTGCTTCCTTGCTGGGTAAGCCTACTGAACGAGTAACTGAACTGTTATTCTTCTTTAACATGAAGATACCCTGTTTCCCCAAAAACAAGACCTAGCCAGACAATCAGCTCTAACGCGTATTTTGGAGCAAAAATTAATATAAGACATGATATCATATCATATCATAATCATAATCATATCATATTATTATGTTATATTATAAAGACCAGGTCTTATAGTAAAATACGACCGGGTCTTATATTAACTTTTGCTCCAAAAGACGCATTACAGCTGATGGTCCGGCGAGGTCTTATTTTCGGGGAAACATGGGACTAGCAGTACTGTCCACATGGGGTTGTTGTGAGGGTTAAATGAGAAATGTATAAGACGTTACAAAGTGCCGGACACACAGTAAAAGCCCCCAGATTAGCTGTTAATCCCAGGGACAAATGGTGAGGGGGGAGGGGGGAAGACAGGATGGCAAGTATGGGGCAGATCAAAATGATGGAGGGGGAAGGACAGGTATGCATAGTTTAGAAAGGAAAAGAAACGAGCACGGGTGCTTCTCATATGCATGACTGCAGCCCTAAAACACTGCCACACAGCACTAAAACTCACACCCCTACCACAAAGCAAGCCAGGCCGAGGTCTGACAGGCTCTGACGTCACAGCCGTTTCCTTTCTCCTCCTCAGTCAAGCATCAAAGTGGCCTACTTCCCTTTTTTAGAATTCATGCCTGATAATTGATAAGGACAAAGAAAGGGTCTTTAGCAAATTCTAGAAAATCTGCCAAGAAGCTCTCTTGAGATGAGAGAAGGAACAAATGACTTACAATCCTTTCTAGAGGCCCATCCTAAGATTCCACTTGAAACACTGCCCCTCCTTTCAACTCGGAATAAGTCCTTGGTTAGTGCTAGATGTGGATCGGCTTGGGAATCCTGAACAAGGACCTACTATTTTGTCTAAGCTGGCACCACAGGGGTGCTGCAGAAAGTAGTTCCTCATCTAGCACAGGGCAGGCTGCTACCCACCACCACAACTCCTGCAACTGGTCCCATCCATAGCCAGAGCCTGTTAGGCGGCACACCCAGGAGCTGGGACCACAGGTCAGCTCGGAGCCTTCTCGCTAGCCGAGGTCAAGCAGAGTCACAACCAGCCCTGATTCCAGGGAACTTGACAGCTTTCCTACTTTAATCTTATTCCTGAATCTGAGTCAACAATAGTGATCTCAGTGGCTTGGCAATTTACCCACTTCCGACTGGACAAGGAAATGCTATTACTAACTCCACCCCACTGCAACAAACACACTCAGAATCGAACAGGACTGTTCTTTCTAAATCAACCTCCAAAGATCTAGGGTTTATTCATTCATTAGACTATAAATCTTCTGTTGGCAAGGGTTCCTTCCCAAGCTTCCTTCACACTACACACAACACATTTCAGAGTCAAGTGCAGAGTAAGAGGAGGACTGTGGCATCCACAGAAACACAGGTTCTCACAGCCTGTATTTGAAACCTGCCTCACTATGTTTCTATAGGAAGACAGGTGAAAAGAGCTGTGCCAGTGCCAAGGAGAGGAAGTGGTCCTTTGTTTCTAACATGCTCCTGGGAAAACTGATTCCTAACAGGTCAGTTACAAGGGTTCAATGTACAAAAGACCTTCATTTACACGGAGATAGAGCCAAAGTCAGGCAGAATAATCCTGGAGAATGACAGCTCTTCCACATCTGTCTGAGAGATAACAGACTCAAATGCCTAAGAAACCAGGCAAGTAAGCAAAATGAACGAAAGTGGGTAAGAAATTGTTTATTGCCCCAAGGAAAATAGGCTTGGCCTCATTTTCCTTAAAACATGCAACCTTTGGGGTGTTTTTTTTTCCTATTTTTGGGGTGTTTTTTGGGTGTTAATTATTTTGGGGTTTTTTTTTTCTTCCCTTTCTGAGAGACATAGAACAAAGGAGTATCTCCCCCCTAGAGAAAAACACAGTGCCACCAGTACAAGGCAAAGAGATCACTGTCACCTGTCATCATGGTGGGGAACAACAGGGCATGGTGGGGACTGAGGCAAAGTGAAAAGGCCGTGCCCCACCTAAAGAAGGCATCCACCATTCAGCTCTACAAATAGCTCTACAAATAGCTACAAATAGCTGGCACATGGGAAGGCAAGACTAGCTTTCACAGGTTTTTCCAATTGTAAGATTGCCTCAAACACGACTTAAGCCAAACCAAACATGTCTGTGGACCACCCACACGCAACTTCTGGTGTCTGTGTCTGTCTTTCTCTGCCTCGCTCTACCTGTATCATGGCCTATTACAAAGTCATCTCATGCGTGAGGCCCAACACGAGCGCATGTGTGTGTTCCTGACTCACCTCACAGTTGAACACAGCAGAGCCTCTTCCATTCACCAACAAAGGAGGCGGTTGGGCTGCTTTCCCATGTGTGTTAACACTCAGGACCCAGTGTCCTCACTGAAGAACAACACTAATCTACTATTTGGAGACAGAAAGTCATGAATCTGCTAAACTGTGCATGCTTCGGGATAATGAACCACTGAAGGTCCTTGTGCATGAGAAGAACACATATCATGAGAACCTGGGTGTGGTACAGGTGAGACAGAGAAAGTGAGAGAGAAAACAGAAGTTACAAGCTGGTGGCCCATAAACTACAGCTAAGATTTATTAAGTGTTTATTATGGGCCACGCATTGTGCCAAGGACTTCACTTGCATTCTCATTTATTCCTCACAATAACTGGATGAAGTAGGTACTATCACTATATCTCTTTAAGAAACTGACACTCAGAAATTCTTGCACAATGTCACATTGCCAGTAAGTGGCAAAGCCTCAACTTGAATCCAGTCGGCCTGACTCTAAAAGCAAAGCCCATACCTTAACCACAATGCTGCACTGCCCCCGTGGGCAGGTAGTGTATGTCCTGAGATTCAGTGCTGCTAGCTTCTGAGAAGTAAGGAGGCAACAGGAGGGGGTGAGGGGGGAAGGGGAAGCACCTCTCCCCCGCCTGTCTGTCTGTCTGTCTCTTTCACACACAAACACCCTTAGAAGTTTTTAGAAGCGGGCTTCTAAGCAATCAGATATTTAGAAAGGATCTGATCCTAATGAATGAATGTGTCATAACCTATTACAGCCTATCGAACTGACATCTTTGGGAGGAAAGGTCCTAAAATAATTAGGATCATAGCAATAATACCGATCTATAGAGTAAATATTGACAATCACATCAGATAATTTCCTACTTATTTTTTATTTTTTTTATTTTAAAGGAGACTGAAGTCACAAAACACCAGGAAGCCCAGACAAAGAAATCTTTGGCACATGGAGTTGCATGGTTCTTAAATGTATCAGATATTGATGGAGTGCCTATTATGTACCAACCATAACATAACACTAAGCACAGGGGCCACAGGAATAAGAAAATGTTAACCGACTGCACCTGGAGAAAACATTATTAATTTCTGGAATGAGTAAGACTCAGGAAGAATGAAAACACTGGTTACTACTGTTGATAATGCAATATGAAAAAATATTCTGATTCAAGAAATATCCTAGTTCATTTGTGACATTATTTTTATTACTATTCTTGCTCATGATAAATAGAAATGTACATAGGTGGAATTTACTGACTGGATTGTCTCCTCTCTTCAGATGTATGTAATAGAAAACATCTGATTTAGATTTTTTAAAAATAAACATTTCCTATTTAGGAATTGGCAAGTAAACTGGTATACTCAACCAATAAAACCCCCAATTGCACTATGCAGACTAAAAAAATGAAACAAAACAAAAAAACAGAAATAAGCTTGCCTTATTTCACACCACAGTCCATTCACTACGACATCCCATTCTTACTTAAACCAGAATCAAACAGCAAATACTAATTAAAAACAAAAAAACTCAATGACAAGTTCAAACTACATGAACTCTAAAGATTCCAAGAACTTCTCAACTGGTGTCTTTTACAGAAAGGCCAAGAAGCAATCCAGAAAAAAATCCAATATTTCCCCCTGCTCTGCCCCACCCAAGTCATGGAAGTCAGAGCACTATAACACCATCTGAGGAAGGAAAAAGTCATTTCCTCTCTGAAATGTCAATGGCACTGAGACCAGTGCTCTAATCCAACCAGCAGGAAGGCAAAATCAAATATTATTTCAAACAAGGGGCGAGAAGGGGAGGGAAGGGGAAGTTGGAAACCAGGAAAAATGGATTCATCTGTTGCAAAAGATAAAGGGACATCACACCCAGAGGGCGAAGAGGGCTGCCTGGTTCTCAGCACACAGCGGGCATCTGTTTTCTTCCCCATCCTCAGAAAAGCTGCCCCTGAAGCCAAGCGCATGACACTTCAGTTCAGAAAGCAAGGTGAAATGTAACGTTTATACAGAGGCTAGATGAACTGTGCATGATTGTTTTTGCAGGAAAGTGGGTATGAAATGATCCATCATAAAAGGGTGAAAGAGGAAGGAATTTCTAGAGAGTCATTTAGAATGCCTTTGCCTTAAGGAGTAATATTCACATGATTTCTTCTACAGAAATCTTCTACACACACACACACACACACACACACACACACTACACACACACACAGTTTCTACACACACACTACACACAACACACACTATCTTCTACACACACACTACACACACACACAGCACACACACACACAGTTTATTACATTGACTCCTGTCACTATAAAAAAGGACAGCTAATTTTCGACTGGACCTCCTAATCGTTATCAATACGTATACAAAACTGCCATCTAGAGGTTGAACACGGAAACAAAGTCTGTTACATAAGATGACAGGAAAACCCACACAATCTTGCACTCACGTAATCTCACAAAAACACACAAATAAGTGCATGCACACACACCACATCCCAAACTAGAATATTATCTTAACTTAAATTTAGTATGGTTTCATTTTGTGATCATAAATTGGAAGGAGGAGCATAAAACTTCATCATATATAGGAAATATATATAACAGGTTATCACACACATAGTTTGAAAATGGAATCTTCCCCTAGCAGCCCTTTACATAGGTGATTTGAAAATTCATGATACTATAGGAAAAGGAACCAACAAGATGGGAAAAATAGGCTCAAAGAAACACCCACCAAAGCTAAGGTTCACCATAGGAACAATGCAGTCCTAGGTTTTAGGGTAGAAAAAAAAGAAAAATCAAAGGCACAGCCTTTTCTGACATAGGACTGCATCGGGGAGAAATATTAACACATTCAGTCTTCAAAACAATCCTGCCAGGTCGGTACGATAAGCCCCATCCTACAGATGTGGTTAAACCACCTGCCCAGACTCACACAGCTAGTAAGGGGCAGGTCAAAAATTCAAACCCAGGGCTGTGTCGATCTTCTGCCTGCATTCCTGCAGCCTGCTATAAAAACATACTTGAAATAAAAGTGCTGAGATAGTAGAGGGTTTGGACAGATTTCTCAGATCTTCCATAAATCTTTCTAGCTTCCACTATCCTTACTTTTAACCAATCTTCCATTTTCCTGGGGCTTTTGTTCTGCCTATACAGAAATGCAGATCATGTGTGTACTTGCTCAAGTTTCAGTTTGAATAGCATCTAACATGATGAAGCTGCTATGGTCTCTTACACAGTGGCTCACCCAAGCACCAAAGGAAAAAACAAAATGTAACTCAAAAATCGCATTACTGTAAAGAACAAAACTGAACAGCCACAAGCACACGGTATTATATTAAAAGCTGTATAAAATGGTATAATTCTGCCTCCTGAAGCAAATTACCTGAGAGAGATATTTAGAATTGAAAAGAGGTATATAAAACATGCCTAATTAAACAACCAACCAAGCAACACAAAGAAAAGTTCATGTAACTGTGCAAATACGCAGTACACGGTGAGACTAAAAGGACAGAGTTGACAGTGGGTGTGACATACCAAATTGGGACGGGGCCAGAGGGAAGCTGTCTTTCTACCTATTTGTGAAAATCTTGCAAAAGGAGGACTTTGGATTTTGTTTGAAAGAAAAAATCAGATAATGACTTTTAAGCAGGAAAAGTCCAATAGATTCATAGTGCTCCATTAAACTTTGTATCTCCACTCTCAGTGGAGTCTCTGGCGTGGAGGTATGCTCAATAAATGAGAAAGGGAGGGAAGGAGAGAGGGGATGAATTCAGGGTATTCCAGTCATGCCATCATTCTCTGTAAGAATGGAAGGATTAAGTCCCTCTGTTTGTTACATTTTCCCCACAGCATTCTGGTTCCAAGTTTGCTGGAACACTCAACATACTAGCACTTATGCCCTGTGTGTGTGTGTGTGTATGTGTCCTACACTCAAAGGGAAACTCCGTGAAGGCAAGGACTATACTTGTCTTGGTCCCCATTACACCCCTAGCACCAAGTACCCTTGTCATCACTAATAATAAGTTGTCCTTTGCTGCCAGCTCTGGAGAGTGCCACTGTTGCGGATGGCCATTTCATACTCCATATGTCTTCAAATGTATGGACTCCTGCTGGAGGCGGTTAGTCCTAAAAAAACTAAAGCATTGTAATCGTTTCCTTTCCCCAAATATAAACACTGCCCCCCAAGAGGTGACATTGATTCAGTGCAGCAAAAGAGAGACTTTTGTTTTTATTATTTTCCACATGGTTTAGTGGCCCCTCCTGGAAAACATTTAGGAAAACAACCACGTGTCACATCTGTGAGAAATTCCTTTAAAAGAAACAAATCCAGGGATACTGGAAGATGACCTACCAAGATTCTTTAGCGTCAACAAATATGTTCCCTACATTTGCTCATTAATCTCCATAAGATGCTGCCTGGGGGGGTACTCCAATGTGGCTGAAGACAGAGAGCAGTAACTATCAGCAATTTACATGCCAGCACCACTAATTCATCCTCTGCTTTGAAAGGAAGTCCCCTTTTCACTCAGGAATTGCACACTAAACTCTCTCAAAAGCAGCGGATACACGTTAAGGAAGAAGTGATCACTTAGTCTTTCTTCAACTAACCAGTATAAAATATCAGCTTTCAAATGCTCGCTGCTATGGCAAGGGAGTCCAAACCAAAGAATGCTTCTTGATTTAAGATACAAAAAAGAATGGTTTTAAAAAGTTCAGGAAAGCTTGAGCTACCGTAAAGAGTACCCAGCATAAGGAGGAGAACTTCTGCGAGTGGGCTGCTCTGGGAAGTGGGGTCCTTGTCCGTGGGACTGGTCCACGAGTGTGTGTCGGGCCACGTGTTTCGAAGGCTCCAGGGGCACTGCTACTCTGTGAGAGAAGTCCTCTGTATTCAATGCTGAGCTGGTTTTCTAGGGCTGCCCCAACACAGGACCACAAACTGGGTGGCATAAACCACAGAAATTTATCATCTCACAGGTCTAGAGGCTAGAAGTTCAAGAGCTAAGTGTCAGCAAGACGGGTTCCTTCAGCAGCATGTGAAAGAATCTTTTCCGGCCTCTCTCCCAGGTTCCAGGGGTTTGCTAGCAATGTTGGGCGGCCTTGGCTCACAGACACATCACCCCGATCTCCGCCTTCATGCCTATACGGCCTCTTCCCTGTGTACATGTCTGTCTCTGTCCAAATGACTCCTTTCTGTAGAGACACCCTAATTACCTCATTTTAACTTGATTACCTCTGTAAGACCCTGTCTCCAGATAAGGTTCATTTGCAGATCCGGCGATTAGAACCCAACATATAAATTTGGGAAGCATACAATTCAACCCATAGCAAATATCTTCTAGGAAAATAAGAACATATTCCTCTTTGTAACATGTTGTGACAATTGCTACAAGCTGCACACATTCATTTAAAGCCACATTATATTCTCAATACTAGAGTCCTAAAATTAAATTTTAAAACAAAACCAGAAGGGAAATTCAAAGAAGCATCCCATTGATTGGATGGAAAGGTACCGTGATCTAAGCCATTTTTCAGTTTGGAATTGAAGAAAGACCCAAGAATGTGTACTAACTTTTAACTTTTCAATGTTGGGAACAATGGGGGGAAAAACAAACAAAACCCTGTTGAAGGAAAGCCAAAGACATGAAGAACAAATATTAGCCTATGAAACATTTACTCAGAATAGTCCAGGGGTCCTCAGCAGTTTCTCGGGTTCAAACTGCCCCTAAAACTGAACAAAGGGAAAAAGAGACAGGTGCTACAGAGAAAGGGATAAATGAGCTGGAATTATGTGGAATGATGTAATTATGTGGGCGTCAATATAGAAGGCTGTAGGACACAGAGAAGGGAGGATAGGCCTACGTTTGAGATGTCACAGGTAAAAGAATTTAGATATAAGAATTAAAAGTAGATTTCTGAAATACATTCAGTATTATATTAAAGAGGATCTTTAATACACAAAGTTTAAAAGCTATGGATCTAAATCCCAAAGCTCTGAATTAACACTTAATTTGATTTCCAGCTCACTCATGGCTCAAAGAACCATAACAGTGTTCCACATACAATGGCAATGGCAGGGATTAACCCCTTTTCGTCAGGATTTGAGGATTAACAATTGACAGCAACATGATCGGATAATGAAAACAATCCACTAATAAATGGCTCTAGTACTTCATGAAGGTGGACTTCATCCTGTGCTTGGCCTGGGAGCTCTCTGTTGTTAGTCACATGAGGACTTTCTGAAGGTCACAGAGTAGTCCATAGAAGAGAATAAAGAGAAACACATTTGCAGCTTTAGTTCACCCACCATTAGTTTATGATGCCAAATGCAAATGATTATAGTGAGAAAGCACTTCTCAGATTTTACAGCCTGCAAGCTGAATGCCCAGTGGTGTCTCTGAAATGCAAGTACCGAAAGTACTGGGCTCACCACTGGAAAAACACTTCTGAAATATCCTAAGTTTTCAGGCAGCAAGGTGCCCTGGAATGAGCTCCTATGAACCTCAGTTCAAATCCCACCTGAGCTGTGGGTAAGACTCAACCCCTCTAAACGGCAGATTCCTCATCAGTATCGTGAGGTAAATGGAGCCCATGCCTCCCAGGGCGGTAGTGAGGATTATATGAGATACGTATGAAGAGCACTCGGCTTCCAGAAAGTGCTCTCTTACTGCTAGTTCTCTTCCCACTCCTTCATCTTTAACTAAAACGTGGGTTTTATTGTGGTGGTGGTGGTGGTGGGTTTTTTCCTGGGAATCGGTATCAGAGACTGGAAATCACCTTTTCTAGCAGCTATATTCTTCTCCTCCGCATGGGTAAGAATTACGCTCCTTAGTAAAAGAACCTGAGTTTTTTTTGTTTTGCTTTGTTTTGATGTTGCTTAGAATAATGTTTTTAGTAGGAAAATGTTTCTATGTGCTCTGAGCAAACTGTATGGTGATATGCATGGCATTTAATGTACCAATTGTGACTTAAGAATAAAGGATAAGTGAAGCTCTTGTTCTAGAAGTGGACTCAGGGTCTCTCCCAGAGAGCAGAGCTGTGCAGATCCGGGGCAGGGACCAAGACGCTGTCGTTCTAACCACCTCCCCCAACGGACTCAGTGCAGGTGGTTTCCATCTCACAGAAAGAGACACTGATGTAATGAACTCACGATACTGACCTCACACAACATCGCTTCCTAAAGGCTACAATTTCTGTCACACAATGACATGAAATGTCAGCACTGAGCCTAAAGGATTAACGTATTCAACCTTAAGCACCCACAACATCACATATTCAAAGTCAAATAAATCACACTTTAGCAAGTATTTTATATCTTGACAGACATACACTAATAGCCACCACGTAAACATTTATAGAGTCTACAGTTAACACACTCTGGGAGCAATTCTGAAACCTTCCGCCGTTAAACATACCCATTGCCGCGCTTACTTCCCCATTTCCTAGGTGCGAACCTTGCATTCTGCCCCTGTCTCTCTAGCCCAGCAGGTGAAGCTGAGACATGTGTGGAAGGCGCAGGCTGGAAAGACAGCGGGACAGCCAGCAGCATCACCTCCTGCTCTACTGGTGAGAAAGCCAGGTGTAGGAGTCTCCAGAGAACAGGACTGTGGGCAGAGCTCCCGAGGAGGCAGTCGTCGAGCTCACGGAGCTGCCTTTCCTTCTGTCCTCAGTCCCTTCCTGGGTGTGTCAGGAAAATGCACAGACACTGGCGTCAAAACAGAAGAAACAGAAGGAAAATACTGCCCAACTCGAGCCTCATCTTTGAGGTCAAAGACGATGACCTGTACAGCAAACGGGGAGAAGGTGCTTCACAGATGCTCTGGGTTCCTGTAGGTGATGGTCAGTCAGCACGGCCGCAAGAGGAGACACAGAAGAGGCTCGGGCAGACCAGGTTGCTCCTCGTCATAGGTGCTAGAAAGAAGATGCCTGGCTCACACACAGGACCACGTGGGAGAGAACCGCCATCAGCCAGGAGGCAGGAGTGGCAGGAGGAGAGAGCCTAGGCCATGGGCTATGTTACAGGTCCTGCAGGAAAGGCATGGGGGGCAGGAGTGTAAACAGTTTCGGATTGCCTAGCTGGAATAATTTCCGGGGTGCTGAGCTGCAGGAGTGGTCCCTCGGACCTGCTCCCTGGCCCTGGGATTAAGGCAGAGGAATATTGTCCCCTGGGCTGCTGGGGCAGATGGAGGTGTGGCTCTAGGCTGTCAGCTCCAGGCTGAGCCCTCTACTATCTATTAGGATCAGCCAGCCCTGGAAGGGACAGTCTCTCCCCAGGCAGAAAGGGTTTTAAAGTGTCAAAACACCGAGCTATAGAAAATACAAATAATACAACAGAACTATCTACTCACTTCCTGCTTATTGAGAGGAGACTTAGCTGCCTCATCCTACGCCACAACTAAAACCCCTCTTGGCATGCTAAGGGAAGGACAGACAGCAACTCAGAAGAAAGTGCCTTTCCAAACCCACTCAGTATGTTGAATGCGAATGTGACGCATTTACTCTCAGCTTATGACTGGGACGTGCAAAGCTGTTAGGAGCACAGTAAAGGGGGAAGGTAGTAGGAAGTGTCGGCAAGGGTGGAAATGAGATGGAGGAACCATGGTGGGTTTTAATTGCCTAAAAAGCAACTCTCTACAACTTCTGGGGAAACTCCTGAAGGCGAAAACACAGAAAACAACTCAGCTTCAGAAAGCATCACTGAGCTTGCTTCCAATCTAACAGAGAGCTGCCATGCGAGGCACGCCGTCTTCCAAACAGTCACGTGAACAGACGCTCATCTCTGTGAACCATACATTTGGGCAGCATCAAACCACTGGCTCCACTGCCAACCAACACATCTTCTTAACCTCTTTCATGGAAGCCAACAATATGAATTCCCTTAAACTCCATGCTTTGAATAGAGAAGAGAGATGCTTACAAGTGCTTAAGGCATTCTGATTTAGGAAATGTTTAAAATCAAGACTACCCAATTTTATTTGAGGCACACACTTTTCAACTCTTAATGGCTACTTTAATTCAACCTACCCCTCTGTACAACCCTTCTCCATGACCTTCCCCTCTCACAGCCCCAAATACGGTGAAAGATTGGGGTACTTTCTTTTCTGTACAAGTAACATTTACTCCTCTGCATTTAGAGCCTAGTTTTAGGAAATATCAAGTCTGATAAACATGCAGGACAAGCTAATTAACAATAAATAGTAACAGCTAATACTTGTTGAGCATGTATTATGTGCCACTCTGCCAAGCATTTTATATGCATTATCCTCTTGGAATCTTACAATTCTAGAAACTAGGTATTATTACCATTTTCATTTTCCAGATAAGAAAGTCAAGGCCCTGAGAGACTAAGTACCTTGCCCAAAGTCACACGGCTACTAATGAGCAAAATCAAAATTTAAATCCAGGTTGCCAAAGGTGTAATGACTAGACTGCTAAAGAGACACGGTTGATTCCCATGAACTTCTGATTTCAGCGAAAAGGGCACGCTCTCTCCGTGGGAGCTCTAGCAGCCCTCGACAGCCACAGTGCAGGGACAGCAGGGCACAGGTCGGCATTCCCGACCTGCCAATATCCCCAGTGGCTCTCAGCCTCTGGATTCTCTAGAGCTGGGGCTGACTGACCACAGGTGAGCGTTCCAGGGAGGGTAGACGTACTGGCTTGACAAAATGGTGTGGCTTTTTTGGTTAGTAACAGGGAGAAATTAAATGGTATAAGAAGACAATCATACCGAGAGTCAAGGACCTTTGTGCTAGCATTGCTGATCTGGAACACACAGCTCAAATAAGCTAAGCCCGTGGCCTTCAGGGAAAGAATTAACCTGTTGCCAAGTAAAGTTTCTCAAAGAATTGAAATGTTGTCAAACTAGCTGAACACCATGATGTGGTACAACTTAATGAGACTATATAGATCTTGAGAAATATAAGACACAGCTCTCTTTCCACAGACTGATTTCGCAAGTGATGGTTTGTTCTTTCCTGGGCGCACACACACAGTGGTAGGCGAAATGCTGTAACTCAAAGCTGTCTCTTTTTTAATTAAGTACAACATCTTCTACCCTTCCCTTTAAGCAAATCCTTCTGAATCATTTTATTATATTTTAAAAGTTAAACATTTTTTAAAGTAAAAATAAAAATCTGAAATAGCTGATACAGTCATGCTAACTAATCAGTTTTCTTTAAACAAATAGACAACCTCCTGAGACACAAAACACATTCCTGAGAAGAGAAGCCATCACACAAAATAAAATCAATCAACCTCGGTGCTGAACCTAAAAGAGGGAGAGGTTAGACATCCTCACAAATCAGTAACAGGCCTGAGGTCTCTTCCCAACTGAATATTAGCAGAGGAATGGAGAAGGGAAAGGGGTGGTGGGGAACCAGAGGCTTTGACTGAATGGAAAAGAGAAGAAACACAAATTTACTAATATTTGTTCCTGAGAAAAGTGTGAGTTACTCACCTGTCTACGGCTTCAACATCGAAGCAAAACCTCTTCTCAATAGAGTCTGTTTTCCTCCGTGTGCAGGATTTGAGGGTAACTGACTCATCTTCTCCCTGTTGGGAACACACAGACTGTCAAGATGAGGCCAGAATATGAGCTCTGCTCCTCTCCAGGACAAGCAAGCCACGTAAACAGGAGTGATCGCTTCATCTTCTCAAACCTCAGTGTTCATGACCAGAGGAGGCGTAAGGCTGACCATAAACCTTCTCAGGCAAGAACCTCATGCAGCTATAAGTGCTGGTCAGCCATGTTCTACCCAGAGCCAAATGTCTTCAGTACTGGTGGAGCATGATGGTACAGCATCAACCCACACTAGATTAAACTTCTGTTGCTAGTGTTTTAAATAGGTTGAATTTGTAGGTTTGTTACGCGTTGAAACAAGATGACCTTGAGGTCTCCTACCCACTCGGAGCTTCTGTGATCTTGGTTCAGTCATCCTTTCTCAGGAAAACCTTCTTGGGCCAGGTCAAATACCCCATGCTCACATAGCATCGTATACCTCTCCCTCCCTCGCAGCACTGATCACAGCTGAAATCGTCTGTTGATACGAGCGACGATTCAAACAATGCCTTTCTCCTCATTAGACTCTAAGCTCCCTGAGGACAGAGACTATCTGTTTTTACTTCACCCTGTGTCCCCAGAGCCCAAACAGGCCCTGGAACAGAGGAGGGGCTCAATAAATGTTTTAACGGGTTTACTGAAGTATTAGGTTGGTGCAAAAGTAATTGCGGTTTTTGCAATTGTTCTCAACCTTTAAGTCACAATTACTTTTGCACCAACCTAATATAACTAATGTGTAATAAACTGCATATGTTTAAAGGACAATTTATGAGTGTTGTCATTTGTATACATCCATGAAATCATCATCACAATCAAACTAATGAACATTTCCATCACCCCCAAGTTTCCTGCTGTCCCGTCCCTCCACCCAGCCCATCCCCAGACCTGCGCTGGATCTGCTTTCTGTCACTCTACACGAGTTTGCGTATTCTTTAATTTTATATAAATGGAACGCCCCTTTATGTCTGACTTCTTTCACTCAGCATAATTGTTTTGTGAATCAAGAGTTTATTTCTTTTTATTGTTGAGCATTATTCCATAGTACAAATGGAATGCAGCAGGATTTTACTAATTTACTGCCTAGAAACAGAAGTTTCTGTCCCTGATGTCTTCTCTTTCTGTCACATGGGAATCTAAAGTTCCTGTTTCTCCTGCTTCTCCAATCTTATTTTTTTCTGAACGAGGGGAGAAATTAGCAAACGTGCTTAGTTTGTTGAAATAATCGGAAATGTGACTACGTATGGTAAAATTTAACCACGCACTAATGTCAGAATAGCACACAAAACACAGAAGACCTAGGAAGAGACAGTTTACATTCACAAGCCTAACATCTATTGTCTTTTACTGAATGGCTGAGATTAAGTTATCAGATTGAGAATTGCTTCTTATGCAATGTGTAAATGTATGCGTATAAACGCCCAAACACATGGGATTCTGACCATGTGAATGTCTAACTGCATTTCAAATTGAATGGCCATGGAATAGCTTCTCCTTTGAAAGCTTACGGGGAGGTGTCCCCAAGAAATGGAAGGGAACAGGGGAATCTATAAAAGATTATCAAATATAAGCAGAAAAAAGATTCTGTTTCAAGGATGACTCAAATCAGAAAAAAATCTGTATCAGAAAAACATATATATAAAGACAATCTGTTCAATTACTGATGGTTTAGAAACAGTGGGGGATGCAGATAATAACCACTTAAAAATGAAAAGTCATAACCGTGACAAACTGCGATAGAAAAGAGGCAGGTTGTGCTACAAAAGCCTAAATTCAGAGGACCTGACCTGATCAGGGAGGTCAGCAAAGGCTTTCTCGAGCTGGGACTTGAAAGAGTCATTAAGAGACAAGAGCAGGAGAAGAGGATAAGGATGGAAAAGAGCAGGTGGCAAAGGCCCGTGGTCAGGACCCATCCAGCCCAGAAGGAGCTGAAGGAAAGCTGGTGTGGCTGGAATCCCAGAGCAGGAAGGGAAGTGGAATGAGAAAGAGTTTGCGGGAGGCAGGGGCCAGACCATGCAGACTGTATCCTGAAAGCAGTGGGAAAATAGTGAAAGGTTTCGTCAGGGAAAGGACAGGGCTAGTTTCGGGCTGCTCCTGCAGAGGGGTACCTGGAGTTCAGGGAAGTCCCTTTCACTACAAAGGGTCTGGTTGCCAATGATGGAGCAAATCTGCTCACATCTCCTGGCCACAAGCGAAGAGAAAAGCAGGTATTTTCAAAGGAACATAATCCAAAGGAAAGGGACAGTGAAAGGAGAGGAAGGGTGGAGCAAAAGCACATTTGGACGAGGAAAGACCCTATTATCTATGGTAAGTCTACCTCACGCTGCTAGGAGAGCTTTGCACAAACACGTGTATAAAGACACCTGATTCTCCTTTCTAACTTGAGAAACACCTCCAGACAGCTAGCCTTCATTCTTCCTCCATCCTAACGCTGAGGAAACCAAGTCCACGCCATGGAAAGCTATTTCTAGGTGTTATGCACGATTGTTAATGTAAAACTATATATTAATTTACATATTACACAATGAGCTATAAATAATTCTGTATCAGCATTGCTATAGGCCTCAGAATCAGGAGTTGTGGACCAGAATCAGGGTTTGAGTACTGGCTCTATAACTCATTAGCTGCGTGGCCTTAGACATCATTTTCTCTCTCTGAATATCAATTTCCTCTTTTGTAAAAAAGGAAAACTGGATAAAAAAAGGATAACATAGGACAATAAAAAGACTTAGAAAAATATGAGATATAATATAAATACAAGGAATTATTATTAGGAAAATTGATTATCATAATATCAAGCTTCTAATATAGTGCTCATTGTGTCCCAGTTTCTGCCCCAAGAAAGATTCATATAATCCTCTTAACTCAATGAGGTATTTACTATTATCTCACTGAAGTCTGGGGACTCCCAAATATATCCCCCCTAATTGGTCTCCACTCTCCACTTTCAAGTGTGGTAAGAAAGAAGTAGAGAAAATACAAGAGTTCTTCATTAAAGGTTTAGGAAAGCACAAGATAAAAAGCCCGAAAATAAAGACTGTTTAAGAGAATAATTCCATGAAACTGATTTCTAGAAGGACTAAGAGTTGGAAAGGGACGGTGACTCACCCAAGAAAGGCAGACCTAACTCTATTTCCATTTCATGAATACCAGGAGAGACCTAGTAACATAAATTTTTAATATTCCGTCTAAGTGTAATTTCTCTATGTTTTGATATTTTCACATATCAGTTTTCCTGAGATTATTTATAAGTCAACCTCACCTCTGACAGGAAACGTGAAAAGGGCTTTGGCATTTTTTGCTTTATATACAGGGAAGGAATAGAGATACCGATAAACTTCCCTGTTGTGGCCTAAGTAGATAAAAGCCAGGAAGAAAAACCGGACATGGTAGAGAGCATGGGGGCCGCAGGAGGGAGCAGCAAAGAGCGCCATCACAGCATGCAGCATGACTGCCTCGGGCAATGTGATTCCAAAGCCAGCACTCTAGCCTCTACACTGAAATGCCCACACATGCGCAAACCCAACAGGGTGCACAAAAATGCACCCCAGGTAGGACCGGGGTCGGAATACTTAGAGAGGACTAATTTACCAACAGATTAGACACAGCTGAAAAACTACCTAAACTAAAGGAAGAACCAGAGACATTATCCAGAATGGAGTCCAGAGATTTAAAGAGATGAAAAAATATTTTTACTGAAAATATTAAAATATCTCCAGAAGGAGATAACAGAAATAACGAGAGGGAGCAAAATCCAAAGTGATAATCAGTAGGACCTTTCCAAAATTATTGAAAGACACCAACCCTCAAACCCAGAAAGGCCAAAAATTCCCAAGCACAACAGATTGAAAAAAAAAAAGTTACACATAGGACCATCATAATGACATGCAGAAGGAAGGAAGAAGAGAAGGAGGGAGGGAGGGAGGAGAGAAGGAGGGAGAAGAAGGGAAAGGAGGAGGGAGGGAGGGAAGGAGGGAAGAAGGAGACATGAAGAGCAGCCAGAGAGAAAAGACAGATCACCTAAAAAGGAAATCAGGCTTCAGTAAGCGGGACCGAGGAAAGGAGAACCCTGGCAGCAAAGCATGGAGTCCCAACAACAGCCCAGAAGGCTGATCCAGCCTGAATGACTCTTCGAAAGATGGCCACAAAAATATCTTCCACCCCACACTCTTCATACAATGTGACCTTGACACTCCGCCCACTGAGACAAGGCCTGCATCCACCCCATTTAAACTGGGTAGACTTGTGTGGGCTTTTGTGGCTATTTCCCTGAACAGATAGGACAAAAGTAAGATGATACGACTTCTAAGGCCAGATCTTTAAAAGGCAATGCAGTGTCGGCTTTCGTTGCTGGAATATTCACTCTGGAAACCTTTAGCTACCCCAAGGCCACCATGCTGTGAGGAAGCCCAAACTAGCCCACACAGGCAGGCCCTGAGACTATACAGAGAAAGTGGGAAGTGATGGCGATGAGGAAGGAAGTAAGCTACAGCTGACCAGCCTTAAGCTATTTCAGACCCTCCTTGTTCCAGGGATACTCACCATCTGATTGCAGCTGCGTGAGAAACCCTGAGCTCAAACCACCCATCCAAACGCTCACCAACCTACAGAAACTGTGAGAAATACTAAAATGCCTCATACGGTTTTAAAGGTTGCTAAGTTTTTGGATGATCTGTTACTCTGCAATAGATAACTGGAACATCTAAATTGCCAACTGGCAGCCCTGGAGGTACCAAGTGACAGTGGCATGCGTCAATTTCAATGGATGACGTCACTCAAGAATTTGCAGCATCTAATTACATTTGACACACTTAATATCGCATAGATGTGAAATACAAGAAAATCTTTCTTAGTTGTGATTCTTAATATAGTTTAGAGCTACAAGTAATCATCTGGTTTTAGTTACTTTGTAGGGTACTATGCCTTCTGGAACTGCTATATAAAAATTAAGAAAATTACAGTGAAACACTGGAAGTGTTACTTTATACACGCATTATAATTATTATTCATTAGCCAAGCATGAAATTTAAAATATGAACTCACCCCCTTTCCTCCTGACTTTTGGTCAAATGGTACCATGGTGATTTGCTTGGAATCCCGCTGATATGTACAATAGTGCTTCACCCAAGATGTTCCAAAGTGACCTGCAAGGTAATGTTTCCCATAAAACATCTATGTATGTCCCCTGCACGCCAGAAAAACACACAACACGTAACCCACAATAGTAACCCACAATGCTCACCTACCCTTAAACTTTCTAGGGGCAATATATTCCCCACACCAGCTAGAGTGGAACAGGCAGACATCTGATCCCACAGGCTGGAAATGGAACTGACCCAGGGCTTTCCCCAGGGACCAAGGAAGACTGCTTCCCACTAAATGCTACACCCAGTGGGTCTTAAAACATAAGGGAAGTAGAGGTTCCCTGGAGAAATTCATTCACTTTCCCATCATCAATCTCCATTTGACGTTCCCTTTCTCCCTCCTGACTGGAGTAAGATGATTGAGGACAGAACACAGAAAGGCTCATCAAAGCACTTGTCACCATTTTCAGCTGGTGAGATGACTGCATGCTTCCCACACAGCTGCTCTGTGACTCTGCGCACTGACATACAAGGACTCTGACCTACTTCCAAGCCCCTAATTGTCACTTCAGTAGAACTCAAGAAGATCTGAAAAACAGACAAGGAAACTCAGAGACACCAGAGATATAGAATGGAACTGTAAATGCCCAAATGTAATCTAAGGAGTTTGTAACTCAAAATTCTCCCTTAGGAAAGAGGGAGATTCCCCACAGTCAAATTATGACAAAGTCTCTGGTTTTACCCCGTGCTTGGCCAATTACTCTATTTTGAACAACAAAGTACTATTAGAGGAAGAAGGCATCTTGGCATCATTAGCCTGAAAGGACCTCAGTCAATACTAGTCTTGGATGCTTACAGAGATCACATAGCAGAAATGGTGAAAAAATGATAAAATGAAGAGATTTAGCAAACATTTAATAATTATTTTTCAAGGTATGACTGCCCATTGGAAGTGTTGGATGTCAGTCAGTAAACTTAGAAAGCAATACAGTAAGTGTCTACATTGGAATATTAAAGACAAATGAAAATACCAACCATTCTAATATATCTTTGTAGCTTAGAGAAAAAAAATTCAGTGGTAGCACAACACAAAGATTCCAAAAGTGCGGTATCTTGGACAATTTGCGCATCAAAACAAATAAGGACAGTAATGAATTTACCCTATGAATAAATGGGAATCTGTAAGTCCAAACTGATAATGGAAGGATGGATGGATAGATGGATGGGATGGATGGATGGATGGATGGATGGGTGGATGGATGGATGAGTGGATGGATGGATGGGATGGATGGGTGGGTGCGTGGATGGATGGATGGATGGATGGATACATGGATGGATGGATGGATGGATACATGGATGGATGGATGGATGGATGGGATGGATGGATGGATGGATGGATGGATGGATGGATGGATGGATGGATGGATGGATGGGACGGATGGATGGGACGGATGGATGGGACGGATGGATGGATGGATGGATGGATGGATGGATGGATGGATAGATGGATGGGATGGATGGGATGGATGGATGGATGGATGGATGGATGGATGGATGGATGGGACGGATGGATGGGACGGATGGATGGATGGATGGATGGATGGATGGGATGGATGGATGGATGGATGGATGGATGGATGGATGGATGGATGGGATGGATGAATGGAGGAGGGAGGGAGGGATGTAGGAAGGGAGGAAGAGGAGAAGGGAGGTTGCTTCCTTACAGCACACTAAATAACAACTAATAAATGTGGAACAAGTGGCAGAGATGAGAAATCGTCATCTTGCAACCATCATAGTAAAGGTCAGTTCAGGCAGGACTGTCAATGGATGCTGGTGTGTGGGGAGCAAAGTTCAATGAAAAGAAGGATATTTATGTGGTCTTAAGGTGGCTCCCCACAGACTGCTAATTAGTTACAAGGGGAAATAGTGACTGTACAGGGGAAAATCCAGGTAGTACCTTGACGGGGTCATCAAAATTAGCATCACCAGTGAGGGACAGAGGGCCATCTTGTGCCCCCAGATGTGGCACCCAAAAAAGAATGCAATGTTACTTGTACAGGGTTTGACCAAGGATGCTTGACCTGAATCTAACCTTGAGGAAACATTAGACAAACCCACACTGAAGAAAAATATATAAAAGAACTGCCCTATATTCTGCAAAATTGTCAATGTCATGAAAGACAAAGAAAGGCTGAGGAAGTGTTGCAGATAAAGGAGATTAAAGTCATGACAACTAACAGCCAAATGACATCCTGCACTGGAGAAAAACAAAATGCTCTGTAAGGGTATTATTGGGACAACTTACAAAATTGGGATATGGAATGTCATTTAGATGAAATATTTTATCAATGTTAAATTTCCTGGATATGGTAACTATGGTTACATGAAAGAATATCCTTATTTTTAGAAAATACACAGTGAAGTAAAGGAGCATGGTATATGCAACCTGTTCTCAAATGGTTCAGAAAAAATTAAAATTGAGTGTGTATCTGTGACTGTGGTGTGCACAAATACATACCCACACAGAGAAAAGAATTGTGGAAAAATGGTGAAAAATTAGTGCATCGAGTTAAAGGTCATATGGTTGTTCTTTTAGTATCCTTGCAACCTCCTGTAAGTTTAAGATTATTTCCAAAATAATAAGTTATAAGAACTTTCAAACAACAAAAAAGCTGTATCTCAATGCTCTGGAGTCCTGAGTCAGAGAATCAAAATGTGGTTCTAATGACAGTCAGGACACTAATGTTGAAAGAACACAGGAAGTGTTTGAATAAAATTGCATAATGTAATGTGAGAATGCCAAAAAGCAATACTGATTTTATGTATGTAAGAACAATAGTAAATTAAGTATTATAAGCTGACATTGAACTATATTTTTACTGCCCTAATAATTTATATTTTCAAGTTGACCTTAAACTTTCTGGGGGAGATCTTCTCATTGGGCAAAGAAGGCATCACTTTATATCAAGTAGGTATGAAACACAGAACTAAAGTAACTTCTGTCTCTTATAAACCTCAACAAGCTCATCCCTGCAAGAATGAGGGCCGTTAAACCCTCATCACAACTGATGTTCCAACCCCCAACCCACTAATGTCCCCATTCCCACCAGGGAACAATTTCAAGCCCAAGCAAATTTTTGAGTAATCACTCAATAGAATAATCACTGAAACCAAGAGGATTCTGTTCCATTGGGAAGCTTCCAGGAGTAAAGACATTTTCCTAACCCAAAATCAACAGAAGGACATGAAAGAGCACAAAGCCAGCAAAACTCCAGAAGAAGAAATGAGTCCAGCAAAAAAAAAAAAAAAAAAAGCAGGAATGGGAGGGAGGCTAGAAGAGCCATCCGTTACAGACAACAACTGACTTTCTTGTCTCGCTAGCATGGGTGAAGTCTGGAAGTGCTACCGCAGTAGCACGGCCCCGTCACAAAGCCTCTCCCAGGCCTAGCGCAGGAACTGGAGTCCTCATTGGAAACTCCTGGTCACCAGCACCTGGCATTGCTTTCCTTGACAGCATACCAACGGGGCAATGAATCTTCTTCCTGGCTCTGGGAGGGAGCTTTTGTTTCTCCTGTTCTTAAAATGTACATGTTAGGATGACAGGATTTGAGGCGAAGAAGGAAAGGGCCTAAGTCACGATTGTTTGGGCCTTGCTGAAACAAGTCTCAAAGGAAAACAAAATCACTAAATATTAAGTCCACCAAAAGATACAAATGCTCACTGACAATCAGGTGTAACACACAAGATCCTTCCATGGCGTCTACGCCACGGGTATGATATTCAAAGCTAAACTGAGGGTACAGGCACCTCAAGCGTATAGAGTGACACGAGGGAGAAAAGAGCCTCAATGCATTCCAGGTTCCCCAGGGAATTCCTAGTTACAAAGAAAACAGAATTATGACCCTTGGTGGTAGACAAGACTTGTGGACATCACTCTTCCAGTAGGAAACAACTATAAATTTACTCTCATTCATCCAAACCTGTATTTACAAAACACGACTCTAGATCGGGCGCTACTGGGTACACCCTCCACTTCTGGACATAAGGCATGAGTGCACCCCAAGTTACCAGTGGCCCCGGGCACTCACGTTTCTCCTGAACGTAGAGGTACCCTTCCATGGAGTAGGGGCTGATGGTCTTGTGCTCAAGGGGATTCTCCTTCATCTTTTTCATCAATGACTCCACTTCTGACCTGGTACCTTCAAAGCGATTTCTTGTCTGGGATGAAAGGAATTGTATTCAAATCAAAGAAATAAAATCCTATTCCCACCTCCAACAATTCAAAACATCAATTAATAGAATCCTTAGAGCTAAAAAGCAGATAATTTAATTCCAACGTCAGCCATCTCAAAATTAGGCAAATATTCAAGAAGTATACTTTGACCTAATGTCCTTTACCACATTTCTCAAACTCTACGGACCAACAAAACCACCTGAGGAACTTGCAGAAAACGCAAATGCCCAGGCCTCAGCCCTAAAGGTGAACTGAGTACCTCTGGACCCACAAATGTGCATTTGACACAAGCGTTCCATGTGATTCTGATTTGGATGGTCCCTGGGAGGGTCCACCGCCCAGCTCCCCCTCAGGACTGGACGACTCATTTCTCCAGCAGTAGGGAATGCTGCTTGCTGTTGGCTCAGATGGTTCCCTCCTCTGAAGGGAGCTGCTTCACTGAGGGTTCCTCCCTTCCCCAGGGCAGCCTGTACTCACCCAATGATTAGTCTAGGGACAAAAGGGCCAGGGGTCAAAAGCCTGGCCCCTTTGCCTCTATTCTGGCCTGAAGGACATACCTGCTCGCAGGTGCCCATGGCATGGACTGAGACCTGTGTCGCAACTGCATCACGGCCCAACTCCTGCACGGGCCTCACTTTCTCATAGGTGTTTCTGCCAACACTGCTCCCTCTAAACCTGCTATGTGTAAATTTCCACTTCAGAGTCGGC
The DNA here is from genome assembly GCF_964194185.1 of Rhinolophus hipposideros. Lineage (NCBI taxonomy): Eukaryota > Metazoa > Chordata > Mammalia > Chiroptera > Rhinolophidae > Rhinolophus > Rhinolophus hipposideros. Next base: position 17,731,709 of record NC_138069.1, on the reverse strand, counting down.
CTTCTGGGGAAGCCGGCAAAGGGGAAGCCATGTTTTGTGAAAACTTTTCCAAGACTCTGCAACTTCCTGTTCTCTCAAAAGACACAGGAAAGCATGTCGGGGCTTCTAAAAGCCATGCCATACAACCCACATGGATGCACTGGGTTTCTTTTCTACACAGGATCATCCAGGGACAAAGACAATATGCAGACTTTCCACTCAGTGCAAAGGGGCTTGAGCCCTACTGACTGCTAACCAAGAGCCCCAGCCAGGACTCTGAGCACTGAAACGTCCTGCTGTGTAAAATTCGGGAGAGGAGGTTGGGAGTAAACCACACTGGCACGGATTTCCTGTTAGCCTTACTAAGAGTTGAACAAGAGCACATCCTTCGAGCTGGAGGTCAGCATGTGTGCCCCACCCCCACCCAACACACACTCCAAGGTCTTGTGTGGCCAGGCAGCTAAATGGACAGAGGGGGGCTGGGCTGGGGCGGGTGGGGCTTCCACTGCCAAAGGAAATCCTGACGCTAGTGCTACAGATTTAAAACACAATCAGCAGCAGCACTTCCGAAAACATAAATAGTGCTTTGAAATAATGGAGGAAAGGATGATGTCCTAACCTGGGGCCACCAAGCACCCTAGAAATGCCTGCCCCCAGATGCCCTTTGAACCCAAGCAAGACTCATCCTCCTTACCTGCATTCCAACCCAGATAAGTGACCTCCCTGCCACCAGAACCGTGGTTTGTTTTTTCCTTTCCTTAACCAGGGAAAGGAAGTCTGCCCCTTTGCCCACTCACGTTCTGTATGCTAATGGTCAGCTGCGTCTTGAAGTCACTGAAATCCTTGGCCAGTTCATAACCATGGTGATAGAAAGTGAAGAGTCCTTGCAAGAATGCCAGGAGCTGTAATGGAGATAGAAAGGCAAGGTTCACATAAGCCAGACAAAGAGATATATATAGCTGTATCTGCTTTCCCAACCGTGATTTGAAAGTCTAGAATAAAGTAATAATAATGGCTAACACTTACTGAGTACTGTTTGTATGCCGGGCACTGGAACTTTATGCACCTATCTCACTGAATACTCACAACAACCTCTGAGGTAAGTACTATTATCATCGCCATTTTAATAATGAGGACGCAGGTTCAGAGAGGTCAAGTAACTTGCCCCAAAGCACACAGTAGGTGGCAGCCAGGATTTGAAACCAGATCTCCTTGACACCAACACCCAAGCTCTTACCCTGTGATTCTCACCACCACCTCCCAGGAAAACCATTTTCTCAGAAATTGAAGACCAGGACTCCAACTAAGGTTCCTTCTAGTACACTTGTAATATCAGGTTGTCATACAGAAGGGTGTGGTTATATTGACAACCAACAAAGAAGGGAGAAAAGGAAGCTGGCATGTTCTGAGTCTACAGCCTCACAGGCAAAAGGAAATCAAAGAAAATCATCCAGGTCAGACGTCAGCTCAAGTGTGTTTCTGTGCTTTCCCCAAACTATCCAAAAGTAAACACTATGGATTCCTTTATTAAAATACTCCCATGTTGCCACATTTTCAGTTATGATGGTTTCCTAAATGCTCATGTAAATTGCCTCAGGCTAACAGTAAGCCTATTCGTTGTTTAGTCTTGTCTTTAGTGAAGAGTGAAAACATCTGTTCACTAAAATTCTTACAACATGTCTTCATATACTTAAAAACTATTAATGCTCCTGGGCCCCTGCCAGCCAGCCATTCTCCAAGCTGAATAATCGTTCCTGTAGTCTTTCCTCTCAGAGCCTATATGCAAACCTCACTGCTGTTATGCTAAGCTGGCCCCCTGCCCAAGTTCTACACATCTTGCCTCAGTTCCAAATCTCTACCTGAAAAGGGATTATACTCAAAGTTTGAACAAGGTTTAGAAGAACCATTACCTCAGCTCCATCACAGGCTCAGTTCTACTACATTTGGGGACCATCCCTGTGTTAACTGAACTTTTCGATGCCAACTCACATGTTCTGAGCAGTCCACTCCGACCTCCCTCTACCACATGTGACATCAGACACAGTTGCTTTACTTTATATTGCTGTGTTTAGCTTTTCAGTCCCTAAATGAATATACCTTTACTTACTAAACACAGTCTCCCTTATTTTCACCTAACTTGCCTTTTCTAAGAGGCAGCCCTAATAATGAGGTGAAGAGAACTCATCCCCACGCCCCTACTCTCCCACCTTGCTTGTGGCAGGTACGGGAAGCACCAAGGTAGGTGCTACTTACTCTACCTGTGCTCAGAGGAGAGACCTGTCTGTGGGCTAAGCCACAGGGCCAGCCCAGTTTATCACAGAGTTCTATGCGGGGGAGTCAGACAAAACCCGGTTTCCAACAATATGGTACCCTGACTGCTCCCCAAGCATCTATGCCCTCAGGTCCTCATGGGAGGTGGGGAAGCAGGCATTGCTGGATCCTCTGGCTCTAAGGGCATCTAATAGCACCAGATAGATCCCTAACCTAAATCAGTGAACGGGTAGTAACTCACACAGAGTCACCGAAGGCTACTCATGGACCCTTTTCTTCAAAGATACCAAAGGACTTTGGACTTACTCTACACAGAATCCTTTTTGGCGGAGGCCCATACTTTTCTCTGGATGGCTCCAGTAGGAGAGAAGGGGCTCTTGTGCCCAACCCAGTGCTAGCATCCAAGGAGACCTGTTCCAGCTCTTCCCTCACTGCTGTACATGCGTGCTGTGTCCCATCACTCTGCTGAGGCACTGAGCCATCCTCCACTACAGAAAAACGTAGGAGCTAATTCTAAGGTCGTGCCTTCTAATGACTCTGATTTAGCCTTCACTTAACGTCAACGGGGTCTCCCTTGCTCACGGTCATTAAATGTCTCAAACACGTCACTAAGATGCCACCTGGGCATACACACAAGAGCTCCAAAGGCAGAGTTACCAGTATTTCTTCTAGTTTTCACTTCCTTTGTTTACCATGCATGACTGTCCATTTTTCTACGGGAAATGATTCCTTAGACATTGCTATCTTTGGCCTACTTCCCTTCCTTCGACCCTCCCAGTCCATTTTCTGCCCTCTCCCACTTCCTGACATCCCCCTTCCCACAAACTATATGAACCTTTGAACATACTACCCAGTGGGAAAGCACAGCCCACTCCTCAGAAAGCCGGGCAAGGCCCACGGAAGGACTCCAGAGATGGAAAGATCTGTCTGCCTAGAAGAAACACTTTTACTCACACACACAGAGGAAGAGCTTGCCGTAGCTCACCTGCTTAGCCAGTAAGTCACACCATCCACCCAGGCTCCTCCCTGAACAGTCAGCAACACAGAAACAGAAAACCACCAAGCAAATGCCAAACAATACCCTCCCCGCCTCCCTTTGCCTTCTTCCCCATCCTTGTTTGCCTCAGAGAATAACTGAAAAACAAAACAACAACAAAAAACTATTCCTATTTTCTAGCTGACAACATAGACCTAATTTATTTTTTATTTTTTTAAATAAGCAAATATGTAACTGCTTCACATAATGCTGGCTGCATCATTCTGGACTATTGGATAAATATAGGTTGTTTTCATTCATGCAATAGAGCCACAGTTATGGGTTAAATTATGCCATCCTCTCCCCCACCCCCGATCCCATCCCACCACCCTCAGCCCCCGCCAAAAAATATGTTGAAGTCCTAACCCGCAGGACCTCAGAATGTGATTTTATTTCGAAATAGTCTTTACAGAGGTAATCAAATTAAAATGAAGCCAATAGGTCTTAACCTAAAATGACTGGTGTCCTTATAAAAGGGGAAATGTGGACACAGAGAAACACACAGAGGGAAGACAGCCAAGTGAAGATGAGGGGCAGAAGTGAGGTGTCTACAAAGCAAGGAAAGCCAAATCCTGCCAGCAAACTATCAGAAGGTGGGAAGAGGAACGGAAGGATCATTTCCCTACAAGTTTCAGAGGGCACATGCATGGCCCTTCCAACCTTGATCTCGGACTTCCGGACTTTAGAACTAGGAGGCAATACATTTTTGTTGCTCTAAGACTTTTGTGGGACTTTGTTACAGCGGCCCTGGCAAACTAAAGTAGCTATCAAAAAGCATTCATTCATACAACAAAAAGAAGGACAGAGAGTAGGCTGGTGGGAAGGTGGGCTGAGTCAGACGTGTAACTGCCTTTAACTCATCCTTTACAGGAAGGTAACGATGCTCTCTACTAGTGCCCCAGGTTGTGGTACAGACTGAAATGAAATGGGCTTAGCACAGGAGTGCCAGCAGCAGCAGCTCAGCAAGAGAGACACAATCAGACTGATGTGTCAGAAGGGTCCAGGCCTGGCTGGAGAAGGGGGAGCTCCAGGGCAAGATGCAGCAGACGAAAGGGAAAGAAGGAAGGCCTGCAATGAGGCAGAAGCAGTGAGAAAAGACAGGAAGGCACGGCACCAGGAAACAGGGGACACTCAGAGGATGCGGAACCTGGCAAATGTGAGAATGAGGTCTCTGCAGCGCTAGGTAACCTGCAATTCTGAGAACTCGGAGAGCACAAGGAACAGGGCTCCACCTTCATGAAGTCGGTATGTCATTAGCAGCAACCCAAATCACCAGGACATTTAGTACCTCCAAAAGAAAATAAAGGTTTCCAGGGCACAAAAAAAAAAATAATGGGTTAGATCCCAGGAGCTGGGTTTTCTTCCTTGGAACACTAAAATCTTGTTTCTTTTTCTGAAGGTCAGTAACATCCTGATACGTGAAGTTACTTTCTAAGAAACACAGTCAATGGGCACGGAGGTTCTTTGAATGGCCAAAGATTCCCTTGACTGCAACCACCCCAAAATATGAATACCTACCCCAAGTACCTCAGCACTTTAGTTCAATAGATTGCATCATGGTTTCCTTTCCACGTGTAAAAATCAAATCCTGCTTCATTGAGATTAAAGGCCAGACCAGTTCTGCTATTACTAGATGTGATCTTGGAGAAATAAATAAATGTATTTCCATTTCTTCATCTGAAAAACAGTACCTACCCTCTGAGACATTATAAGGACTGCATGATACAATGTTTGTAAAGCTCTTATTATTAGCACAGTACATGGCACAGTTTCGGCTAATACCAATTATTACTTCATGTTCTTTTGTACAGTCTAGGCCACTGGCTCGGACTTTAACGTGCAATGGAATCGCCTGGAGGGCTTACTAAGTTCTGGGTCTGGGATAGAGTCTGAGCATTTGTGTTTCTAGGACTTTGAGAACCACTGAGCTAGTCAGAGGCATTTTCACTGATGAATCTCTTCTCACTGTGCACAGCTCCCGGAGCCCCTGACCTGCCTACAGGCTGGTGTGCTCAGAAACAAGAACTTCTGTAGAAAAGTGACGGTTATACATACGAATCCTATATCCAGCCTCTGATTTAACTCTGGGCAAGTCCCTGTCACTGTCTGTTCATTCTAGCATGAGACCAGAAATTACTGTCATTAGCTCTCCAGGTCTTTACTTTATGACCTGAAAAATACCTGCAAACCACAATGGTTTTCTACTCTTTAAATCCCTCTGGCCCTCCTATACCATCGATTCTGTCCGACCTGACACTGAACTGCTTGCTGCCTTGGCTACCTCTCTGCTATATATATCTTGCTTCCCAATGAGGCTGTGAGCTCCTCAGACACAGCAGCTGGGTCTTCAGCATTTTCTACAGTACTCAGTAAATAAATGCTTCTAGAATTACCAACACTATATTAAAACAGGTGGACCCCATTAATATTGGCACCTGACTACTTTGCTCCTTTGAGGAGACCCTAGGGAACCAAAGCTGATACATTCTCAGAATAAAAAATTAATTAACTGGGTGCTAATTAGCAATTATATAATAAATATATAATAATTGGGTGCTAATTAGGTTAACTCTGTTGTAAGAATTTTACATAAATAAACTCATTTAATCCTCGTAATATCTTTATATGGTGGGTGGTATTATTTACCCATTTCGCAGATGAGGAAACTGACCCTAAAAAAATAAATAACTTCCCTAAGAACACACAGTTAGGAAATGGCTGAGCTGGGATTTAAATCTAAGCAATCTGGCTCTAAACCCCTTAATATTGATGCTATGCTGACTCTCAAGAAAACTCAAGACACTGATCTACTACAAGAGAATGCCAGATAATATAAGAATAAATCCTGTAGATTTCTTTAAAAAAGAGAGAAAGAAAAGGAAGAAAAGGAGAAGGAAAAAAAAGGAAGGAGGATGAGAAAGCCCACCTAAATCAGCAGATTTATCCAGCTGAGCCCAGCCTGGATTGTCTGAACCCCAGAGATGTGTAAGAAATAAATGCCCATTGCATGAAGTTTTATGGTTATTTGTTACCCAGCAGAAGCTAACAGATACATTACCTGATTTACTAGGAACATCTACTGAGAGATCAAAGTGGACAATAAAAAAACTGAGCTCAAAGATGTAGGGATGGAACTCATCCAAATTAGGCAATTATAGAGTATGATAAATCAACACACATTATTACATATACCAGAAGAATTATTAGAATCACATTTTTTTGTTGTTTTTTAACCCCACCAGGAATTCTAATAAAAGCAAGTAAAAATACCAAAGGCTGACTCTGTGACAGCATTTGAATTCTTGCCCTGACCACAGGAAACAGTTTCAGTAAACCCCTGAAAGGCTGGCTTTAACACACCTCTGTGTCCTGAGCAGGGAAATCAACAAGCTTGCTTTCTCAGACAGATGGTTTCTCCCACCTCACAGACCCTACAATGTCTGAAACCACTGCTAAACAGGAAGTTGGCTCTAAAGTTTCCAATATTCAGATGAGAAGACTGAGGTAATTAAGACTTCTAAAAGTCTGCCAGATAAGGTGGCTGAGGGTGGAATTCTAAGATCATAGTTTCAGTATAAAATAAGCATCAAATTCCAAAGTCAACTGGGCTCCTGATGAAACTATTAGCAAGTCTACATGTCTACAAAGCATCCCAAAAGTTCACAAATTAAAAATGGAGCATAAAACACATTCTTTACTAAAAAAGAGGGTCGTTTTCTTTAAGCTTCTTGTAGTTTTATTCTTATTTGTTTAAGAAAATCTCTCTTTCTTACACCTAGGCGGATAAGAGACTGAGGGCCTGGGTCAAAATCAGAGGCTGCATTTTGGCTGAAAAAATGCAAGGCCTGCAAGAGTGTTAGATCGAGGCCCATATGCTCTCTGGTATTTCCATGACGTCTTCCTGCTGCAGATTCTGAAGGTAGTGCCACAGCGGGGAGGAGCGGCACCACGTCTGCATGAAGCCACAACCACGCTGAGGTGGCCTGAGCTAAAGCCAGGTTTGTTCCCACACTGCAACCTTTCATGTCCACTGGGACACTCTGCCCAAGTCCAAATGCAATCACGGCCCACTCTACAGACTCTCCACGTTGCTTGGTGATAACAAACCTATACGGAGAAATCGCTTTATATGGCATCTTTTAATGCGTGGATGGGGTGAGGAGGAACTCTGAACTCAGGAGGCAAAAAGAGAAAGGTATCATGTACATTTCCCGATTTCCTTGGGTCACTACTATAGTTGGATTATTTGAGGGAAAGAGGAAGAGGGGGAGGAAAGTTAAGGCACAATGAAAGCTTCTCCCTGCTTTACTTCCACCTGCAGACCAAACAGGACAGCATAGGGTGGCGAGAAGAAGCGACTGCTGCTAACTGCGCTGTCTGGGGCTGTACAGGAACAACTACAGGAAATAAGCCAGGGGAGCAGACTGACACAGGCCGGCTCCTCAGCAGAAGGCACAGCATCAGGGCTGGTCAAGCTTCTCATCAACAACTCAGAGCCTCTTGTCACCTAGGCAGCTGGAATGAGGGGAGGGGAGGAAAGTGTGGACACGCCGTTCCACACAGCATCTACTTACAGGCTCCACGAACTCAAACATCTTTCTCTCTTGGACTTCCTGCACCTTGAAGACGTACTCCAGGGACACTTCGTAGAAATGCTGCCGGACCAGGTCTACTTGGCTGTCTGCCTACAAACAAGAGGGAATGCCAGAGAAAAATCAATGCATGACCCAAGAAGAGCATTCTAGCGAGCAGGAAAGGAAAAAAAAAAAATCTCTGGAGATGGTTTTAAAAAACACATTGAAGAGCATGAAACAGAAATAAGAGTAACGATAATGGTCGGATGAGCACTGTGCCCCAGCTGTACATACGTTACCTGATTCAGACCTCATTGATTTTAGTTACTCGATCCTTACGAGATTCCTAAAAGGAAGATATTATCTTCACCTCGAATTTATAGAAGGAAATGAAGTCTGCTAACATTAAGGAACATGACGTAGCTGGTTCCGGGAAGAGCTGGGACTTCGGTCCCGGTCAGGGGGCCTTCAAGACCCTTGACTGTCCTTAAACCACTGGGCAGGACCACCTCCCACAGCCTGCGACAGGCCTGAGTTCCCACAAAAGAGAAAAATAAAACCTGCAGAGCCATCTCCAACCCATCCTTCTTAGTGAGCAAAACGGTTAGAGGGCAGGGCACCTCAGAAAAGGACACTTTCATTACTCCCAGGTACTTCCTTGGTGTCAAGGATGAACTGTCAGTTTATTCCAAGCAGAGTCATTCCATTGTTCCCTGTGAACCTCACTTCTCCCTCTGTGCAGGTGTGTGGCTTTTCCAGGGTACAATTAAACCACTGATCTAGGTTCCAGAACCCAGGGGAGAAAATGCTGTGGGTAGCAAAATGCAGCGCTGGTCAGTACTTCCACTATCCCGGGAACGCTCTTAACCTGTCCACAATGGGACTGTGTCAATTCATTCTTTCAAAGCAGATATCTACATTGCAAGCACATTTCAGTGACCCAAGAAAAGTGGATTTTTAATAAAAAATAATGTCCTGCTAATAGGAAACAAAACACTTTTTCTTTAGAAGGGGTCAGAAACCATTCTATAACATCTTTACAAAGACAAACAAAGCCCCTGAAGGGCTATGTCTTCCAGTTGTTCCTTTGTCAAGGTTCCTGCAGAGGAACTTTGAATAGATCTTTCCTTCCTTTACATCAAATATAGTATTGCTACCCTGACATCTTAAGGACTTGGCAAATGATTCATTTAATTCATTCAAGTATTATGAGCAAAAAGGAACTTCCTTCATGGAACTCACAGCATAGTCAGGAAAAGAGATGTTAATCAAATAATCATGCAAATAAACAGAAAAGTACAAATTCTGATAAAGCACATGATGCTATGAAACAGCATGAAGGAATTCACTCAAATCTGCTAGTAACTTCCTCCCAGGGCAACTCACAAGTTAATACACGGAAGTGAGCCTGCTGAGAAACTGCTGAATAAAACCAAAATGCAGGGCAAAGCCTGCGGGGGAAGTTGATACCTGAGCACTGACTACTGTTTATTTGGAGGCAGGGTTTCAGAAAGTGCTGTACCCCCTCCCCAAGGGTAGCTGTTTAGACAACTGGGCAGACACACCTTTTGTGTGGGCTCCTGCCAGCCAAGGCCCATTGCATTTCTTTGTAGTCAAACCCAGCACACTTCCACATGCATCTACCTGGCTTGCAGACCTCACACATCCTCCCTGGTAGGGCTTGTAACTGAGACTGAGGCTGAAAATAAGGCCGTTCTGCAAAGAGCATCCTGCAGTCAGGCAGGATGAAGGAGCCAGAAGGGAAGTCCGAGGAGAAAAACAGCAGCGCCCAGCATCAGTCAGACAGCTGGCAGAGCAAATGCCTGGGCTGCAATTGCAGTTCTATTCTTTTCTACTGGGGAGATCGACTCAAGTCACTTACCCTCTCTCTGGGTCTCCTTCCCATACCTGGAAGGCAGAGATGATAATATCTGCCCTTGCTCTGAGGAGAGCTGTTCCAAAGAGAATATGAGCTAAAAGACACGAACCATTTGAAAACCAGAAAGTGTCCTGTGCACGTTGGCTGTTATCCCCACCAGGGCTGTCAGAGTGGCTGGGCTTCAATCACTCCTTGTACCATAACCCTACCACATCATCTCGGGGTGGCTACACTCCTCTCCTAACTCGTCTCCCTGCTTTCATTCTCTTCCCCTCTCCTTCCAATCCAGTCTCCACCCAGGAGCCAAACACCTTTCCTAAAATCTAAACCAGATGTTCTCGCAGCCACTTTGATGCCTTCCCATGGCTTCCACCATGGTCCACAAGACCGGGTATGACCTGCCCACCCATCCCACCCCACCTCCTCCCAACTCATATGGATCGCACGTGCTCCAGCCACTCGGGGCTCCTTGCTGTCCCCCCGACACGCCAAGTCTCTTTCTTACCACGCAACCGTTGTACTTGGTATTCCTTCTAGGTGAAAACCTCTTCATCTAGAGAAACATTCAATTTTTTTAACTTCAATGCACAGTAAGAAATACCTTGCACATTATGACCTAATATACATTTATAATTAAGTGTAATACACTTTCATATTTTCCATCTGTTCCAGCTTACTCTACTCTATTTCATGACCCAGTAATTCAGATTTTTATGGAACCCACAATTATAGAACAGGGCCCTAGCTTTTTACTTAGTTCCCTCCTTCTCATCCTTCTGGTCTCAGTCCAAATGTTACTTCTTTAGAGCAGGCTTCAAAGAACACATTATTTTAGATAGGTTACCCCAGGGAGTCTCTACCTTAGCTCCCAGTTTATTTCCTTTTCACTACATGAATTTTTCACTTATTCCTCTCTTCTATATTGACTACTGGAATATAAAGTTGATAACAGCAAACACTGTCTCGTTTTTCCACTTTTCTATCCCAGTTCCCTGAATGGTGACTGGTCCATGGTGAGTATTCACTAGATACTCAAGGAATGAATGAATTGATCTCTACACGGCCATCAGGACCCAGCACCCAGAAGAAACACGGATACACTTCCAAAGGAAAAGGAAGACGGAATCCGAAATGGAACAGTATGTCTTTTGTCAATGCCCCTGCTTGTCTGGGCCATAGAATTCACCACATCTTTGGCTCCCACTGTAACGGAATTGTAAGTCAGGATTCCACCCTACCCAGCAAACCACTCAAGAGAGTTTCCGTGCCTATAACTTGAGAAACTAAACCTACCAGCTTGTCTGAGACTCACCAACCATTCTGTGCTTCTTAGAACAGAGATATTCTCCTGGACTGTAAGTTCCACGAGGGCAGATCCCTCATTTCACTCCCCACAATACTCCCAAGGCCTGAACAGACTTTCACAGGGGCGTCCAGTGAATATTTGTTGAACAAATGAATATGGTCTCTGAAGCAAACTTCTGAGCCACTGAAGAATACACTGATTTTTAAAAACTCATCCACTAGATGGCAGTGTCATCCCACATCGCTGCCCCATAATTTCACCCACCAGGATCTAGATGGGCGGGAACTTAAAAATATTCATTTCAGAGACCTGCAATCATGGAATGATTCTGGATAATCAAAGGAAGCACATTTCATTAAATATGTAGCAGGTGTTTAATAATGCTCCTAAACGTTGATTTTTTAAATAAATGTGAAGAAAATCATCACTAAAGAGCTGGAAGACCTTGAGCAACTCGCTTGACCTCTCCAAGGGCCTCAGTTCAATTCCAGGAGGTTCAACCAAATGATCACCCAAGTCCCCCCATCTAGGTCAACTCTATTTGCATGACACTTGGGTTGAATAACAATGGCAGGCAGCCAGAGAGCACCATCCCTCCCTCCCAAGATGTTGACAGAAGTAGAAGAACATACTAGGTTAAAGGAAAGGGCTCCAGAGTGGGGAGCCAGGGTGCACATCCTCGCTGACCTGCTCTGGGCAGACTATTAAACATTTCTGAGCCTTGGTTTCCTTATATGTAAAATAGAGGGAATACACCTGTACTTCAACGTGTGTCTGTGAGGATTTGAAAAGATTCCACGTAAGTGCTCAACACAGTACCTGGCACATAAATGTGCATTCAGTAAACACTGGCTGCTATGGTTGTTGTTGTTAAGTAAAGGTATCGTCGCTATTGTCATTATTATTAGATTTTTATTTAATTTAATTCAATTCAAGTACAACCAAAAAGCAATGCTTGAGAACAGACCAGGACTTGCAAGAAAGACCTTTAGCTTACTCCTGGCTCTCAAAGTACTTAGAAAGCGTGAATAAGTAAAAGACAAGTACATCAAGGATTGTAACAAAAGAGCATAATGAAAAACTGTACACTAAGATATATACTGGCAAAGTCCATGCTGCAGACTGAATGTGTGCGCCCCCTCAATCCCCAGTGTAATGGCATAGAGAGGTCGGGCCTCTGGGATGCTTAGGTCATGAGGATGGAGCCCTCAGGAATGGGATCAGCTCCCCCACCACTCGTGCCATGTGAGGACACAGCAAGGAGACAGCCAGCTATAGACTAGGGAGCAGGCCTCACCAGACACCAAGTCTGCCAGCACCTTCCTTAATCTTGGCCTTCCCAGCCTCCTGAGCTAGGAGAATAGATTTGTTGTTCATAAGCCACCCAGTCTATGGCATTCTGTTATAGCAGCCTGAACAGACTAAGGCAATCAAGACAAGAACCATCCAATTTGGAAACAGGATGGAGGAGAGCGGGCCAGTCAGAGGGATAAACTAACGCTCTCTGTCTGTGCAGCAGCTATAATCTGCCGTCGCCCACAGGAAACAGGCAGGACAGGTGTTTCGAAGAGTATTTCACAAAGGGACTAAGCGCTCAGAGAGATGAGGGCCTGTCCCCGGTCACACAGCGACTCCACGGCAGAGCAGGCCATGAAATGAGGTACCTCTTTGCCAGCCAGTGCGTTGGTGCCTACACTCTGCCATCTCAGGGGAATATGGTAGTTCCATGGCCCGTAAAGAGAGAACATGTTGGACTCACCCCAGGCCAGGTCAGCAATATCCAGGCCTGGAGAGAACAGACCAGAACACCCCCGCTCTGGGGAAGGCCACGCCTACAGGATAACCATACTGTGGGCCTCCCACTATCAGTAGGTACTAGAACAATCACACACTTGCTCAGGTCTTGAACACTTCACCTCATCTAACTGCTTAGAAACTATAGGACTGACCAGGTCTGGCCATTGTGATCCGCGGCCAAAAAGACGTTGCTTAAATATACTTTCCCAACCCTAAATGCCGTATGATGTTAAAAGAATGATAACTGAAAAGTAAGGGCATCAGGACAGATCCTAAACAGAATTATTGGATATTTAGCATGGACAATTACATGTCCTTGAGTATCTTCTGGTACCTATGTCCCCAGAACTGGGAATAGCCTTTTATACACCATCAATGAAAAGAAGCATTTATTTAGCCTTCTCAGTCACATTGGGCAAGATGTACTTGAGTAGCTTTGCTACTTCACGAACCATCTCCTCACACACCCTACTTCTTTTCCCTACTCGGGCACAAGATCTTTAAGGAAAAGTTAGTGTTTTCTACATTTTACGATTTATACCAAGTCCTCGATTCCTATTGGTTGGCTGGCCAAGAACTGATCTGCAAAGCCCACTACAAACACCAGTTGCTAGAGTGGTTGCTGAGTCCTCCCGTCACTCAAACGATTGGCTTAAACACCCAAGCAAAGAGTTCTCAGACCCACACGTTCCTAACCCAGGACGTGCAAGAGATCCTGGCTGGCGGGGGATTGGATTCCACCGTCTCCTGAGTTGTCTTCACCTTCCAACCTTGGGCCCTACCATCTTCATATGCATTTTCACTTGACAGAAGTACCGGCATGGTATTTGCTCAAAAGGAAGGACATTGAAGAATGAGGGCCAGCTTAGAAGTCACAGCTGCTCTTTAGCACATACCTGAGAAAGGTCAAGCAAATTGTTGAGTTAAATAAAATGACATTCATGTAGCCAAATTTGGAGTTTCACTTGGAAACTGTCCTGTGTCCCAGAAATCTGAATTCCCTTGCCAGGCCAATCTCCGTGAGCTAAATAAAAACGGCCACCACTTTGTGACTGCAAAACTGACTTTTCTTTCCAAATAAACTACTCTAAAAAGATCCCATACAAATCCAAAAGACCAGGGACAGGTCGGAGAATTTGCTTTTCTGAAACAAGGTTACCAAAGCACAAACCATATGAGTGACAATAAAATCTGCTTTAAAAAAAAAAAAAAGACTAATGCCAAGTACTGGTTGAAATAATTTTTTAAAATTAACATTAAGGAATGATGACCAAAGTGCTTCCGAGACTAACATTTCAAATTACTGACATAAGGCAGAAAGTCAAAAGGTGAGATAATAGAGTACAGAATCAAGGTCAAGGGTAAGAGAAAAAATCTCAGTTTAAAAGCACATTCTAGTAATTAGCGCTGCCCAGCGAGGAGGGTGATCTTGACCAGTGTCCCTCCGACCTTGCCACGCTGGACAGCCACAAAGGATGTGGGTGGCTGGGAGTATAAAGGTGGTCCCCGCATCACGCATAGATCAAGCTCCTGGTTTCCGAGGCCTCTTCCAAACCCAGGATCTTCTGGCAAAGAGTAACCAGCACAGATCCTATCCACAGCACCATGGAAAAATTAATACTTTATTCATGATAGTAGTAAAGTGTCTTACCTCCTGAAGCTGAGATTCTTTCTTTTTGGAAGACAGATTCAAGTGTTTTTCTAAGATGCCACAGTACTTCTCTGTCTCCTTGTCATACTTCTTTTTGGCTTCCTGGCACAAAGAGGAGAAAGGAGAAGAGAAAAAGAGTAAAATGTTGCAGGAATAAAAGCCATCTGGGTCCGGATCTCTCTGCTCATCGGCACAGCTTCATCATTCCCTCAGACCACAGAACACCCAGCGCCTCCTCTTCAAATAATGCCCATTCAATCCAGCACCCACCCATCAACAGGTTGGTGGCTTTGAGTGTCTATCGTGGAGGCACCACCACAATGCCAGAAATGAGGTCACCCCCAGCATTTCATAGTGCCAAAATCAGGACTCCACCTTCTAAGGGCTTCGATTATGAAACAGAAAGGTCTAGTTTCTAACTCATAAGGATGTTCCAAGCCAAACGAAGGAGGGAACTTACCTAGGAAGCAATCCCAAAGCAAGATCTATAGCTTAAGTGGGAAAAGTCTAGCCTAAGGGAGATCCAGTTTTAACAGTGTTCAAAAAGTACCCAGTATAGAGACCCAGATATCCCTTGATGGAATAGTATCACACATGGGTCTTCCGTCTGAGAAATAATTCAAACCAAAGAAGACATTATCATCACAAACACACCCCTGCAGCAGCATTTATAATAACAACAAGCCAGCAGCAACACTGCTGCCCAAGGACTGGGTTGGCGATCATGAAGTGTGGGACGGCCAATCAGTGTAACCAGGAAGGCTACACAGTCCTATGTTAAAATGCTCACAACAGAATGCAAAGTAGTGACAGCACACTGCCAACCAATGCATCCTACACAGCAGGTCTACCTGTGGACAAGGGTCAGATGGAAAAACACTTCAATGAAATACCTGACTTAAGAAAATGGAATCATGAGTGATTTTTCCCCCTCCATTTGAGAAATGTTTATTATCCTTTATTAATTGCTTTCAAAATGAAAAATAATACACATACCATAATACACATAATCCCTGCTCTCCCACAACGCCACTGAGTCACTAAGGTTCTATTTTTATCTCCCATTTATAGATAAGGAAAACTCAAGGGAGGTTAACATGTAAAAAGTTGTCGAGAATGACTGAGCTGGGATTCGAGCCCAGGACCAGCTGCCTCCAAAGCCCACGTCTCAACCACACATGAGACCCACTGTCACAGGTATCTTTTCCTTCCACATTCCAATCGGGATGGTAGGCAAGGGGGCTGGAAAGTCAGCACTAGCCTGATGAACAGGATCAAATTTACTAAGTTCATCATTCCTGCTTTTGACTCATGGGGAGCCCACAGGGGATATTTTTCTGTACTCCAAGACCTACAGGAGAAGAAATACTTGAGCAGCTAGTTAGGGAAGCTCAAAGGCATCTCTATTCATTTCATACAGATATAATGTACAAACACTCTTGTTAGGCTCCTTTAGCACTGGAATACAAGACAGCAGTGGTCCCTCCCTTCATGGTGGGGATGTTCCAGTAGAAGAAAGACAATTAACCACTAAACAAGTAAACCGCATAATTATAGACTGCCACAAGTGCTGCGAAGGAAATAAACAGGGTGCAGTCACAGAGATTCTGCAGATAGGGAACTCCAGAGAGGCCTCACTGAGGAGGGGAGGTGTGAGCTAAGACCTGCTAATCACATGACGTGTAGAGTGGAGCCTTCTAGAGCAGGAGAGCAGTGAATGCAAATGCTCTGGACAGAACACAAGGAGTCAAAATGGCACAGGAATCACCAAGAAGCCATCACCTGACACCCTGACAAGCTCCCACGATGTCAGACACCATTTATCTGGTGAATAGCAAAATTTCTCAGCCTTACAAAGTGGGCAGAATCATCAACTACCCAATTTTAGCTGACATATGTCAATTTCTAGAAATCTTGAGTTTTGCTTAAAAGACGACTTACATACAAGAGCAATTAAACATACAGAAGCAACTGAAGAAAAAGCCCGAGGAGGCATTACTCCTTCAAATTGGAGAGGTACAGGCAAGACACTTGACTCAAGCAACTCTTTTCCTTTATAGAAACCGGCGACCTAGAGCTGAGGCTCCAACTCCCAATTAACGCTCACTTAGCCATTCCACCAGCGCCGTCATGAACCCCGGGACAGTCCAGATGGCCAGAGGGGAGAAAAGGCCGGGGAACATGAGTCACTGACATTCTGTGACTTTCTAGCAACTCGAGCCTCCACATTCCGTGTTCAAGAGGATGGCCAAAGCAACAGAAATGTCCTAAGCATGTCCTAAGCAGCAGCCATAAGACCTCTGCAGAAGTAACCCTACGAAGATTTACATAATGCTCTGCAGATGGGAGGGTGACATTACTCAGTCACTTAGGGACAAGATAGTGTTCACCTTCCAGGGAGTCCGCCCGTGGGTGGCTACGTGGATAAAGGACAGAATTAGGATCCAGCAAATCATTCCCAACTCTATGGACTGACTCTAAAGAAGTCACTGTCCCTCTCCAGGATTCAGTTCTCTATAAACTAGATGAGATAATTGCTCAGGTTTCCCCTTTCAGCTCAATGACTGTCTAATAAAAGAAGAATAAGGACACCACCTCCTCACAGGATGGTTGGGACTGAGTGAGACAAACCACATACGATGCTTAGCAGAGTGCTCGGTACATGGCAGGTGAGTCTCAGTGAATGACGATGATGGTGGTGAAGGTGATGGTGATGGAGATGACGGGGTCCACCATCTAAATCTACCTCCTTCTTATTAAGACCATGTGTTTCCATGTCCCATGTCACCCTCCCTGACACCACCGCAATTTGAGGTCAGATGGTTACTTATAGTTTGTGTCTAATGCCTTGCTCCCCAGCCACACCACATAGGCACTGTTCTCCACCACGCACGAGGATGGGGCACAGAGCCGGCGCCCCGTCTCTCTGTAATGAATGAGCTGTGTGCACTGACTGTAAGAGCTAACATCAAATGACTGTGTGACAGACACAGTTCTAAGCACTTCGCATGAGTTCACTCATTTCTTCCTCATAACCACCCTACGAGGTAAGTACTACATTATCCCCGTTTAGTAGCTCAGCAAAACAAGCACAGAGTGGTTCAGTAATCTCCCCAAGTTTACGTGCAAGTGGCAGACGTGAGATGTGAACGCAAGCAGTCTAGCTCTAGCGCCCACTCTTATCTACTATTTGCCAATGTCAATTCTACTCTCACTCATAGAGCCCAGCTTGGGCTGCAGGAAAAATAAACTCTCCCAAACCCAGAACCTTAAACATAGGGCCACGGTTATGCCAAGCTCCATCCAGGGTGCTCTCCTGCTCCGAGAGACCACCTAGCACAGGAATGGCCCGGAGCCCGCCTCCCTGGTCGCCTTCACACCCCACTTTCTAACTTCTGCTTCCTGCAAGAAGCAACAGGTTGTTATAGCAACGGCAGCAGCACGAGAGGAAGAGGAAGGGTAATTTTAGCATCACACACGCAGAGTTCAGAAACTTTAACTTTGCCGCTGAAGAGCCCTTGCTGGTTAAGTATTCTTGAGTCTGCTCCTTAGGTCCCCTAGTAGAACGTTTGTTGTCACTTTGTATTCTCTTAAATGCACATAATACTAGGATATAAATGTATGGGTGTGGAGGGTTCGTGGAGAGCAACAGGTATACTGGGTGGGGTGGGAAGAAGGAAACGACAAAGGGGGAGGAACGAACAATCACCCCCATCGTCATCACATCATGAGAATCTGAGTGAGAGGAAACATGTTTTGGTGAGCACACATCTTCCTTACATTCTTTATGCTCACATTTCTCACCTTCCACAGCCTCCTCACCCCCCGACCTGGAAAAGTACCTGCTCCTGTCATTACGATCACTGGTACTAACTCAACGGGAGCCTCACTCAGACTTCGGACCCTCCTCCGTGGTAACTGTGGTAACATCCAAACCAGTGCCGAGGGAAGAGGCAGAACGAGAGGCGTCCGCGCTCAGAGGGAGAAGTGCCTACCGGAAAGATGACTCAATACGCAGGTCCACTCCGCCTCTGCCTCAGAGCTCTCCAGAACCTCCAGGGCCACTGCTGTGTGTTTCAGGAGTAGGAGGCACAGGCCCCAAGGCCGCTGAAGAGAACTGGCTCAGAGGGCCTGTGTAGGCAAGAACTCGGAGGGGCACTCACCACCTTTTCTCACCCATCACTGTGTTTGCTCAAAGTTTTGCACAAAATCTGAATGGAACAAGGCACCCTTTAAATGATACATTCCTTATTCTCTGATACAAAACCAATGAGCTCCAATTTCTTCATAAATGTAAACTGTAAAGTTGGTAGGAAAGTTCTGTAGAACTAGAAGAAAAATCTTTGCCATGGTCCCTCCTTCAAAGTACGGCCAACCATCCTGACTGAACTGGACATCATCTCTTTCATTTTCAGAAAGCAGATGCACTTAGTTGGGAGAGGGGAGAGGACCTCCACTTCCCACATTTAGGCTGTCATTTTCCCACCTACAGCCACCTCTCAAGGCCAGTTCACCACGGAGTAAAATCCTTACCATCTACACAGGCAGGGGGGTGACATTGCCCCAAACTCCCTGCAGGTGGCGCAAAGGACTGCGGCTGAAGGACTCAGTTCAGAAAACCAGGAAGAAAATCTTGGAAATCCTTTTGCTTTCATTGATTCCAATGAAAACATCTTCCCCTGCAGGTAGCCTCTAACACTTTACTGAGGTCAAACTGGCTAGGGCTTCCTAGTGATTTATCACAGGGCAGGGGAACCCCGGAGACAAATGAACAAGAACCACTTTGCAGTCTTTCTGTCACACATTAGAACCAGCCAAGTTGGGGCTACAGTCCTTGCAGGTCAGTGATCACAAATGGTGGGTGACCTCTGGGCTGAAGTAGTTCCACTATTTGACCTACACAATGTGAAACACATTTTTTTAATTACTTGCCAGCCTTTAAAAAAAAACCAACAAGCAATTTCACATAAAACTCTGACTTTACAGTTTCTCTTGAAAATATTAAAGATCTACAAAGAGGGCTCATTTTCACACACAGCAGAAATGGGCTAAGAACGGAGTCCCTGGACCCACAGGGCTCAATATGCAACCTGCGTTCCAGGCTCTGAGTCCTGGACCTCGCAATAAATCCAATCCCACATTGTCCGAGCACACAGGTACCTATCGACTAACACAAAGCAGGAGGAGGCGTGGTTCGTGGTTTCTACCTTTGGACCATTTATGAACCAGCACAAAACTATGACGTAGCTATCAAAATACCAGAATGACTGCTGTGGGGCTGACCACTCAATCTCACTTCAGATACTTGTGAAGAACAGATGACCTAGTTTCCAGGCTTATCCACCCAAGAGTTTCTGAAGATGGTGGGCTTAGATTTTCTGAACATTTTCTAAAGTGGGTGTGTCTTCCAGGCTACCCGCCCTAAAATCCAAGAACAAGGGTTGCAAAAGTCTCACCTTGGCAGCCCCAATCTGCTCCTTTCGAAACTTCTCCAAGGGTGTGATGAGCACTTCACTGGCATTCTCAATCTGGTAAGGAAAAACAGGGGAGGGGGAAGGGGGGACACAAAAGCAGTATTAGTAAAAAATTGCAGCAGTTCTGGCACAAAATGCCTCCCCATGTCTCAGTATAAAATTTGAGTAAGCAATATTGGGTAAACATATGGCAATTGTTCAAACTACTTGAACTGACATCATGTCAAATCTACAACTAGTCATCCATTCAAAACACATTCTTCCCGTGCATGATTCATATTGATTATGTAAAAATAAAAATTAGGACGTCTAAAAATGTAGGCATCCATCTTGAAGATAGAGGGAAACTGGTGACAGGGTAGGGTCCAAATTTCAAGCTTGGGGTGACATCTTGTAAATGCTCATTCACCTACATTATTTAAGTAGATATATTTAAAGGAGAGCAACACTGAGTCTAGATTACAAACAAACAGAAAGCATCTTTGGACACCTGGTGGCATGGAAACCTTCCAGCCAGGTGTGTAGACCAGCCAGCACTGGGCTGGGGTCAGGACATGTGTGTACTGACCACTGGCTGCCTCTCAACTGCATCTCACAGCCTCAGCTCCTCAGGTCCTGTACTCCAGCTATAAAGTTAGCGGAATGCATCTCAAATGTACCAAACCTGTCCCACTGCCACACCTTTAGCATTTGGCTGTTCCCTCAGATGCTCTGTCCCCAAATCCTCGTCGGGACGACTCAATATTTACTGCAATTCAGGTTTCAGCTTAAAGGTCACGTCTTTATGGAGGCCTTCTCTGACCACCAATTGAATCCAAAGAAACTTCCCAGCAGCCCACCAGCTGTTTCCTTCAGAAGTAAGGCAGCTGCTTCACCACTACTCACACATATACACCAACCTTGTAAACGCTCACTTGTCTACCACTAGCCCCAAAACACAGAAGTGTTGAAACAAAGGAGCACTCAAATAGTTTTCAAGGATTAAATGAATGAATGAATGAATGATTTCTTGATTGGCTGCCAACAATGTGACCATGAGCAAAACATTTAACCTCTCAGGGCTCCAATTTCCTCGTCCACAAAATGAGTGGGCTAGATTGTTCCAGTTCTAAAATTCCATGGTCTTTTCTAAAGCAGTACAATATTTTACAATCTTTCCTCTTAAGTCATTCAAAGCTCACTCGTTGCTCAACTAATTATTTCAGGAATCTCATTGCAACAAAGCATTATTTTCCTAAACCACATGCATATCCATCACAATGAAACCAACAGAGTAAATGCCAGAAGCCACAGATGGACATAGCAAAGAACTAACTGGACAAAGTGAGGGACAGAAGGTGGCAGATCTCCAAATTTATTGCCATTTGCCTTTTTGTCAATTTTGAGAGTGAGCCACACTTGAATGTTGCAACGTTGTTTAACTTGCTTGATTTTTATTGTTATTTGATGTGGCTTAATTGGCTCACTTGTTCAAGTCTCCCATAAATCAAGGGCAAATCTTGGGAGCTCACAGTGGTGTGCTGAGCCCCCTAATGCTTTTCAGCTTTAGTTTCATGTTAGGCTCTCTTGGGAAGCTTTAAAAAAAGTCCCTATGTCCAGGCCACACTCCAGACCAATTAAATCAGAACCACTGTACTTTGTCCCAGGCATCAGTATTTTTTAAACTCACGATGTTCCAATGGGAATCCATGATTGAGAATCCAGTCCTAAGTAGATGCTAAATATCTAAAAGCAGTATCTGCTCCCCTGGGAAGCAGTGTGCCTAAGCCCTTGTCCCAGTGCTTCTACTGCTTGCTGTCAGCCTTCAACAGATAAGACCTTCGCTTTCTTATCTGTCAAAGGCAGACTACAGAGGTGAGTGATGAAGTGTGTCTGGGTCTAAGATTCTATGACTGAACTTTCCACTCAGTTCCGAGCACTGTGTTGATACTGGGGGCCCATGAGCCCATTCCCAGCCCTTACTATGGGACACGTGCAGTGATTATCAGGACACACCGTGGTGAATGCAGAATCAGAGGCATGAACTGGATATTAGTACAAAGGCCGGGCAAATATCCCAGGGAATCAGGGAAGGCTTCCCAGGAAAGATGCAGCTTTGCTCTAAGCTGAACTGCAGTGACGATGAAGGTGTCACAGGGCGAGGAGGTGGGGAAGGGCCTCGCGATGGCCAGATACTCAGATGCAGACAGTAGAAACTCAATTCACTGACATTAATAATAAAATTGCAGAGGCAAGCTGAAAAGGATAATCCAGTCATTGTTCCCTTACCCCAGGCCACAGCAATCTGCAGGATATTCATCGTGATTTGCTCACCACACCCCTTTCGCCCTCCCCCCCCCCAAATACTGACTCAGCCAAGAAACAGACTCAAAAGAATCACTTCCCTTTCTCAGAAACTAGCACACGTACAAACACACAAGCTTGCCTCTGCCTGCACCCACCAGCAACCCTGCTGTTGCCACTGCCACCACCTTCCGATTCTCGTTCAGGAACCCAGCAATGAGCAACCAAGGAAAATAGTGTCTCTACACAGGGCAGAAGGTGAGAGGCTTCTGCTCTGTTTGGAGTTTGAAAGAAATGCCCACATTCCTTGGTATAACACACAGCTGGGTTTGGATCCAGAACATGCCACTTATTAGCTGTGTAATCACAGACATGCTACTTAACCTCTATAAACCCCGAGACCGTCATCTGGACAACGGGATGAAATCGGCACCACCTCACGGAGTCACCATGAGGGTGGAAACAGAAAACGTATGGCTACAGCATGCCTTGGTAGATGCTATGGATTTACCTGTGCCCTCCCCAAATTCCTATGTTCAAGCCCTAACCCGTTAAATTAATTAAACAAGGAGGCCATTAGGCAGGTGACGCTCATGCCTTAGCAGCCTCCATAAGCAAACCAAAACCTAAGCCTGTGATGCCTCAAGTTTAAGAAATCGAAACCTATCACAAACCTATCACAAACAAGCAGCCTGGCCCACGTCAGGCAACCACTTAAGAGACAGCCAACGACATTATTTCCTTGCTGGGCCCCTAGCTCCTGTGGGGAGAGCACTCCTCACCACGTCTGGGGTGTTGCTGCCCCACTGGAATTGATTTTTGCTCAGATAAACTCTTAGAAATGTACTCTGCCTCAGTTTGTCTTGTAATACCCTAATGTGCTAGTACTTGGAGAGGGGTCTTCTGGAAGGTAATTAGGTCAGAAGGGCAGTGTCCTCATGACGGGGTTAGTGCCCTTATAAGAGACAGGACGGCTTCCCCAGCCTTTCTCTGCCACGGGAGGCAGCAGCAAGGAGGACGCATCTGCAAGGCAGGAAGAGGGCCGCCCCAGGGGCCACACCCGCCAGCCCTTGATCTTGGCCGCCTGGCCTCCAGAACTGAGAAATAACTGTTTGTTGTGTAAGCCTGCCAGTCCATGGTATTCTGGCAGCCGCGCTAACTAAGACAAGAACCTTCGTCTCAAACCATCCGTTATAAGTATGGAAAGAGAAGAAAAATGTTCATGAACGGACTCTTTCCCAGGCCTCTAGAGCACTGCTTCCGAGTGAGAAGCCCTTCTGGGGGCAAATCAGCATGCAGCCAACAGGGGGTTCAACTCAGGCCTCGGGTCTGATGTCTTAGGGATACGGGGAAGACACAAAAGAACTTGTGGATATGGAATCCCTCAGCTGTTAACACTGAACCATATCAGAATACATTCTAATACAAAAGACATCTCTTAAGAACCTGGAGATCAGCACTTGATTCTTGACTTTGCACAGTGCCTCTCTTTGAAAAACTTCTTAGACCTACCATGGCTTAGTAAGTACCCATTTACTGGGTGCCTACAAGGCGGCAGGCACTGGGTTAGGTGCTTTGGAATTAAAAGTGAAGGAGTGACCCTGCCGTCCAGAAGCTATTGGATGAGTTCATCAAGATGGAGGGCGGGGCTTGCCGAGGGGGGCACCTTCATTCCCATCCTGCTGGGAGTCAATCTAAGGTCCCGAAGACTTAAATAATTCTAAAGATCCACCCGGAAGTCATATGCCGTATGTATACACCTCCCAGTGAATCTTTAGGAGGACAATGAAGTCATTCTCAAGGTATCCAAGTACACAGGTCCTTTATCATTTACAAATGGCTTCAAACACTGCAAAGATGAGAAGAGAAGGCTTGCTCAAGAGCCCAAATGCACTCAAGTGGCAGAGCCTGGACGCGAGCCCGGTTCTCTGACAACAAATCCCATGCTCCCTGGATGTGACCACACTGGGACCAAGAGCAGCCCAGCTATACTCACCATCCGCATCCGCTCGTCTTCGAGATTCCTGAGAACAGTGGCAAACTCCTGCAAAGACCTTGCTGGAAGAGAAAGGGGCCATGACATGGATGAATGATGGGCCTTTGGCAGACTTTCCACATACAGCTTTCATGTCATGGATTGAAATCCTCTGTCACATGCAAAAGCCTAACGTCAAATGCTGCCCAACGCTCCCCTATCTTTTAATCATTAACCATTAAGGATGACCCAGAAATGCATGTTAATTCTAGCTGGCACTCTAGCTAGGGAAGGATTTCCTTCAAGGAAAAGACCGGCCTGTTCCTGAGAGGACCCAGAATTGATGAGATGCTGGCTGGCTCCCAAGCCCCAGGCTGGAAGGGGCAGAGTTCCGCTTAAGAGTTGAAAGATTTCCTGCCCAGGATTCGACCTCCTCAACCTTTGTTGTGGGGCTGCGTCAGAACCCAACCTTTTCTTTGGCACTAGAACAAAACAAACAGTGCTGCTGGCACTGGAAGCCCGTCTCTGGCTTCTCTTGGGTTCCTCCTAGGTCCCCAAGCCACTTATTAATGCAATACAGCCTGCAGCAAGGCGGTCAGATGGGGATGGTCTCCTAGAATTATTCCCAAAGGCAATAGGCATTAAGTACAAGAGCCCTGAGGATATGTGGGACTTTGTGTAATGTTGGGAAAAGCATCCATATATTCAGGATTTACAATGACATGTTTTCACTACTCTCAGCTATCTCTCAGCTGCCTTTGCTCATCCCCAGACCTTGGCGCTTTGCATGGCAACAAGGACTCATTCAATATAACTTTAAGTAATTCAGTATAACTTTCTCAATTCTTGCTCACTTCAGGGAGTCAACCAAGATGCCCAACATAAGAATACAGTGCAATGAGTAGGCCCTGGCAAAGAAAGGTGTCTTGACATCGCAAATCCTCTATGCTCAGTGTTGCCTACAAAAGAAGGTGACGGTGAAGCGTGCAGCAGCACAGCGACGTGATAAATAGTAGCCTCACCCTCAGCCTCCTGTTAAGGATACAAAAGGGAGCCGTGGGGACCCCTGTGAGCTAGACACTGAGGCCCTCTCCCACTTGAAGGCAGCAGCAGCTACATAGCCCCAGCCAACTGTTGCCAGGCCAGAAGGTGGGGCCAGCTGATTAGATTCTCCAATTTTCAAAGAAGCTGGAAAACTGGAACATTAGGATGAATCCAGTTTATATGGTAACTCAATTTAAAAACTGAGTGCCAGAGAAAACATGGCTGCATTTTGGTCTCAGTCCCTGAGCGAGCATTTGCCATCTCTTATCTAATTCTTCCGTCATCTACCTGCATTCTGCCTTTGCTCTAAGTTCCTAGTACTGTGGCTGGGGGAAGAAGAGCACAAGAGCCAAGCAGAACACTGAAGTTAAGTGGAGAGGCGAGCCCCACTGCAAACCTTCAAGTTTTCTCCTGCCGGCAGGAGGGTGAGCAATCCCAGAACTCTAAGAAGTAGCCTTGAGCAGCCTCGGGTCCCTCCTCCTCCCTTAACTCTGTCCCCTCCACCCTGCCTATGGCTTCTTCATTCATGACACTTGGATTCTTCCTCTCCATGGCCCCGCGCGGACACTGGCAGTTGTGATAAATGGCACAGTTATGACTTACCTATACACATTTCATCATCTGTTTCTGCATCTCCTATGCACTGAAATTTAAATTCATTTAAGGAATCTGCAAATTTCCTCTTCGCTGAAGACAAATCTAGCAAGAAAAAGAATGAAAAACATTAATTACTGAAATAAACTGGCTTTCATATTTGCTGCACTTTTGGGTCCTTCTACAGCTATAGCAGCTAGGAGATTGGTTCCTGAGTCCATTTCAAAGCACACACACATAAAAAAAAAAAAAGTAGACTCAGAACAGTAAGTACTTATTTATAACCCGAAATACTGATTTGCTTTAGAAGTTAATGTTTCTGTTACATTTGAGTTAACTCCGGTCCTATCTAATTTGGTCCTATTGCGAATTCCTCCAGCTACGCAGCGAGTTCTGTCATCTCCATTTGACACAGGTGGGAACCCACTTGCCGCAGGAGGGCAGGGAGAAAGCATGGGTCAGAAATGACATTAGCATCTAGAGCCCTGAGGATAGACTCTGTCACTGACCCTCCATGTGGTCAGTGAAGGTGCCCCCACAGTGGACTCAACAATACCTTCCCCCCGGTCCAACTCATTGCACAAACTGGAGCCGGGAGAAAGCGCTGGGAACTCCCCGCCCCCCAGGCACAGGAACACCTGGACTTCCTCTTCCGACTCAAGTACACGTGAGGGTGGAGTTCCCAGAACACTCTCGGCTCCCCTCATATACAGAGGGGCTGGCCAGCCTGACAAATTTCCACCTGGACTATCTCCCCGAGTCACCAAGTTCTGCCACCTCCATGGGAACAAAGCTCTGGCAATGTTTTGGATTGGGCTGAAAACATACCCCACACATGGTATCTACAGCAAAAGCTCTCGGAGGCCATTGTCAAATTTAAAAAATAAGCTTTCATTTAGGAGAGTAATAAAAGCCAATGATCCTTCCATGGGCCCTCAGCGTCTGTTAAGGGTATAAAAGCACCAAGGTGCCTTACGGCGGCCTGACAGACACGGCTGCACGGTACAAACGTGCTTAACTTAATTCCACAGGCAGCCTTCCTGCAGATTAGGTTAATCACCCAAATTACCCTCAACCATGTTTTCCTCATTGAAGGGGAAATGGCATTATGTTCAAACTCCCAGAGGAGGGAAATATGAGGCATAACTGGCAACCAGGCCTGGCTTTAATAAGATATTGAGGGGAGAGAGGAATGGGGGAATTCTGGCTTCACATGTCAACAGAACCTACTGGAATTAAAGCACCCACGATCCTCAGCACTTCTCTTTCTGAGTTCCCACGTGTGTCCCTTGAGGTCAGAGGTTATGTTTTCTCCATCTTTGCGTTTTGTTTGTTTGTTTCTCCTCCGCACACCTGGCAGTGCACCCTGCTCAGTGTGTGCCATTTAACGTGTGTGTGGCGGGCACTGCATACAGATCCTACCCCCATTGTTCAGCTCACCACGCTGAGTGTTCTTTGCAAACAATGGCGCCAGTGAACAAGCCAGGCTGGGCTGTCCTGTTCTTGGGTCTGGACAGTAGTGGCTCCCTGCTCTGGAATGGCCCTCCCAGTGGCTCGGATGACACAGGTCCCAAGCTAACTGTGGCTTTGCAAGGCTCTCGGCTCTACATGCCTCCACTTGGGGAGGAGAAGGACAAATGGGAGCCCGTAGTCTCCAGTCTCTCCCTGGTTCAGTCACTTTCATGGAATGGGGCTTGGCAACAAGTCCAGAGATACTGGCAGGGGAAGCAGGCATCTCTTCAAACCGGCCAGCCCAGGCTGAGAACACCAATCACACTCCCCGGCAAGTCGAGAAAGAAACAGATGCATCTGACAGTCAGAACACTGTGCGAAGGAAGGACATAGAAGAAGCAGAAGACGTGGTCCTCCAAGGGGCCCGAAGTGTGTCGTGCGTGGAATGTGGGCCTGGTAGTGCTCCATGTCGTTTTAGTCAGAACGTTCCCAGGTCAGAACTCACAAAGAAACGACTGAGCAAAGGGGAAGGGCAGGGTTGCTTCTTTATCCACCTAAAACTCCCCGTGCTTCCCCAGTAGAGCAAGGAAGACTCAAGCTAGACGATCTTCTCGAAAAAGTGGGGGGAAAAGGCGAAACGTGAGCCAGGCTCGGGAAAGATCCCAGCACACACCTGAAAAGCTGTGCTGCCAGGGGCAGCTGCCAGTGAAGATCAGGCATGGCTCCCACTGCACCAGGGGGCCTCCGTGGGACTGCGTGGGGCCTCTTCACAGGAGGGCCCACTTTCCCTGAGAGCTACGACGAAGGTAAGCTGATCTCACTGGCCAGGCACACAGCACAAACCTGAGGAGCGATGCGGGGCCCACGAGGCTGATAGACGCTGGCCCCTGAGGGAAGACTAAGTCACTGTGGAGTCAATACTGGGCGGGAGGACAGTGAGGACAGCTGGGTCGACTGAGAATCCCAACTACGGGACTTGGAAAAGGAATGTGCGTCCCCACGGGCTTGAACGGCCCAGGCTTGAGAGAGAGATCTCTCATTAAAGGTGCAGTGGACACCGTGCTTGTGCTTGTTCACGTCTGCGCCCCAGGCTGTGGGACAGCAACTCAAGCTGGCTTTGGGGAACCTGTCTTCTCCACTTGCACTGCATGGGGTTCTGATCATATGCTGCCCCGGCCTTCCCCACAACCTCCACCGGCTCCTGGGTTCAAGTCCTAACTCCATTGCTTATCAGCTATGTAACTAACCCGGGCTGAGCCGTACAGTCTCAGCCATTGCGTCTGACAGTTGCCAGCCCTCCCTAACCCATCGGGCTGTCAGGAGCCCCAGGGAGGCGCACTGCACGCACTCTGTCCCGTGAGCTGCGAGGCGCGGCGGGGCAGGGCTATTCTTCCCTAATCAGTAGAGGAATCCTCCAGTAACAGGACCCAGGGAAAGCAGGCCTGGCGACCTGTAATGAGGGAGAGCTCAGAGAAAGAAGACATAAAAGCACACGGCCTCTCAGGAGGGAGGTGTGGCCTGACCCCGTCCTCTGAGCTGAGAGCCTGTGCCACGTGAGCACACCTGGCTGCCTCACCTCATTCAGATAAACCCCAATCCGTGACTTGGGTCAACGGAGTGGACATCCGAAAAACAGACTTCCCGACGTCGCTGCTGCTTCTTTGCTTCAGCCATAAAGGACTGGAGACATCTTGTGTAAATGCTCCCCTTGGAGATGCAGCGGCACAGAGACTGATTTCTGGAGCCTTCACCGATACCCACAGGGCCCTACCACGCACATTCCAGGACGAGGGGAGGAGGAGGAGGAGAGGCTGGCATTGGTGCTGGGTGCGTGCCGAGCCTCGTGGCACCCTGCTCGTAGCACCCCGCTGTTTCACGTTCAGGCAGTGCAAGACGCAGCTCGGAGCAAGCAGGGTCAACAAGATTTACTTTGCAGAAACAGCCGTTGCTAGAAAGGCAGAAAGAAAGCCGGCCGGAGCGGAGAGAAGTCATAGCTGGCGGCCTCTGGGAAGGACAAGTGTCTGTTTGACAGAATAAGAAGACTGTGCCTCCCAGAGCAGACCCGGCGGGTAACGTCTAGGAAGCAGCTACAAGTCTGGCCTTGCGACGGAAGCCGCTCCCAAAGCCGCCCGCTCACTAGGGAACCAGAGGAAAGCGCCTCTCCTCCTGGTGAGACCATGCTCTCTGCCACGGCAGGGACTAATCTGCACCGAGTTTAAGAGAATTTAAGCCAAGTATGTTCCTTTCTTTCAGGAAAACAGGTTTGTCATAATTTTTTAAAAGCTGGAATCTGCATTAATTTATACAAGTTTTACCAGTAAGACCACACGCCAAGCCGTTTCCTTTTTTTGTACAACTTAACATGCATAGGCGCACACACACGCACACACACGGACACCCACATACTGACGGGCTCAAGGTAAGCTTACAATTATATTCTCAGTGCACCTACTGCCTATCTCTGACCTCCAATGTTACCAAATTGACCACCCTTAAACCGTTTTGCTACTCTGTCACATCTCCCTGGACTTAGACACTGAGGACAGGTCATAAAGACCAGCTGCCAGGTAAGAACTTGCTACAGGCTTGGGCCCTTGGCTGGTGATTGCACAGGCACACCAAGTCCCCAGGCCTCGCTAAGCTCTCCCTTCTCTGAAGGCCAAGTACACGTCCCCTGAGCCTCCTCTCCTTGTGTTAGGAATGCTTCTGGAACTATCCATGAGTGGTTTCGTGTCATTTTGCACAGGTGCATAGGACATAGCTGGACAAGGAGGCCCTCCAAACCTGTTGCGGTGATCTGAGCGGGCACAGCAAATACAGGAGGGCTTATGGGTGGGGTGTCTGATACGCCCCAGAGCAGGAGACCATGGTGAGAGCTGAGAGGTGGGCATCGGCCCCTTCAGGACTACAGCCTTTCCCCATTCCCAGGTAAAACTCAACAAGCACAAAACCAAATTCTCTCTCCTCTCCTACCTTCTCCCACAGGAGCCGAGTAAGGGCCTCTTCCCGAGTCTTCAGTACAATAAAAGGCACCACCATTCACCCACGTGTCATCCTTCACAAGCCTGTCTCTTCTGCTCCCTCAGCATCTCAATTCTGCTCACTCCTCCCCCACACGATCAGCAGCCCCTAAACCAAATACCCCATCTGCCTGGATAACTGCACTGCCTCCTCTCTGGTTTCCCCACATCTACTTTCATCCTTCGGTCAGTTCTCCACCCAGTTTTGTCAGCTCCCACATTGAATCCTGCAATGGGTTCCCAGAGCTCTGAAAACAAACACCAAAGTCCCTCCAAGGCCTGAGAGGCCCTGCGGGGTCTGGGCCACCCACCTCTGTCTATGGGTTCCAGGCACTCTGGGATCCGCTGGTTCTTAAAAGGTGCCCTACTTCTTCTACCTGCAGCCCTCAGCCCAAAATTCCTTCCAGAAGCCTTCGCTCACTTCTCTAACCAGGCCATCTCCTCAACTAGCAAGTTCCCTAGGGGTGAGGATCATGTCCCGTCGTGCTCACCACTGGATCCTGAGAACCTAGCACATTGCCGGGCTGAGAGCAGGTGTCACAGAAAGAACAAAGGGAGAGGGAAGTTGGGCACTCCGCTAGTTCATCACACCCATCAAAGGTGAAATTCCCAATTCTATGTTTGACAAATGTAAAAAAGCAGGTTACGTATGTTAGGAGAAACTTTCCGACTTTTGGAAGTCTGGTTGGAGCTGTGTATGTACAAATGTGCTTGCTGTTAACATAAAACCACCTCCCCTGTTGCTTCTATTGAGGGAGATTCCCACAGAGCTGCAGAGAGCCGTCAGCAAGTTCAGGAAGCAAAACCTGCTCTACACCAAAGGACCAGCAGAAATGAGCAAGAAACATGCCAACTGTTAGCCACAACCACGCATCCC
This sequence comes from Rhinolophus hipposideros, assembly GCF_964194185.1. Lineage (NCBI taxonomy): Eukaryota > Metazoa > Chordata > Mammalia > Chiroptera > Rhinolophidae > Rhinolophus > Rhinolophus hipposideros. The sequence continues at coordinate 17,700,497 of NC_138069.1, read as the reverse complement.
CTTTTTAGCCCCAGGACGTCCCCAGGCCTGAAGCTAAAACAGGTGAAGGAAGCGTTCCCAGAGACCCTTCTGTTCTCTTCCCCTATATCTGGGTAAGCGGAGAACACATCCGATCAAAAACTGTGCTTGGGGAGGGAGAGGCATTCTCCCTCGTCACCATTTCCCCAAGTCTGCATGTGGCATTTTAAGCCTAGTTCCATTGATTAACTGTAAGAAAAGCAAGATGTTCCCTTGTTAAATGCCATTCTACAGCATTAACCCCTGCATTTGATGAGCAAACAGAAACAGACCATGTTCAAATCTTACAATAGAACAACATTCCCCCAGAGCCTTCATCTAGTTTGTCACGCACGGTCTTACCTGTGGCCACTAGGTGGCAATCGCCCATATCTGAGAAGGTATGCTAAGACGTAAGGAGAAATGACAGGGAGGCCAGCCTCAAATGCAGGGGTTCACAGATACAGGGGACACAGTGACGCAGACACCCACAGGAGAAGGGAAATATGCAGTAGGCACTCAATCAGGACGGAGGGAGGGGCCCTGCGCCCACCGGGGAAGAGCTGCGCTAACACATTCAGACGACCTGGGTTCATCTTATCCATTCCGCCTGACACACGGAGGGACAGGGCTACAGAGATGAAGTCACCGCTAACGTGTCTCTCACATTCTCTCAAATATGGCAGGAGCAGGCTCCGAAAACCCCTCATCTCACCAGAGGACGATATGCCCCCCAACCCCATCAGCCATGGCATGTTACACAATGTGCGTTCTGATTATACATCTGTGTGCCTTTCCTGAGGCCATTTCACCAAAACTGTCTTTCCTAAATGAGCCCACAGCCGGCACTGACTCTGGAGAATTTGTTTTTACAACCAGAGCATTAAGGCTAATGAAATTTTCAGAGCTGATTTTTTAAAAAGTCAAACAGAACAAAGAAAGGTGTGTCACCCTTTTCCACATGAGGTTTCCAATTCTATTTACATGGAAACACCCTTCAAGAATAATATGGCACACCCAAACCCACCTTAATATATATCAAAATAACCATAAATATATTATGTATTAATTTATTGGGTACTTACTATGTAATACGTACCTACTAAGTATTTTAAATCATTTCATCCCCATGACCATCCTGAATATGTATTACCCCCATTTTGCAGCTGGGAAAACAGACTCAGAGAGGCGAAATAAGCTCTCACAGTCACACTGCTAGTGAGTGGCAGTATAAGAAACCTGGCCCCTCTGATTCCAAACTCTTAACTACTACATTATATTGCCTAATTTACTCACACATTTGAGTATCTGGTATCCATGTACTCAAAGACATGAAAAGAGAGTATGTATACATTGCATATACTTGAGGAGAACACAATTTAGAAGGGTCTAATCTGTATATGCGAGCTTATTAATTAAGGTGGAACGTGCGAAGGCAATCAGAGAGTAGAAAAAAATAGCTATAGAAGTGCAGGGTGTTGTTCCAGCTGGAGAAGGCCTCTCAAAAAAAACAAAAATAGAGAGTGGCATTTTCACTAAATCTTAATAGTTCATTCAGAACTACTTAGATATGTTGCAATGGAAGGAGGTACAAGGCAGGAGAGACAGGCATGGGAAGGTATTCTGGAAGTAAGGAAGGGAAGCAGAGAGACGCCGAAGCAGAGGGCCTACCCAGACATAGCAGGGATTTAAGCTCGATGGACAAGAAACAAGACTAGGAAGAGAGGTTAGAATCCCACCATGGTAGGACTTGAATGCCAAGCAAAGGAATTTGGACTTCATCCCTAAGGAAATGGGAACCAGATTTTTATACAGAAGAGAGAGAGACAAGATCAGCTTAAACACTGATTAAGCCTTTCACAAAGACGCTGGCCCAGAGCGTAGTTTTGGGGTTTCGACACTGCCTTCCCATCCTGCTTCACTGGAAGAACATGCAGCCACACAGCGACACCTGCTCTCTGTGAGGTGACCAGATGACGCCTCTTTCCCTAGACGTTGGTACACAGGTCACAGGTCAGCCAGGAGGTAAGGAGAGTCTGAGGGATTCAAATAAACTAGTAGAGAGCACCCTACTAAAAACTCCAAGTTTAGGTCCAATTAGGCGTGACGAGTAGCATCATCACTGTATATACATAATTATATATAAATAACGTATATAAAGACATTTGTACTTACAAAGGGCTATATTAGCTTTTCATGACAAGAACACTGAGAGTTTAAGGGGTAGCACTTGACTTTCATAGATGACAGTGCATGCCACATAGCAGCTGCTTAATAAACACTCGGCCACCGATGACCGTTACGTTAAGTGATCTGGTCAGTATCAGATCTATGACAAAAACCCAAGCCCTAAAGAGCCCTGTCCCAAATTTGAATCGCTCAGCCCTGAGAGCAGAACCAGGGCACAGAGAACTGACGTGCTATATTCAGAACACTGACATTCCCATGATGCCCAAGACTTTGTAAGACAACAGGTCAAAGCAGGAAAACTCCCTCAAGGAAAACAGTGGTGATTTGCTTAATTAAAACAAAGAAACCTATTTTGAGAGGAACTTATCAAGTGAAGGAACAAAAAGAAAGGGTATTTCCAGGCCAGTTAATGATCTCAAGATTCTTTCTCTCTCTCTCTCTCTCTCTCTCTCTCTCTCTCTCTCTCTCTCTCTCTCTCTCTCTCTCTCTCTCACACACACACACACACACACACACACACACACACACACAGACAGCTATTCAAGGACAATTCAGAGAAGCATGAAGTACATGAACTCTGCAAACCTGGGTTCGAGCCCTGGATTAGCTGTAGACTTTGGGCAAACTATTCAACCTTTCCAAGTGTTTATCTAACTGTGAGGATAATTCGTACCTCACAGGCTTGTTGTGGGAATTCATACAGGGGGGAGGGGGACCGTTACAGGAAGAGCAAAGTGTGGCCCTTATATGCTGGTTTTCGGTCTTTCCCACAAGCATAGGCAGAGTGGAAGTTTACTTACAGGCTGGAGAGAAGAGAATCAACCAATCTTAATTAGCATTAAAATAATGAATTTTTGCCTCGATGATTCACCAAACTACTCAAACAACCCCATTCCACTGAACTACTAAGAACACGTTTGAGTCTCTCAGATGCTTACAAAACCCTAATGCATCTATACATTTAAAATTTCCTCTCACCTCTTGCAGATAAAAGGAAAGGCAAAAACCTAGACTAAAGGACACTATTTTTTAATTGCACTATAACTCAAAGCAGTACAGGTTTCTTCTTGAGAAGTTTATTAAACTCAAGCGGCGCCATTTAAATGCACTGGGGAAAGAGTGGTATCATCGAATCCTGTCTGTCAATTGCTTGGGGAAAGAGGCCAGCCTCAGAAGAACAGATAAAAGAAGGAGCCTGAGAAGGTGGTGTCTGTGCTTGGCCCCTAAAATAGGCACGTTTTAGAAAAAAGGAAAAAAAAAGCGGGGGGGTGGGGGGGGCGGCATTAAAAGGAGATCACAAAAATGAGACCAAAGTGTCTGTAGGGAGTCACTGAGACATGGCTGGGAAGGTCCGAATGGGCCACATGGGGCAGAGCTGGAGAGAGGTGAGTGCAGGCTGAGGACGGTGAGCGTCCTTCTTGGTCAAAACCACACAGCACCACTATTACACCCAACGCCAAGCAGAGGAACAGGTGGGGGGAGGGGCAGTGGAGGCTGGCGAGGGCCTTAGCCTTGGCTCTTTTGCTTCTAGAATGTCCTATCTTCTTAGAGCAGAGCTTCTCAAACTTTAATGTGTACCCAACCTCCCAAGGATCTTGTCAGAATGCTGACTCTGATTCCCTGGCCCTGGAAGCCAGAGCTTCTGCATTTCTAACAAGTTTCCAGGTGGTGCCAATGCACTGCTGGCCCAGGCCCCACCCTCGCCGACAAGTGCTGGGATTCCCACCCGAGACCTGACAACGAAAGTCACGGTGTCTCTTCCTTCTAGCAGCACTGTGCCTAGAGCACACGGGACCCCCGTATACACTGGAAGAATGGATTCCTTGAGAGGACTTCTATTGTTGCAGAAAGAAGAGAATAGAACCTAGAATAAGAACCAGACATGGGCTAATTCCTTGCTCACCAGTAAACTTATTAAACACGTTCTTAACAAGTACTTAACAAACGTCACAAAGTTTGGCCGTAGAAAACTCATTTGAAAGCCAGGAGGTTGGACCACTTAATCTTTAAGGTCCCTTCTTGCTCTAAAATTCCACCCAAAGTATCTTTCCTGTGCCTTTTTTTTTTTTTTTTTTTTTAATGATGAGGGTATATAGTGGATAGTCTTAAGGGGAGACACACCCACCTCGGTTATTCTCAGGGAGCAGTTTCCAAAAATCTAATTGAAAGAACACAGACTCTGTTAGTCTCAGTAAATAACCATAGCAACTAATACCCCCCAAATAAAATGATGTCTCCACAATGATGTGCTGGTTCAATTAGATTAAGAGGGTGACGTGTACCATCTCACAATTTATGATCGTAAACTCAGAGCGAAAGCCAGACCTTCTTGGAAGAGGTTTATAAGTAAAAGAGAGGCCTTGCCAATAAAATGAAGAAGAGACAGGGAGCCAGAAAGAGGGAATGGATGAGGAATTGGAGCGGGGCTGCCCTGCCTGTCCCAGGTCCCCACAGACAGGGCCCACGCACCAGACAGAAATCCAAAACTTGCCTCAACAGCTACAGATCTGAGAGCCACCACTTCTTCCGGGGAGTTATAAAGCAACTGCCATTGCTTCCTCTTTCTGTGCCTATAACGTGCATGTAATGAAAGGACAGCAAATACTGCTACTTCGGAGAAGACTTCAGGGAGATTTACCAAAAGAACTGCAAAGCTTATAAATGAAAAAGATACTTGCAAAACAGTCCATCAGGGGTAACAATGGATTTCCAAGCCACGTTCACTTCTCCACAGGTCACCCTGGCTGCTGCTCTTTCTATTCCAGGGTCTTTAGAGGGGACCTGGAATTATGAAGGAAAAACACCGCCCCCATAAATTCTGTAACTGACCCTCTTTCTACACCCCCAGGCTGCCTTCTGTGGCCTCTCACACATTTGCTCTAAACAACTCCCGGCAAGCAAGAACCTCACTTGAAAGGCAGGAAAAGGGAAGCCGAGGCCTGTCAGCTCCCCGTAACTCCTGCACCTTTTCGAGCAAAGGACAAAAAGAAAAAACAACAAACAAACCAAGAAAAGAAAAGAGATGCCGTTCGGAAGTGCTTGGCACAGGGCCTGGCTGCAGCAAGCACTCAGTAAACGACTGTTGTTTATAACATAGTTTTACCCAATAACATAATAAATAAAATGCCAGGCTGATTTATTTCTGTGTAAAGATGAGTGGACAGCCAAGCCACGGGGCCCCCTCCCGCCCACATTTGCGCCCCAGCACACTGCTGACCTCCCACGGGCATTATGAGCCAAAAGGAATCACCCCAGTCCCTGGGCACAGCTCAGACACTCACCCCCCTGACACCACAGGAAGCTAGAGGCCACTCCTCAACCCCTGAATAAGTTCAATTAAAAAAGGAAAATCTATCCGTCTCCCCCCATTACACTAATGTTTCCTCAAGAAAACAAAAAGTACCTAGTAATTCTGAATAGAGCCACAGCTAGTAACATTCGCAGACACTCGTTTCCCTTTCTTTCACGCCCTGTTTAGTGAGCCAGCTCCTTGGCATCCCGGGGAGAGCGGGCTTCTGGGAGCAGCAGGGAGGTCCAGGTGGGCACTATTCATCCTCCTTACTGGTTCCGGCCGTGAGGCCTCCTCGCCCAGCACGTCTCCTCCCAAGCTCTAGCCCGCAGTCAAACTAGAAATTGCGCTTCAGCGAGTGCTCAATTTTTAGCGAGTGCTAAAGTTTGAGAAGCTCTGCTCACAGAACCCCCTCACTCCACACCATCACAGGGTTTGAGAGGCCAAAGATGAGTGTTTCTCAAAACATGGTTGAGTACCACGTGTGATAAACTCTCCTGGGGCCTGAACCAAGTTTCCAGGGCCGGGCCCAGAATCTGGGCTCCCGGGCAGTTTTGACGCGTGCCGAAGTTTGAAAACTGCTACCACCTCAGAACATCCACTACCAAGGGCCAATGACGGAACTCTCCGGATGACAACGGTACAGTTCCAAGGAGTACGCGGGACTTCTCATTCCCGACAGGTTTACAACCGTTCCTGAGGCAGGCAATTAAACGCTCGGAGAGGAAGAAATCTAGGTGACAGGGTAGGTGGGAGGAGGGAACTCCACAATTCAACTTAAAACTCCCAAATTCGGAACGCTGAGCCTTTTTCCAGCAATGTGCTCAGTCACATCTCATATTCTGCAGCCCACACAACCAACGAGGGAGGCCGCTCTGTTTAGGGCCTGACGCGTACAGACTCTGCGCCCGGCACCTGAAGTCCTGACTGGCCCTGCTGCTGCCTGCCTACAAACCCTTCCCAACAAGTGACAGCCCCTTCAGCACCTGGGGAGCCACGCACTCTTGGATCCCAGGCCTGGGCTGGGGCTGCCAAGCCAGGCTCTGCCCAGTTATTCCTCTCTGAACCTGCAAATAGTAAACCTGCCACACACTCGAGTAACTCTAGGACACAGGCCCACAGGGCCGCTGAGAGACAGGTAGGGTTTCCGAGCGGGAATTCCCGCCCGTCCTCGGGAATTTTTTTCGCTTTCCCATTCTCGAATCCCGAGATATAAACTGTTTTCTGTTCTATACGATGAATCGTTTCCACAAAATGACACCCGATACTGCCAACCATCTGGGTTCAAGGAGCTGATTTTCCCAATTTCCCAACCAACTTTTCTCGGGATTCGGGAACAAAAAAGCGAAAAAATTCACAAGAACAGGGAGGAATTCCTGCCCGGAAACCTTAGAGACAGGAGTACTGAGGCTTCCTGGGGATGCAATCTGTGCAGTCACACAGGAACCACCCTCAGAAGGGCCTGTTTGGGTTAATGCTATCCTGTCACTCTTTGGAATTCTTTAACACTTTATCTTTGAACTTGTGTTCTGTAATGCCGTCCAGTGGGACAGTGGAGCATGCGTGTGAGCAGAGGAAACCTACACCACGGGTGTCAATCAACATGTTTGCCAGGCTGCCCCGTGGCCCAGGTGCATGCGGTCTCTGCGACGTCCCATGAGCAGAACACTCTGGCGGCCCCACGATGGGTGGGAGGTGAGCAGGACTGAAGTGGGTACAATGTAAGCGTGTTATGTGTACACGCAAAACAGAGTAAGTGCAAACACTGGCAGCCCTGAGAGGCCACACTTTCCATTTGAACCAGAACTTGCCAGATGCAAAAAAAAGGTAATATTGTTCTAAGAAACATGAAGGGCCAGGGAACCCTGTCACAGCCTTTCCTACTCACGTTATTTCCCTGGGTAAGCCAACACCTTCCACTGACCAGGAAGACACAGAACAGGTCAAGATCAAACAACCCACAGTCCCTTTTCCTTTCACTGCTTCCTTACTTATCAGTAAGCTGAAGACGGAGAACGTTGGCAGAATGGGTGCGAATCAAGTGAAATAAAAAGTTGAGTTAGTTGGTGCTGTGTTTCCACCATTCTGGTAAGAACAAAATTAATATGCATATGACATATGCAATATGAACTGTAATTTCCTGAACTGTAATTTCCATGATTCCGCATACAACTCAGCTGATCTTATATTTACACTTAAAATTGGCATTGCCCAACATAAAGATGAACAGTGAATTTCATACCAATACTTAAAATTTTTAATTCTTTATTTAGAACAACATTAAATAGCAAATGAAAAGTACCACATGCCGACAGAGACCATGAAAGAAAAGAAAAAGCTTTCTAGTTCCATACCTTCAACACCACTTATTTCTGCTTTATGAACAAGGGTCCCGACAGATTAAACAGACAGCCCTGGGCACAGGGACACCTGGGCGTGCTTGTCCACCCCCCACTTTCTCCTTTCCTCCATCCAGTACCCTGAGGACTCGTTCCTGCTGCCTCACCGAGGCCAGGCGAGTGCCATCTGCACCCTGGACTCCTAACTGGCCTCCCCACTTCCTCCCGGCTCCCCTCCGGACCACGTCACTCAGCTGCCCAGGATGACCTTTGCAAGTAGATCTGATCTTGTCACCACCCCTTCTACACCCTCCCCAATTAGAACTCTTCCCTTTCATCTCAAACTAACAACACATCTGACGAAGGTGTACAAACCTGCACAGCCCACCAGCCTCGCCCTCCCCGAGCTCCAGCCCCACTGGCCGACTCAGAGCCTCTCAGGTGCAGGCCTCCTCCAGCCACAAAGCCTCATGGGTGGCGTCCCCTCTGCCTGCAGTGCTCCCCCGACCCTCTCCACCTAGTTAGTGCCCCTTAGGCCTTCACTTCTTCAGGGAAGTGGCCGCCTCTCATCCCTCACCCACTCCCAATGGTAAGCTTTCATGGCGCCCTAGAATGTCCCCGCCTACTCCTTTACACATGAGGTGATTGCCTTTGATTTTCCTAACCGGTTAACGTGTACCACTCCAATGACATTATAAACGCCAGCCAAGCAGTAGCCAGGCCTGTTCTGTTCATAAAAGGATGTTCGTTGCAGTTCTAGCGTGTAGTTGGCCCCCAATAATGTTTTTAAATAAATGAATGAATACACAGATAAGAATGTGACTCTTTGAGAGCTCAGTCAGGAGAGTGACAAATTCTGTAATTCCCTTTTTACAGAAAGGGAAAGCTGGGTCACAGAAATGAAGACAAAACAGCCATCCCTTTATTCACCCCATTACACACGCAAAACAAAACAAAGAGAAGCCCACTTCCGAGCCTTAGCTTTGAGGTCACAACACACATTCCCCACTCACCTTCTTCCTCATCCAACAGTATGCCTGTAATGTTTTCAAGGTACCATTAATTCTGTTTTATCACTTTGCCTACAGGCAAATGATAGAAGAATTTGCATTTGTGTATCTAGAGAGCATATCTAGGTCAGAGTTTGAGATGTATAATCTGGTGACAAACTGTGTCAATTAGCATCATGTAAATGCAGAAACCATCCTGTCTAAGAAAACAGGTATCACTGGAGGGAACACACACACACACACACACACACACACACACACACCCTTTGGGGAAGAGTTTCTCGATTTGTTTTTTTAAGTTCACCTGCATCACTTCACCCCAGACTTACTAACTCAGAAATTCTGGGAATCAAATCTGCAACTCAGACTGGAGAATCAAATTTCCAGATTGGAAAGTGAATCTGGAAATCGCAACACGTTTAAGGACCACTGTTACAGGAAGACACTGTTGAGTAATTTGCGTAAATACCAGGGAACTGGAAGAATCAACTAACACGGAACCTGAGAAAGCAGAAAAACAAGAAAGAAAAGGAAAGCGACATCCTGTAGACCCGGGAAGTCCCTGGCAACACGCCGCCAAGAAAGCAGCAGGAAACTGTTCCCAGGCAAGAGAAGGACCATGGAAAACCCGAGGCCATTGTTGGCTAGGGTCATTAATTATTCTGGCCGTCTGACTCTCATGGACGCATTCTCCTGTCTCAAGGTTCTCTAAGCATGGTCAATAAGAAACCCTGTTCACTGCAGGAAGAACGGGGTGACCTTGAGCCAGAGACCTGCAGGCGCAGGGCCACCTCCCACAGTCTCCCAGCTTCCTTAGGCATCTGAGAAGAACCCTGTACCCAGGAGCCCTCCCGGGACTGCAGTCCCAGCCCCTGCTGGCCCACCCTCAGCACGACTAAGACTCCCTGCCTCCTGCCAACCCAGAAACCCTGAGGAACAAGAAGACCCGTAGGAAGCCTCCCAGCACCGTTCCTCCATGTTCAACGACCCCTCCTGCAGTGGGTTGAATGATGGCCCCAACATTCATGTCCACCCAGGACCTCAGAATATGACCCTATTTAGAAATCGGGTTTTTGCAGATGGAATTCCTTAAATCCAATGCCTAGGGTGCTTAGACATAAGAAGAGGAGAGGACACAGCCACACAGAGAAGGAGGAGGCAGAGTACAGCGATGCAGCTATAAGCCAAGGAACCCCGAGAACTGCCAGGAGCCACGGAAGCTGGGGAGCAGCAGGGCAAGGCCCCTCCCTAGAGCCTTCCGAGGAAGCAAGGCCAACGAAAGCCTGATTTCAGATTTCTGGCCTCCAGAACTGAGAACCAATTCCTGTTGTTTTAAAGCCTTCCAGCCTGTAGTCGTTTATTAAGGCAGCCCCAGGAAGCTAATTTAATTCCTCTCTTAGGAAGCCTGAGCCTTTAAGTCACAGTGTCCCCAAATCGAGGGGGTTCTACAGCACACAGAGAGCGGCCTGCAGAAGGCTGGGGCCTGGCCTCACCGAGGGCAGCCGTCCCCGCGCGGGCCGTCCAGCTCCTGTGCCCGATCAGCCCCCTCACAGCCCCCCTAACACCCTGCCCAAGCCCGTGGGCACCTGGCTCCCTCCACGGATCCTTCCAAGCAGCAGCTTCACACACACTGCTGGCCAGGCTGGCCCCCACTCTGTGCCCATCCACGTACCTGGATTTCTCCCTCCGAGCACTTCCCACACGGGCTCAGGGAGCAGCTCCCAGAGGGCGGAGACCATGTCAGTCCTGTGCTTCGTCCTAGGCCCCTGCTCACCCGGCTTTGTACATGGGAACAGCTCGAAAATGGCACCGAGTACATGAGCAAATGGACAAATAGGTAACAGCATGCACAGACGTCCCTCGTTCTGGGCCCAGATATGGGATGCATGTTAGCAATTCTGTTTTCTGTGCGACTTCTCACGGCTGTGATTACACTCCTGTTAAAGTGCGTCTCACACTGTACACATCACTCATTTATTCTGTTATTCATTCAAAACACGATGTATTGAGTGCCCATGTGCCCGATATACTACTCACTGGAGAGGCAAGCAAGAAGCAGATACAGCCTGTGCTTTCATAGGCACTACAAGGGAGGTGGGGGGAGGTGTAAGTCAGCCATTAATAACCTCACATCAAAGCTGAAAAACCATAAAACAGTCTTTTTCAAGAGCCTGTCTCCTCTGCTCAACTATGTCCCACTCTGGGTTCCTAGGGCCCAGAACAATGCCTGGCACATAATAGGCATCGATAATCTGGGCTGCAGGATGAACAGATTCAGAATGGGTGGGAAGGAGGGAGGGGAAGAAGGGGGAGGGAGGAAGGAGAGAGGGGAAGGGGGAAAAAGGGAAAGGAGGAAGGGGGACGGAGGAGAGAGGGAGAGTGGGGAAGGGAGAAGGAGGGAGGGGACGAGGGGAGGGAGGGAGGGGGAAGGAGGAGGGAGAGAGGGAAAGGAGCAAGTTCCTGGTACAAACTGGCAGTCAATAATGATGGAGAGGTGGAAGGATGCATGGATATCTAGGGAGCAAAGCACCTGGGAGGAAACATGCACAAAATACAACCTCCAAGTGCAAAAGCTGCCACAGCCCCCTTAAGTGGTACCTTCAGAACCACATTATTTCATCTCAGACCAACCAGCTGCCTCTTAGCATTTGAAAGAAATGATGACTCAACATGAATCTGCCATCCACCTCTTCTGCAAACATTTAGTAGAAAATCAGCTTCACCAACACAACTATGCTCTCGTATTTCCCACCCCTCCCCATTCCTTCTGGAATGGGGGTTTTAAAAGCCTGTTCGGCCTGTTCTCCCCCACCATGGAGAGTACTGCTCTAAAATGTTGACTCTTGCCAAAATGCATACCACACACCACTACCTGGCTGTGTCATTTTTAATTATTATTTGTGTGGTTCTTCCTTTAGTACCTAAGAGACACTTTTCTCTGAGGGAATCCGAGCTGACTCTGAACATTTCATTGTCATTTACGACTGGTGGCGGGGAGGAGGGTAATATCAGAGAGAAACAAAGGGATCTGGGGGCAGGGGGAGAGGGGGTTCTTCTAACAGCATGCCCACTGAAAGCCCCCTTCTATGGCAGCCTGTAGCAGAGAATCGATTTGCAATAAAAACAAACTCACAGAGCCCCAACATAAATGTTTACCTTTCCACGGAACAGCTGGGTCTCAGAATGACAGAGGAGGTCCTGGTGTCCCTCAGCTTTGGGTCTGGCTGGTGTCATGTTGGAGTCCCTGCATTTCCAGGGACTCCTTGGTCTCATTTCAGTAATGGAAGTGATAGTAATTCAGACCATAGGAGGCCGTTCTTCCCTTTGATTCCCTCTGCTGTAGTAAGAGTAACTGAGTGTCTCAGAACAACTCGGTCTTCTTGGCTCCCAATCCAGGCCCAACAGTGCCATATACCTGTTCTGGCAATAGGTTCATTCATTCACCCCCTACCTCTCCCCTGAGCACCTCCTGTGTGCCAGGAACCGTGGGGGATGATGAGAATAAAACACGGAGCCAAACTGGTACTGTCCTCACACTCCCCGCCTGCAACCTAGTGAAGAAGACGCTTGACAAATGCTATGATCATCTACAATTTCAGTGGCAAGAATGTGGAAATGCAGACGAAGGCTAGAAAGGAATGGTGTGAAGAGGAGGAAAGCAGGCTCTCCCTCCCTGATGAGGCAGCCAGCCACAGGCAAGGCCAAGGGCGAAGTGGCTTATCAGCCACAGAGAAATAAAAGACTTTGAGACTGGCATTAGGATTTCCCGTAATACTGTGGTGATGGCTTCATGGGTGTATCCACATGTCAGAAATTCAGAAATGATCAAATTGTACAATTCGACATGAGTAGTTTTTTGTATGCCAATTAAGCTGTTTACAAAAATACCAATAATTTCCCCAATAATTTGCCACCTACCTATTCGCATGAGCTCCAGGATGATGAAGGTTCCAGTAGCCACAGACTAACAAACGTGACAGAGCTACACCCAACCTCCCACACTCTGCCACATTCCTGTTCTCAGTCTGCTCACAACTTTATTCATTCATTCAACAAGGATTTGTTAAATACCTACTATGGTCCAGGTACTGTCTACCTGTTTTTTCCATGACACTACAAACAAAAGCAAGCAGAACCCAGCCTCCTGGAGCCTGGAGCTTCCTACAGACGTGCCCCCAAGTAGAGGAGACAGGTGTTGTCTACATACAGAGAAGGACCTGCAGCTTTGTCAGAACTCAGAGCAAGGCGACTCTGAAGGACTGTCAACACCGTGCCAGACAACAATTTATTGAAAGCTTGCTATCTATGTGTCCAGCCCCTAAGTGCTTTAAAGATACAGGATTCCCCTGCTGTCCAAATGTAGAGCATTCCTGGGGACCCTTCCATAAGCTGCAATGGGGTAAAGCGAAGAAGCAATTACGTTAGGACACATCTTGCTAACGGCTGCACAAAATAAATTGAGGTAAAGCACAGACGCTCACGGAGACAGGTCAGAGCTCCGAGGCTGGATGCTGAGATGCTGAGTGTGGTTCCTGGGGGAGGAGCTGGGTGAGGCCACTCTCGCTGCTCAGGGTTCGAGCTGCCTCTAGGAGGGCTCGCTGCAAAACAAACGCTGAACGCTATTTTCGCTTCTGTTTTTTGTAAAATTGAAAATCCTCTTCAGATTTTTTTCTGTTAGCGAAAACAGGTACTAATGTAGGTCTTTTGTAAAAGTGAAGTGGCATAAAGTGAACTTTTGCAAAGCAGGGGATTATGTATTATGTCATTGAATTCTTGCAAAATCCTCTGAGGTAGGTAGTATTGTTTAAATCCATTTTACAAATGGGAAAATTGCCAAAAGTGATGAAAACCAAGACATACACCCAGGAGCCTGTCTGTAGGCCCCACAATTTTAAAATCTAAGCACCACCACCACAAGCTGCCCATCAATTGCCCCCAGAAAGCCACTTTACAGGCGAAGTGATTCCTCCAGTCCAAACTTTGCTGAGAAGATTCTCAGACTCTCCCCTTTCTGTTCTTCCACCACCTCTGGAGCTTGACAAAGGCAAGTTTAAGCAGTGAGGGAGATCACAGCTCTCTGTGCCCAAGGAAGGGGGCTCAGTGTCATGGTACTTCAGTGGGAGAAGGAAAGACAACCCCTCGATTCCCGGGCTGCAGGCAGAGTGGCACCAGGAATTCTGGCTTTGCTATTCTGTTGGTCTTTCGAACACAAGCAAGACACGACTTACTGGGTGAGATCACAGCTGTAATGACGGCAGTTAGTCCAGGGTAACACAGAGGAGAGGCCCCTGGATCAGAGAACCTTTCCACCGGGTCCCGTCCGAGACCCTCAACAAGATCACGTAAAAGCAGTCCAGCTACTGGCAATCCACAGGCAGCAAGGAGCCAAAATGCAGCAACATGGCAGAATGCGTGTGAGAAGCAGATAGAAATCCCTGAGGCGACAAGCCATGGGCATCTGTATTAACAGCACAAATCCTGGAATGAGAGTCATTTAGCGAAAAACAAAATAAATCTGCTCCAAGACAGCCTCCATAAAGACACCAAGCTGAATTGGTTGGTTTCTCTGAATTTCGTGAGAGATACAAGGATGGCTTGAAGAATCCAGACCCTGCCACGCTGACTTTCTTTCCCAAGGAAAGCCTTTCACCTTGGCCAGCAGACACCTTGATAAAGACGAGTCTGGCGATGCCTGCACGGAGGGGCGGGCCATCCCCAGAGGACGATGCGGTCCCCTCAACAATACCCACTAACACCTGTGAACACCCCACGACGCCTCAAAGGCCGGATGGCTTCCATCTGAGACCTGCCTCCCCAAACTACCTCTGGCTGCTCAGAGCCCACCTGGTCAATCACCCCCTCACCCTTTTCCCTACTGCTGAACTCACTCACACGGCCCTGTCTTTTCTCACGAACGTTTCTCTGCACAGCATTACCTGCCTGATCACAGGAAGCCTACAGACCCCTCCAGCACAAGTGCTCAGCATTATTTCAGCAAGCTCTAGAAAGAGGAGGGCAACTGTATTCCACCGCTAGAGTATACTTTCAGTTCTGCCTTTCTGGCCAACGTGAACCATCTTCACAAGGTTGGAGAGGGGGCGTGTGCGTAGGTGGAATGGCCCCTAGAAATGTACGGACACTAGGAACAGTCTGCTGTGACTCCAGCAAGTCTCCTCACCTGTCTGCACCTCGGCATGATGAAGAACAGAGCAGCTGGGCCGCTGGACGGAAGGCTGGCCGTCACGTGCACGTGATGATGGCCGAAGCCAGGGACTGGGCGGATTAGCAGCAGAGACAGAGCCTCTGGTCCAGGAGGTAAAGAGGGCCAGGAACCGTGGGAAGACCCACAGGACAGAGCAGGCGAGCCAGGGAGGGATGTTCATGGGGGTGAAGGAAGCATGAAGAGCTCCCTGCGATGAAGGCAAAGGAGGAGAGTCTGGAGAAAGACGAGGACTGCTAAGAACAATCGCTGCTTTAATGAAGCGCATGGTCCCGGGGCCTGTGAGACAGCAGGTGCAGGAGGGAGCCACAGGCAGAAGCCAGACGTCAGAACTTTTGGGGGTAAAGCAGCAGCCCTGGGAAACATGGAGTGCACCTTCAAGCAGTCCAGATGTGCAAGTAACAGCAGGACAGGATGGTTCATAAGCAAAAGAAGCACAAAGGGGAGTTCTGTGGGGATCGGCACTTTGCCCCGCCTTGTTCTAAAGATAATAAAGACTTCAGCACATTTGCAGACAAAGGAAACTCTGCCACTAGGAAGGGAGGAGGGTGACGGTGCAGGGGGAGGGTGTCCTGGGGTAAAAGCAGCCAGAGAGGCAGCAGGACCGCACAGAAGAGGGTGAGCGCTGAGGGTGCCAGGAGGTCCCCTGGGAGGAGGGCGACTGCTGTCCACTGGTGAGCGTGTCAAGAAGGGCTCCTTTTTCTCTCCAGCCACACAGCACATGCTATTCAAAAACCACATGGCAGGTAATATTTGAAAATGAACACACATACCTTCCCAAGAGTCATTCATCTTTTTGGAAGACAAGTCGAATACAAATGGGAGAGCTTTGGGAAGGGATAGACAGAAGGGGGGCTGCAGTTGCTTTACCTGCTCCGAAGTCTTGTGGCTTGTTTGTAACTGTGCGTGTGTGTGTGTTTGGAGGAGAAAGGGTGCATGGGAATCTGTCACACCCAAAGGTAAGAAAAATAGAGAGAACAGAGTCCACACCTAATTCACCATAAAAACCTACTTGCACTTACGTTACCTAAGATGAAAATTATCCTGTCAATCTTTCAAAACATTTTTCAAAACTGCAGACCTTGATTCCCACCCCTCTCTGCCCCCTTTTAAAGTGCCGTGTGTGGCCCAGAGAAGATGGTGATGAAACTATTTCTGTTTAGATCACGTTGCAGTTAGGGACGGCATTGCCACGGGACGACAACAGCGCAGCAGAGGCCGTCAGTAACTGACAACCGGGATCATTACCTCCAGCGTAAAACCCGTTTTGTGCACAGATAACTAATGACTCCTGGGATCTGTAACACTCAGGCACTCATCCTCTGTCAGCCGTTACTTGGTCAGGCCAAGAAACCAAACGGGAGGGAAGGAAAGACTGCCTGGCCCCCAAATCAGAAACTCATGGTGAACTCCCACAGGCCTTGGCTGGACTATATACAATGAGCGAGCTGGTCCCTGTTTTACAAAGCTTCCAATCTTGCAGTCCGCTCCAGGAAAAACCCACTGTGTGAAAACCACACAAAGAATCATAAGTCAGGGTACAGGTGTGCGAGACTGAAGCCACTTTTTGCCTCGCAAAGGACTCACGGTGGCAGGATTCTTTCACGTGCTCAGCGTGGCACCCACACCACCTCCACAACAGAGATTTGCACACAACTGTTCTCTAATGCATGTGAGGCTTGAGAACCATCTACGGTGAGAATTTGACCACAGAAAATAAGAAAAAAATAGGAAGAGAGTAAAGGACGCAAACATGATTGGGAAAACCACAGGGCCACACACGCTATTTACTTCAAACAGGCTTTCGCTTGGTTCAAAGTTCTACGGTCTCAAATTTAAATGACCCCAGGGAGATAGACGGCCACCCTGTCCTATGATCTCCTATTACCATCAGAATGCTGACCAATAGCTCTGGGAGTATCTGATTCACAGTCCAGGAAAAAACAAAACTGGTGTCTAGAGTGACTTACAGTTTAGTTTAAATATGGTAGCTGAGAGGGCTGGCATTTTAAAGCAGAAATAAACAATCCCAAGTCAAACGCATTTGGACAAACCAACTTCTCCAAATGAAGTTCAAAATTCCTTTCTCCCCAGCCACTCCCCTTCACCAACGAAAGCTTTACCACCTCCAGCTGGACTGAACTATGCATGGAGTCCCTCCCAGGTGACAGCATTATTCTAGGTCGGAACCCAGCCCAGGCCCCACCCTCACGGGACTCGAATAGCCCTGCTTCTGCTTTGAATCAGACGGTTCCTGAGCTCACACGCTACCCAGTTCTCAGCATTGAGCTCGTGCCCTTGCTCTTCCCTCCACCACCAATGTTCAGCTTCCCCTCTCCACTTGTCCAAATGGGCCATTCCCATGCCAGCCTGCCTGCCGCAGCTCCCTCCACCCACACAAAGCAGGTGCCGCTTCCCTCCCTTGAACCTCTTCGTGGCACTCTGTGCCATTTAATGGCAGTTATGACATTATGATCCTGTCCTTTGCTGTTTTCACTGTGTGGCCTGGCCTCAGGCAGCCTTCCCAAGGCTCTGTTTCGATATCTTTAAAACAAGGACATAAGAATACCTAATAATACAAGAAAACACAGCCACTTTTTATTGAAGTCCTACTATATATACACCAAAGAGAGCCTGTGAAATGTACAAACATTGTTTCATTTGGTCCTCGAAATCCTATGAGGAAGACGTTGTTATCCCCATTTCACAGGTGAGAAAGCAGACATCAGAGAGGCTGAGTAATTTGCCCAAGGGCAAACGATAGGTTAACAGACAGCAGACAATAGGCTAACACTCACGGTGGTAGCCCTACTCTCCAGGCACTCTCTTAACCACTATTCTCCACTGCTCCCCTTTCTTCTGTTTCCGACCTACCTCACAGGGTAGGTAGGTTCAGAAACTATATGTGAAAAATCCTTAGCATATTGGTGGGTTCTGGGTCTTTCTGTCTCCGTGGTAAACTGCTTTAAGGGTGAGCTATTGACTTATGTCTATGCTTTAATCATATTAATCAATGGATTGAATGAATGAATGAATGAATGGACATCTGCTAAACTACCAAAATAAGATAAGGAAGCATCTCAGCAGTTGGTAACTTAATATTCTATACATAGATCCTCACAGGATAGCAAAACATGTAGTCTCCTTCCTCCCCAACGCCTTCTCCACAGTCTTCACTCCCAGTATAAAGGGGAGAGGTCACAGCCGTGGAGAGCGGGAATGACGCAGCACTTCCCAGAAGCAGCAGGCCCAGTTCTGCAGCCTTCACTAAGACAAGATCCCCACTGCAAGGAAATCCCATCCAAATCCTCTTTGCCAGACTGGAGAAGGTCAGGGAGACTAATCCTCCAGAGAACCTGAAATTCTGGCGCCTGTGCCACGCCAAAGGACAGCTTCCTGGGGGCCTGAAGGGGGCGCGCCCCACCCTCCCTCCTGTGCTGTGCTGACTCTTAGCCTCACGCATACAGGCTGGCTCCCACCTGAGGGCAGGTACTACCCTGGTCATGTGACTGTGGGCAGGTCACAGGCCCAGCCACGCCTCAGGCTTCCCACCTGCAAAATCCAGATCATCCCAGCACCACCCTCTCAGTGCTGGTGGGCGGAGTGGAGGGACGCTCTGCAGAGCCAGTGACTGGCATGTGAGGAGAAGTCAGTGCGTGTCAGCTGTACCTGTGAGCAGCGACGGGGACACACATGACCTGCACACACCCTGGCCTTCTGTGTGCAGCTGCGTGGCCTGGAGCTCCAGGCGACCAGGGTGGTATTATGCAGGGGGACCTGAGGTGGGCGATTTCAGGGTGGCACATAAACTACACCTCTCGGACAGTAACGAGAACTCCCAATGTGTACAAACTGCCAGTTATAGAAACAGGCGCAAGGATGGGAAGGACAGCACAAGGGACAGAGTCAATACTACTGTCATGACTGTGTACAGTGTCACATGGGGACTAGACTCATCACTTCGTAAGTTACATCAATGTCTAATCACTATTTATACACCTGAAACTAATACAATATTGTATGTCAACTGTAATCGAAAAATAAAAAAATAAAGAACTCAAAATGCGCTTGGTCTTAGAAGGAAGAAAAGGTGTGGGGATGGGATGGGGTTAAAGAGACAAAAAGGGTAGAAACGCAAGCAGGGAAACAACGTAAAGAAAGGGACGTCCCCTGACCAGCTGCCAAGAAACCAAGAGCTGCATTGGGAGCAAGCACAGACTTGGGCTGTGAGGACTCAGCGTTACGTGTATCAAAAAAGGAGACCCGGGGGGCAGTCCTGTCCCTTCAGCCATCACAGCAAATACCACCAGCCGGAAGAGCGGGCCACCAGCACGCTGTGTCCACCGGGCTGACACTCGGTTGCCTTGGCTGGGTTTAGTATTTAGAAACTGATACGTCTGTACATAATAAACAGTAGACACAGAAGTCTCTTCCTTTTCTAAAAATACACACGTCTGCAGCTCAGCACTGAGAAGGCCATCGAGAGCACATAACAAAGCCAGCGCTCGCGGATGTCTGGCCACCAGCAGGAAAAGCACTTCCTTCATCAACAGCCAAAGGCATGAATTTACCCTGCACCCGGAGGCTGACTCCCTCTTGGCAACAGCCTGGCACAGAGGGCTTGTGATTTGCCACAGACTGGACCTGACCCCCCACCTCTGCCACTTGCGATTCTTCCTCAGTTTCCTCAACTGTGAAGTGGGAGTGATGACTGTATCCACCTGGGGGGTGCTTGTGGGGATTGGAAATGACGCCTGCAAAGCACCGAGGACAGTTCCCAGGAGGACACTTCCTGGGAGGAGCGAGCCATCGCTAGACAGCAACTTGGGTATTTCTGGGATCCCAGGTCTCTGCTGCTCCGTCCCCTTTCGTCCCCCTCTGAGCCCTGAAGGAACCCAGCGTGGTGGAAGACAAAGGCTGAGCTTCCCTGCCCCCCAGCAGAGCTGCGGCTCCTGAAGGCAAGCCCAGGGCCAGGGATCAGGAGGCTGCCTGTCAGAGCAGGCGCTGAGGAAAAAGAGCAAGCCCGGCCTCCAGGGCGCACGGCGGGCCTCTGCCTGCCTCGTCCTCAGCCACGGGCCAGCAGGGCTCACAGAAACGATCGGAAGGTCTCCTGGAGCGCAGACAAGGAGCCTTGGAAGGTCCGGATCCCTCTGAAACAGAATATGATTGTGAGTGAACGTGCATTTTCTTGGGAGAACATTCATCAGATTCTCAACAAAGGCTGGGACACGCCCTTCAAAAAGAAAAAGGCTTTAAAGCCACCAACTCATTTAGGCGAAACAAGAATGTCTGAGAAAGAAAGAATAACATAAAACGACCCCTAATTGTTAGCTTACGTGTAACGAACTGACCAGGGGTGTTACCGTGTGTTATCTCACTTTGTCTCCACAATAGTGAAAGGAGACAGTTATCATGCCCAGATGAGGAAACTGAGGCTCAGAGGAGGTCACCACTTCCCAAGGCCCCTTAAATGGCAAATGACAGAGGCAGGACTCAAGCCCGAGAGTGTCTGCGGCCAAAGCTCAGGATCCTAATGACCATATCCTAGTGGCATCTTCTCCAGGCCAAGGTCCAGACCTTACAAACTAAAAGGAAGGGAGGAAGGGAGGAAGGAAGGGCGACAGGAAAGAGCGGTCGGAGGAGACAGGCTGGTTATTATCTGACTGACACTTCAATACTCTTTCCACTAAACCATCCTGCCCGTGTCTTCACACACTGATACTGAGAAATTTGTCTCGACATCAGGAAAAAACAAGAAGTCATAGGAAGTAAGAATCGGTACCAAAGCCTCAATGCTCCTGCCGGAAAAATGGGGATTACACCTTAGTACTCCATGCATATCTGGCATGGAGTAAGCACTCAATGGATGGCAAGCATCATTACTGCAATCTGGTGAAACAGCACGCCCTGGGGACCAAAGGTGCCCCCTGTATGTCAATAAACCTCACATTGTTTGCTTCGAAGAGCCCCCCACCCTGCATCCCTGAACTCCACTCAGATGCCAGTGGGCGAGAGGCCTCAGTTTGGCCCCCAGGAGTGATCACTCTCTCCCCGCAGCTGCACACTCGGGAAGCCATCAGCAGCAGCCAGCAAGACTTGGGAGCAAGCCTGGGCCCCAGAGCCAACTGTCTGGCATCGTCCAAGGTGCTGAGAGGTCTTGGAAACCTCCAGGCTGATGATAGGAGGTAGGGAATACTCATGGCAAGCTTCTCCAGACGCAGAAAGAAACCCAGAAAGTAAGTGCGAGAAGTTACCAAAGGTGGAGAAGAGGTACCTCTGACCCAGACACACCAACAGATGAAAAAGCCAGGATTTTGGTGGACCAGGGGTTTGGGAGAACAAAGACGTGGGGGACCTTTCACTCACAGCTCCTTCGTCCCCACAAGAAATTCATCTAACTGGTGCGATTCTTGAAGGAAGATAATTTTCCTTGTTTGCCCCACTCTTCATAGCCAGAATCTAGCACAATCTATGAAATCTCCACACACAAAACATTAACAATAAAGCTGCCACTTATTCAACAGTTATACTACATACTAAGCCCTTCACATATTCATTATCTCATCTAATCTGCCATCTCCATTTTATAGATGGGAAATTGGCCTCACAAAGGTTCAGAAGCCTGTCCAAGGTCACAGGGCTGGTAGGTAACAAAGACAGATTTCTAAATCCCATGTTCTTAACTACCATATGTTTCCAGATAACATACTGCTTTCTTACCCAGGGGACCGCTAGACATAATTTTCTCCCAGTCCTTCCATAAACACAGAACCAATTTATTCCACTCTATCCTAATCCGAAAGAGTTCTTATGCTGGGTACTGAACCCAGAATAAACTACCCCAACCCAAGGATCATCTATGCTCACAGGCACACAGGCCAGGGGCATAAATGACACAAAGTATTGTGAGGTGAGGGTATTAACAGGTAAGGGGAAGAGAGATGGGACCACAAACCTTGTGTCCCCAAGACTGACATACCCAAGCACTGCACACTCGTCTCTTTTTCAAGAACAATTTTGAGAAGAGATCCCTTCTCAGAAGACAACAAAATTCTTGACATGATAGTGGAACATCTGTAGACTAAGGAGAGGTGACCACAGAAGAACGCAGGGGGAAAAAAGTAAACACATAACAACCTGCAAGTGTTCTCCATTAGATCTCCCAAAGCAAGTCATGACTTTGGAACCAACCCATTAACACAAATCAAACTAATCTGAACCAAATGTTCCCATTTAAAGGCCCTTTCCCCCAGGAGGGGCTGTACAATGTCCTGCCAGGGTAAATGCCCTGTCACACACCAGTCCACCTCGCTCCAATAATGACAACCAGGTCTCCAGGTCTGAATGGCTTGGACCAAGTCAGCAAAAGTCTATGAACCCCAAAACCAAGAGCAAAGATCACCAGAGAGGTGGGGAAAGGTAGACACTCTAAACGTGGGAAACTCTGCAACAAGACCTCCCTCTGGAAATGAAAGTCTCTGGATTTTTGTTCCTAGAAGTCATCCTTCAACAGGACTCAGACACTACTCCACTTGCCTCCACCCTTTTTTGTTGGCCATCTCCTTTGCTCCAGCCAGAGGGATCTGTCACTTAGCAACTACTCTCCAACAAAAAGAGAAAGCCAAGATGAAGTCAGGCTTTTGACATCTTTTTTAGCACTCATGGGACAAGCTTCGAGCAGAGCCAAGAAACCTACCGTTCCATCAGAGCACGAGTGGAACTCATGGCACAGAGTACGAGAAGCTCTGAAGAGGTGCCCTCACTCAGTATCACTGAGTCGTCACCCTGGACCCCCAGCCAGGGCAAGGGGTTCTTATTAAGCTTCAAGGCTCTGAGGGCTGAATGTGCTGCAGGAACCCCGGCATGCCCCAGCTTTCACCCCATTTTTCCTCAGTCACAATGTAAGCATGGCAGCAGTGACAGTCTGGCTCTGGCCCAATGTATCTTCCACTCTAAGCGGCTGGCTCAGCATCACGATAACTGACACCTGTGGTCAACTCCTGAGACAGCTTCCTTGACACCTCACCTGAAGTCATTCCCTCCCCATCACCCATCATTTGTTTTTTCCCAGATATTTTTATGACTTAAAGTTATTTTGTCTGGTTGCTTTCTTTTTTGTCTGCCTCCATGAATGTAGGGACCCTGATTACTGTTTTATCCTCAGCCCCAGAGGATGACACAAAGAAGCACACATTTAATGTTTATTGTATGGATGGGATAAGATGGTGGAAGGAAAATCACAGAGAGGCCCCTGTAGGTCCTTAAGTGGTGAGTGTCATATCCTAACATTATTAACTTCCCTAAATAAACTGTTACAGATCCAGTTTTCATATATTTACAAAACCTGTTCTTGTATCTTTTCATACTTTCAGTCTCAGGGAAAATGAATTACATGTGTTTACTATCTACTGTGTGAAAGTAATACTTCCTTTATGTTCCCAAATTTCCTCTATGGAACCGTTTGCTGGAGGGAGGAGGAAAGAAATAAAACTATAGCATAGATTTTGAAGGTGTGGCTAATCCAATGATTATTCTAGGATTTTGTGAACAAGTCCATGCTTACCCTAGCCATTCCTCAACAATTTTGTCTTAGCTTATGGATGGAGTACAGGCACAGGGACCCCAATAAGACGGCTAAGGGAAACTCCTTGGATATCTTTTCTGATGGCCAACTAACTAGGCTCAAAGAACATCATGTCAAGCACCACTTAACCTGGGCTCTCCCCATCTGTTTACCGAGGAACCTTGTAACTAGTACCTGAAATTCTTATCCATTTACTTGTTTACTGTCTGTCTTTTCTGCATGAATCTAAGTTTCGTAAGAGTAGAACCTGTCTGTCTTGTTCACAAGTTCCCTGAACATTTTAGGCCCCTATAAACAACTGTCAAAAGAACCTACAGTAACTATGTGCTTTATGAGGTTGCCTAAGCCTCTGGACAAAGACTAAGGGCTGGTTCTCTCCTAAAAGAAAAAAATAATCTATGGATTATTCCTCCATGATGAGGTAAGGCCTTGCCAGACAGTCCCCATCAACATGTGCATGGCTCCAAGCAAACTCAGTTCAGGTTCTACCCAAAGACTACTTAAATGTAGCCTATTTAACATTTGCAAATTCATAAATCACACTATGAGGATAAAGCGACTCAATAAATTACCCAAAGCCTGAATGAGCCTCTTTAGAGTAAACACATACGTGGCAGATTATATTTTCCATAGGTGACCACATCAAGACAGCCCAACCCATGTGTGCTTCTTACAGTGAATGAGATGTAGACAATCCTCCATCCAGCAATGGGGCCTACCCCGTGTTCTTCCCCTGGAACCTGGTGGACCACTGCGGTGATCTCAACCGAAAAAATATGGTGGAAGTGACACTGCATGACTCCGAGGCTAGGTCCTGAGGCAACAGGACACATGTCTGGTGTCTCTCTCTCTCTCTCTCTCTCTCTCTCTCTCTCTCTTTCTCTTTCTTCCTCCCTCCCTCTGAACAAATGACTTTGGGGCCCAGAGCCACGCTAAGGAGGTGAAGCCATCACGCTGCAGAGACCCTATGGAGAGACCACGGAAAGAGATGACCAGGTGCTCCCACCCCCATCTGTTCCGGTCCTCACAGCCCAGATGCTGGACGTGGGAGTGATCTGAGGGTTCAGATGAGTCCTAGCCCTCAGGTCACCCCAGAAGACACCGAGTGGAGCAGAAACGAGCCGTCCCTGAAGAGCCCTGTCCACAGTGAAGACTGGTGAGTGAAACAAACATTGTTTTAAAGCCACCAAGTTTGGCAGTGGCTTGTTTTCCAGCGACAGTAGCTGAACAATATATAACATTAGTAATACGAGTCCCTCCTCTGTAGGTCTCACCTCCATGTCGTACGGAAGGGTGGGGATGAGGGGGGCACTTCACTCCGTGTGCAGCTGGTGGGGCTCCAAGGAACACCATAAAACAACGTGCAGCAGAACTACGAGAATGCACTGCACACAGGGTTTTTCCCGTCCTCCCGTCTTTAGGCGCATTGGACTTGAAGCCGCTGAGTCTGGCTCTCCAGCCAGCTGCCACTTTTTCCTTCCCTGTCCATTTCACCGGCACAAATATAGAGACTGAAAAGTACGAACATTTCCCTTTGGAGGAAATTCTTTTTACCAGCTTGTTCACTCTCAGGAAAGCCTCCCTCCTGAGCTCTTTCCCTTTAAATAAGTCAGAACAGGGACTATTTATCTGTACGAGGTCACTATTACGTCCTCAGCAGATTATACCAACCAAACCTGGAGGGATAGTCTTCAGAGGAGAAAAATCCTTTGCATTTCAATATTTACCGGAAGACTATCCCACACGCATACGTCTACTGGATTTCACGGCTTCCAACATCAGGCACACACCGAGTTCAAAGACCAGCTCTGCCACCTGCGAGCTGCGTAGCCTTGGGCAAGTTACTTGAGTTCTCCGTACGTCAGGTGATCATATCTATAAAAAGGACCACAGCAGCCTTCTGACGGGTGTTTGGAGACTTCCACGAGGTTAGTGCCGCTCACCCTGACCTGCCGTGCTCACTCCATGCCAGGGCTGTTCTAAGTGCCCCCAGCTGCTCTGCCCACACCTGGCACGGCTGCTGCTCCCTCGGCAGGGCTGCCGTGAGCAGTGTCATCACTAATGTCACCACATCAGGATCTGTTCCTGCGACTAAGCCAAACTGCTGTGGGGATAACTCGGTGAACAGCCGCTCTTCCTGCAGCACAAGACCGGTGAGGCTCCAATGCATCGTCGCCTCAAACAACGCATCTCAAGCACACACACGTGTAAACTCACAAGATCCACAGGCATCACCTGAGATGGCTGTGAAAACAAAGAGCCCGGGCTACACTGCCAAAGCTTCTGAGCTAATAGACGGGGCTGAAGTCCAGCAAGGTGCTTCCTCAGCGCCCGCGGCCCTCACAAGCCGTCCAGCAAACCCGACCCGAGAAAGGTGCTGTGACGTCTGGACTGCATCAGTCGAGATGTCATAAAACCAGCACAGCCTGCGCGTCTCGACTCCTGAGCTCTAGTCTCAGCTGTGCCCCTACCCAGGCCTATGGCTATGACAGGCACTTCACTTCTCTGGGTCTCAGTGTCCTGGTCTGCAAAACAAAGGGACTAGATCGTCCCACAGGTGCCTCCTTTTCCAAAACCGATCCTACCACATGACGAATACACGCAAGTCCCTCGGTTCACCTTGTTCTGTGCGTTTGTAGAACTGAACTAACAACCACTGTCTAGTAAGCCCCCATTATGTGCGAGACGCTGTCCAGGATACTTGATTCACTTAATTATTTCTAATGTTCCCAACTATCTTGAAGCATATGGAAGATGAGAAAAGCAACTCAGAAAGGTTCCGTAACCTGCCTGAGGCGACCCAGCCAGTAAGTGGCAGAGCCCTGCTTTTATCCCAAATTTACCTGACCCAACCCCTGAGTTCTTCCACCGTTATGCCTTTGGCCACTCACTACAAAAATCGTTTTCTTTGCATGTCTTTTTTATTCAGTTGAGAGTGAGAGGTAATAAAAACCCATGTCTAAGCACCTGAGCTCCACAAAGTAACGACGGGCAAGACCAGGGCAAAAGAGAAGTGGGTACAGCTGGGCACTGCTTATCACCCAAAAGTGAAGGTCAAGTGACAATCAAAAGGTCAAGTGACAAACAATATACCATGTCAGATAAAGTCTCTAGCATGAGAAGCGGCAAGATAGGTGGTAGAAGAGGAAAGCCGAGAAAGGAACTGAAAGCACTGAGGTTGGTCGGCAGGAGAGGGTAAAAAAAAAAAAGAGAATTTCGCCAAGATCTTTCCTCCCTTTCTTAATTCCTCTCATGGGAAGAACAGAACTTTCCGACAGAGTATCCTCCGCAAGTTCAGCGATATGGGAAAGTTTCTCATGATGTCGACTCTTTTGTTTTCTCTTGCCAAGTAACTGAAAGGGAACCTAATCCCAGGCCTTCTCGCCTCCAAACTTCATTACTTCATCTCAGAAACTCAGAGGGAAAATGGAAAGAGGACCAGAAGGAGGAGAAAGAGCATTCACTACAGCAAGCTCCAGACAGTGGATTTTATACAAAACTGTTCTGGTTTCCAAATTCGTTTTGTGAGAGATTTAAAGGGTGTTGGAAGGGCAGATAGCCTGGCGTAAGTCACAGGACAAAAAGCACAGGATTGAAAGCAGACAACCCTGAGCTCTGACAACAGCACCACATGGGATACTAACCACCTAAACTGGGGCACGTTCCCTAATCTTCCTCCAGTTTCCACATCTGTAAAATGGGGACAATGACACTGACGTCACAGACCTATTTAAAGAACAAATAATGTGTGTGAGATGCTTAACATGGTATCTGACCTCAAGGTTTTCTAAATTGGGAAATAGGTAAGCAAAAACTGAACCATGAAGTCTTGCCTTCAAGATGTATCAAAGTATCCACGAATAATTAAGTTACGCAAAAGCTTTAAAGTGAGAGAGAGGATGGGTGGGGCGGGGGGTGGGGGGGGTGGGAGGAGGGTGTCCTTGTAAGTCAAATGGGGGGCAGTAGGATCAGAGTCTGCGAAAAATCAAATCAAATAAAACAGCCACTAAGGCCAAGGAAAACCAGGGCAATTATACATGCTTCATGCCTAAGAGACTCACAATCATCTGAAGCCCAAATGAGAGAAAAGAGAAAAGGTGGCCTAATAAACATGCCCAGGTCAGGGCATTTAGCTCAGGCCTTACAGATTATAGTGAATGCCAACATTGGGAGAAAGCAAATTTTCTTTAAAGTTGTAAATGATTTATAGGACTGGGTCATCACAGAGGGGGAAAAAGCTGTCGGGCTTTAAGGAAGCCCGCTCCTGTCTTCAGAGGGGAAGAAGAAATCCTAGATTCAGTGAGAAGCCAAACCCGAGAGATCATTCCCGACTGTGGCAGGAGCTTGGCACAGCCAGCTCAGAGTCCCTGTGACTTCATCACTGCCGAGGGCACCTGGCCCTGGAATTAAACAATAGAGGAGGGCAGAGTCCGTGGGATAGGGTCAGATATCCTGCCTTTGCTCTCTAACAATCCAGACATCATGCCAACGAACACGAAGATTCCATTCCTGAGAGACACAAGAAAGAGGACCCAGGCTCTGGACTCAGACGGCACAGGTTTAAATCCTGGCTCTGCCATTTATTCGTTCTGTGAATTATGTAATAACTCTCCCTGCCTGGTTTCCTGATCTGCAAAATGGGTAAAACAACCAAACCAATCTTCCCGGGATTTCGTGAGGATCGTATGAGTTAATACACCTAAAGAGCCTTGATCGTACAACTGCTCCATTAAATGCAAGCTATTATTTATTAGCTGCTTCATAGTGTTGTTGGCTACCTATTATTGAGCTTTTCCTATGTGCCCTGTGCTAACCACAGCTTGCCTAATCTAGACCCCCAAAGCCCCGTGAATCAGTAAGTACAAAGCACTAAGCTCAGTGCCCTACCTGAACATAGAAAATACTCAATAAAGGGAGCCCACTCCCTGCTATTACCATTTCCAGATCCAAAACACCCCTTCACTCAGTTCTGAAAAAAACACCTGGCTAAAAATAATTCAAAGAAAATCTCCCATTAGGCATCTACGATTTGGCGTCTCGTATTTGGTGATAACATAAGTCGGGTATTTTTTGATGAGCCTCTTCTTATATCAAACAGCCTTGATATTACCCTGAGTATTTCACTGTAATACAGGGTCCAGGACCCAGTGTTAAATGAATAAGGCCTCCTAAATACTCTCTTAAACTGGGATTCTATGGCCAGAAGAAAAAAGAAGGGGTCTCTATACCATAAATCTTATCTCTGATGATTCAAGGTACGTGAGTTCTGAAGAACACCCAGTTAAACTCCAGAAAAGTTTTCATATTGGTAAAGCATTAGCTTTATATCCTTTCGTGAGGTAAGCAGGGGCCACTTTAAACAATAGAAGTGTTATCAAGAAACAGAAGAGAATTTAGAATTTGGTAAAGATCAAACTTGGTTTAAAAAAAGAAAAAATGTCAATCCCTGACAGCATTCCTATTTCTGATCCAATCCTCTTCTATCAGACGAAGATAAAATCAATCCCCACCTGCCCGGGGCCACTTTGCTCTGACAATGGACAGTGTTCACAGGTGGAACAGAGCCTCGATATTATAAATAAAGTTCTCTGTTAACAATAATCGGAGCCTACAGAAGGAAGAACAGCACCCTTCAGATGGCATGTACATTGTTTAATGCAAGCTCCTCGGCCATGTGGCTTTGTCATTCCTCCCATCCAGACGTGGAGCCTGCTTCTCTGCCCCCTTGAATCTGGACTGGCCTGGACTTGCTTGGCCAGCCGGACGTGGCTGAACTGCTGCTGTGTGAATTCCAAAGCCTGGGCCACAAGAGAGCCCGAGGCTTCCACCTGTGTCCCTTTGCAAGAATCTGCCACTCTGTAAAGAAACCCAGGAAGAAAAGACCTCATTGGGGACGCCCCGTGTCCCAGCCGGGATGCAGCTTCATGAGTGAGCGCAGAGGAGGTCAAGAGAAACACCAGCCACTCTGTGGAGTCGCAAGAAATAAACACGAATGTCATCTTCAGTCTCAAACGCGTAGGGTGATTTGTTAGACAGCCATAGATGAGGGATACTCAGAGATCAGCTGGGGTTCACTTAATTTTAAAAAATGATTTTCTAAAACAATTTAAAACTTCTCAAACTCAACAACAGGCAAAACTCTAGGTTGCTGGAACTCAGGAATAGTGCTTCCATTAGAAGAGGGATGGGGGTGGAGATAAGAAGAGAGCTTTATGGGATGCTGATCATTTTTATTTCTTGGCCTGAGTAGTGACTACATGGGTGCGTACACTTTTTGATAATTTTTTGTCTGTTGATGGAGATTTCTTCAGAGAAGCTTATAACACACACAAGTCCAGGTTTAAAAACTGAACATCACTTGTTACCTATAAGCATGTTTCTTCTTTACCAAAAAGATGACCCATTTATGACTTTGAAGATGGCCCTAACATCCCAGAAAACTTTGTAATGCCAAGGTTAAGATATTTTCAAAAACTGGTTTGAAGTTTTCATGTCATTTCAGAAAGACTGTGGACACCACTTCCAAAATAAAAGGTCCTAGGTGGTTCCATGATCACAGGTATGTCCCTGGGGAGACCACACAAACTCCGTAAGGCCACATCTCATTCTCATCTCACGGTCCCCCAGCCCCAGCACCCAATGCCGAAGCCAAGCAGAGACCCTGGTTCACACAGAAAAGATTCTACAAATGTCTGTGGTTGCTAAGATGTCCCCAAAGCCCTAAACAATGTTTACGTCTTTTAACAAAGTAATTCTTCTTCAAGGAGTCTGTTCAAAGGAAATGATTTTAAATGGAGACAAAGTTTTATACCTGAAATTGCCCATCAAGTTCATTTAAAATAGAAAAAAAAAATTAAGAATGAAAATATTCTAAATGTTTAAAGTTAGGAGATTAGAGCAGGAAATTATATTAGATCCATAAAGTAGAAGTCGTACACAGACATTTAAAGTAACATTTGAAAAAGAGAAGCTCTGTCCTTGTGGTAGGATTATGAGTCTTTCTTCCCACTTGACTATTTCTGTACTTCTCAAATTTCTACAAGGTACAGGTAGTTTTCACTTTTTACTTTTATAAAAATCAGAAGAAAAGAACAAAGTGAAAAATTGGGAAAGTGTGTTGAACTGAAGATGATTAACATTATAATCTATTTCTCTTACACTATCTGTTTATGACTAGCCATTATTTACACTCTTTGCCTGGAATCATTACTTCAGCTATTTATATATCCTGAACATTTGATTAGACTTAACTCCCATTAAAACACAGTAATCTTTCTTTCCCTCTACTGTGTTTCCCTGAAAATAAGACCTAGCCGGACAATCAGTTCTAATGCATCTTTTAGCGCAAAAATTAATATAAGACCCGGTCTTATAGTAAAATAAGACCGGGTCTTATATTAATTTATGCTCCAAAAGACACATTAGAGCTATTTGTCCGGCAAGGTCTTATTTTCGGAGAAATGCAGTAGGCTCTGAGCTCTTCATTATATTTGTGAAACCAATGCTTAATATAGCATCTTGCTCTTATTGGGTGCTCAACACATTTTGACTGAAAGTTGTTGAATGTCAAAGTAAGGACAAGAGGATTTACCTAAACTGCCTGTCAGCAGGGGCCATATGTCCCTACATGCCCCACGCATGGTACACAAAAGACCTAAAATAAGTATTTGTCATTTGTGTTAGCTCGGGCTCTCATAACAAAATATCACAGACTGGGTGGCTTAAACAACAGGTATTTATTTTTCATAGTTCTGTAGACTGGACGTCTGAGATCAGGATGCCAGCATCGCTGGGTCCTAGGGAGGATTCTCTTCCTGGCTTGCAGGCGGCCACCTTCTTGCTGAGTGAAGTGCATATGATATGACCTCTTTTTTGTGCCTGTGCAAAGGGGAAGAGAGAGAGAGAGAGAGAGAGAGCCCGCTCTCTGGTGTCTCTTCTTACAAGGACACTAATCCTATCTAATCCCACCTTTATAATCTCATTTAACCTTAATTACCTTCCCTCCTTATAGGCCCCATCAAATATTGGCCACATTGGAAAAGAAAACTTCAACATATAAATTGGGGGGAGAGGGGAACACAATTTAGTCTATACTATTATTAAATGAAAACTGACATTTCATCTCACCCATGGACCACTGAGGTGACATCAAAATACTCGGAGACTATTACCTGTGACTATCAGAAAAATGGCCTGAAAACCTCACCCCTTGTGTCAACTGATGGGGTACACCAAAGGACAGGTGTAAGCTTTTGGTATGTCTTTATTTGGTGCACAACAGGGAGACAAGGAAGAATTTGACTATGGATGTGATATGTCCAAACCTATTCTTTAGGAGGATTAATAAGGAAGCACTAAGTCTGGATCCAGATGTAGGAACAGAGGGCATGAGAAGTACTGTCAGAAGCCATTGCAAGAGGCAGCTGAGTACTGTGGGTGCTGATAGTACAAACAGCTGTGCTCTAGTAGCAGGGAGAGTGTGAAAGAGCAGAGGTGAGGGGCATTAAAGCGTCAGATCCACAGGAAATTGTTACCGAATGGATAATGAGAGACGTGGAGAAGACAGAAACAGCAAAGAGCATGTTAGTTAAGGTAAAGGGAGAGGTGGTGAGAAGAGAGCTGCACCATTCAAAGACCCAGGGTTGGAAGGAGGAGGGTATGCTTTGCAGAAGGAAGGGGAGGGCGGTCTGCACTGGACATGTGCTGCATCTCAGCGGCCGGGAGATACCCAGGCAGAGATGCTGGTCAGGCAGTTGGAAATGGATGCATGGAACCCCAGGAGAGAAGGCAGGCCAGAGGCAGATACCTAAACATCATCCACAGAAGTAAACAAGATGGCTAAGGAACTCAGCACAGAAACTCAGAGACTGTCTTCTTTGGACAACACAGAAAGAGGCCAAAGCACAAAAGAAACAAGGAGAGGCCAGAAAATCAGGAGGAGAATTAGGGTATCGCAGTGCCACGAAAGCCAGAAAAGCAATGTTTCCAGGTTAGACGGAGTGTTTGGTACCAGCAGGAGCACAGAGACGTCAACTGGCTGAGACAGAGCATTTGGACGTGGCTCCTACGTGATCAAAGGGATCCTTGAGTGTTGTTGTTTCAACAGGGTGGGGAGAGCCAAGCAGGAAGCCACAGAAAGCCAGGAGGAAAGAGAAGCTAACAGGCTGACAGTGCGTACCTATGTGTGTGCCAGTCATGGTGACAGAAATGTACTATGGACGCTCATCTTTAATCCTCACAAACAAAAAAAAATTTAATCCTCACAAAAAAATTTGTATTCAGAG
The DNA here is from genome assembly GCF_964194185.1 of Rhinolophus hipposideros. Classification (NCBI taxonomy): domain Eukaryota; kingdom Metazoa; phylum Chordata; class Mammalia; order Chiroptera; family Rhinolophidae; genus Rhinolophus; species Rhinolophus hipposideros. The sequence continues at coordinate 17,667,584 of NC_138069.1, read as the reverse complement.
CAATTTGTGGACAACTGAAGAATGAAAGGAGCATAGTCACAAGGTCACATTTGCCAGTCTAAAAAAACAAACCTCTCATGCATATTTTGATGCAGCGATGGACATTTGAGAGCAGGCCTGTCGGTGGAAACAGGTACCAAGGAAAATGACACAAACTAGGGGCAGTAAAAGCCTGGAGTGGTCCGGCTGGGTGGCCAACCACTTGTCAAAATGTCTGTGATGGCAAAAGGGTTTGACCCCCAGTGGTTCAGTGTGAGTGTGTGTGTGTGTCCCTGTCCATCCGTCTGTCCGTCCGTCCATCTGTCTCTGGCTCCCACAGCTCCCTCTGGCTCCCTCTGTCTCCCAAGGAACAGCTTGGGAGAGAAACATACAAACCATGCGGGTCTAGTCAATTAGGCCCAGGGCAAGCTTGTACTATGAGTAACATTTCTGAAGGCAGATTTCTTTTGTTTTTTATCCACCTGTACAGCTCTACTACTTAAAAACTCCGAGTTTACCAGATCATTACAGTAATTGAAAAAAATCAGGTCTTGACCCACAGGTCGTCGCAATTATGAAAACACAGAGTGGTTGCTTTTACACACTCTCAAAAACATCTCAAACCTGTGGAAATTGAACACACGTGGGAAAATGGGGGGGTTTGGGGAATCCTTCACTCCCCCTCCCTACCTTCTACCACAACTCATTATCACCATAAAATAATTTTCATCACTGCCAGGTGGCTCTCACCAGCACTAATTAAAAGACACATAAATCACCTTGCTTTTCTCAGCCGGATACTTAAACCATACTTGATACTAATGAGCTACTTTATTAGAATTGTTCAAAAACAAATGCTGGCCATTCTGGGCTTGCAGGAAACCCTAGCAATAGCAGCTTCTTTGGATGAACAAACCCCTAAGTCTGTGGATGCTGCCTGACATTTACTGAACATGAATAACATCCACACATGCTGTGATCCTGAGGGCTGGCCAGCATTCTAGGGAAACGGCTTAACTCACAGACAGGCCTGAAAAGGCTCACCCTGCACCAACACATCGTAATACCAACTGCCCCTCCCCACTATTCTCTCAGGCCGATAACACCCCTCATTTATCCCTCCCCAAGGTAACAATGGTATAAAGCCCCGAGCTTGAAGGTAGCCTCTGTGACTTCCTACCTGCAGGTGCTGGGAAGAGTGGCTCACATTCTGAATCAGTGTCATCCCGAGTGATGGGAATAAAACCATATCGGGGCCATGAAAACACTAGGCCAATATGACAGGTAACAAAGGGCAGTGGAGCGAGCCAGACACACCTGAGCACCCCCCTGGCTTCACCATTACCTGCTTGGCTGCGTGACACTCATTTCCTTCAGGTTTTATATTCTTCCTGATTATCACATCTGGTTTTAACCAAATAGCCTTGGGGTTTTGCTTTTTTAATCCAATGTGGCAAGTGGCCAAAGAGGCAGATACCAATTACGTCCCATCATACCTCCCTCCCTCCCACGATGGTGATCAAAAGGGCCCTCTCCTCGGCAGAGCTGCAGCTCTCTGAAGTTAATAAGGGTGTAACTTGTAACAACCGTTTACAGAACCATTCTTTCTCGCTTAATTGGGTGGAGAAGGAGGTGGCCTCCCTTTTACTATGATCTACTGGGGAAAAAAACACCCCTGGAAGCTGATGTCCATTCCTACTACTGACAAAGGTTTCAAAGAGACCTGATGTGATCCATACATAGGGTGAGCATATCCAAACTGGAAGAGTTTTGAGAAAAGCGGCCTGATTAAAACTCATGCTGAGGCAGCAGGTGTGACGCAGGCCAGATGGTCATCCCAGTCAGGTCCTTTGCGGGGAGAAGGACAGTATACAGCCTTCTCTCTTCCTTCTACAAGTTTCAACCATGGAAATCTAGAGGACGGAAAGGTTACAGTGACCTCCAAGGTTCCTCCGCCCTTATCATGACCAGCCTTTCCCTGACTCAGCTCGGCACATCTAACCAGCACTTATTAACCTATACAACCAAACTGTGCCCTTTTCTTGAAGAGTAGCCAACTTCCACAAACAGCCCAATAGTGGGGAGCATTAGCACGAAGGCACTTAGGTGCGCAAAACAGAAGGACAGTCACACTAACTGGTTTGGGCTGAGGATGAGAGTCAGGGTGGCAAAGGGAGGGGGAGACGCCTGCTCTCTGTCACAATCACCTGGCACACCAGCCCAAGTCTTAGTGGGAGAGGCAAAGACCAGATTTGGGCAACTGCATGCAAGAGCCAGGTGGCAGCTCTCTCCCTGAGAGCACTGGGGTCTTGCCAACCCAGGGAAATACAGAGATAATTCCCCACAGAACAAGTCCTCGTCAATATGAGACCCTCCCCAGTCTTAGAACAACTGTCAGTCACCAGTCACCGGCATATGAGGGGAAAACCTTCCTTCACAAATTATCCCAAAGATACAGTATTTTAGTTACAACTAATAATCAGGGGAAAAAAAGCAAACTCAGGGCAGCTGGAAGGCTCAGTTGGTTAGAGCGCGAGCTCTCAACAACAAGGGTGCGGTTCAATTCCCACATGGGATGGTGGGCTGTCCCCCCTGCAACTAAGATTGAAAACGGCCACTGAACTTGGAGCTGAGCTGCGCCCTCCACAACTAGATTGAAGGACAATGACTTGGAGCTGATGGAAAATCGCAATGTTCCCCAATATTCCCCAAAATTTAAAAAAAAGAAAAAGCAAACTAATGTCAAGACACAAGCCTTTGGGGAAAAGAATAATATGTATTTGTTCATTTCCTTTTCATTTTCATTTTCCCAAACATTTTAAAATTGGCCAGGAAGGACCCTAATCTAGAACCTATGAGTCGGCTTAACAGAAATAAAAAGAGTAAAATAATCTTAATCACAGTCCCTCATTTTATGGTGCATATGCTACAAACCCACTAAGAAAAGACTGTGACAAGAGAAGAAAATTAAATGGGTAAAAGTAGAAAATACATACTGCAGGAATTACCCTTCCACTAACACGCACTCAAAGTTGCTTCCGTAAGAAAAGGAGGAGATGCCAAAGAGGACAACGCTCTCCATTCCTAAGCGGCACTTGTCTCCTGAGTAGCTCCAGCACTTTATACAGCCTGCCAGGTGCTCCCCGCGAGCTCCCGGTGGAGGACCCTAGAGGAGTCAATTCTGACCCATGAAGGAACCACACAAAGTAAAAAGCATCTGCTCCACTAGAAGAGGGCGTATGTACTAGGTTGGTGCAAAGGTAAGTGCGGCTTTTGCAATTATTTTTAACCTTTTAAACCTCACTTACTTTTGCACCAACCGAACAACTGTTCCCAGAATAAACCATCTATTCATCCTACTTCAATCCTTGGTAGGCTGAGAACAGCCGAGGGAACAAAGACCAGGAAGAGTGACCCTGACGTTAATTACGGTGCTGGGAGGAGGCGACAGCATAAACGACAACATTTAAGAGTAAAATCAGTATCAACACTTCTGGGATGCCGGGGGGAGTCAGGCGCTGGTAAGAGCTAACATTTATTGAGCGTTTACATGTGCCAGGCACTACTGGAAGTGTTCCTATACGCGTTAATCTAATTCCCCAACAATCCTGAGAGGCAGCTCCTATTACCACCCTCATTTTGGAGACGAGAAATCTGAAGCAGGTTCTAGACTTGGGTCACCCAGAGAGTAAGTGGCAGAGCCAGAACTGGACCCCCAGTGTTAACTCAGGAGCCGTGCTACTGACCTCTATATGGACATCTCCTTCTATTCTTGGTCTCCAGCCCCCTGAATAGGAGGCAGGACGGAGGCCCAGGTCTTCCCGGCCCTGTGCTTCCTAGAGCCCGTGCTCTTAACCCACACGCTCCAGTTACCTGAACACCGTCTCTGGCCCTGCCCCCCCACCTCCATCACCAACCCCACAGACTCTACTGCCATCCGTAATAAAGGGCATCATTTATGGAGGGCTTGCTGTGCCAGGATAAAGAAAACACTGACTTAGAGGTGTTAGTTGGCTCAGATCACAAACTAACGCGTGGTGGAGCCAGGATTGGCACCAGGTTTATTGGGCTACGGACCCTGAGCCCTCAGTCCCTCCAGCAGAGGCCAGGGTTGCAGCAAAACCACGATCATGGGACACAGGAACACACTACAACCAACTACGGACATCAACTCCAGAGGTGGCTGTGACAAAGCCACTGACTCTTATTCTTTGGGTCTCACTCAGCAACTTTCTGATTTTTATACCACAAAAAAAAAATTAAAAACGCAGAAGTTCAGCAAATTAGGAAAAAAACAACCCAAAGGGTGTAAGAGCAGTTAGTGACAATCTCAGTGACAGTAGGTGAGGTGACAACTGACACACAGAGAGGAAGAAAATGAAAAACTGAAAGTGCAGCCTCAAAATTATACAGCATATCAATGAAGAAGATAATGACAGGACTGAGTCATCCACAAAAAAGAACTAGCTTCTGCTTAATCATCTCTGTTTTTAAAAACAGGAGACGGCCTAACATTTAAGGCAGCTTTTTAATCACATATTCAAAATTTTTCAAGTGTTGGCATTTGACACAGTAAGTGGCAGACGGGCTAGGGACACACAGGCAGAGAGGAGCATGGGCCACCCTGGGCTGCAGCACCGAGAGAGCCAGAACACCCAGCTGTGGCCGCAGACCCAGGGAAAGCCCCGCACCCCAGGGGCCTCGGCAAGGGGTGCCCCTGGCCCCCGTCACTTCTACCACCAGAGTTCTGTGAGCGAGAACATGGTGTCACGACAATTCCTGGAGTGAATCCTGACTACCCCACTGCCAACCGTGTCTGGCACTGTGACAATTCTGCTGCCTGGCACACAGTGGACATTCGATAAGTGATTATTCAATGAATGAAGGAAACTGCACGGCTTGGAATAAATTGCTTCACTCTCTTTGAACTTGAATTTCCTGCTCGGCACAATGAGTATGATCGTTCCTACACTACAGAACTATGGCGGCTTTAGTGAGATAATTATGTAAGGAAGGCCCCCATCCAGGGCTTGGATACATCATGACAACTGTACAGCTAACCCTCAGTCATCTGGAAACCTGACCTAGAAGCAGCCCCCGCCCCCCCACGGTAATGGACAGAGGAAGCATGAGTTCCTAGGCCTTCCTAGTACATGAACTGCAATTGGAACAAATATCTACCCCCTTCCTCTACAAATAACCCCCAAATTCCATACTGTCTCACTGATCATGAATAACCTTGTGAGCTAGCAAGGTGCTCTAATTTACAAATGAAGACGTGGACCACAGCTGTAAATCCCCCTGGGTTAACTAGCAAATCGATAACCAAATCTAGGTCTGACTCTGGTTCCTTCTTGTCATGTCTGCTTGGCCCCTGGAAACTGAATACCCACGACATCCAGTACATAATTCTGCCAATCCCAGGCCAGCCGGCTGCAGGAGGGAAAGAAACATTGTCACAAGCAGATTTTAAAACTGTGTTCTGAGCACTGATTCCATCAAGGACACCTTTAAGGGATACTTTCTGGCTCAGGATGTTTCCTCCTGTCTGCTTTGGAATCTCTGCGGACAGAAAGGCCGTTTTTGAATATTGGCTCCGAACTACTTCTTGCTTTATCCATCAGGCAGTGTTGCCAATGTAGTTTTACAAAAAAAGAAAAAAGGAAAAAATGTCATGAATGTCCCAGAAGGAATTTATCATCCTTCTAAGGAACTACAATAGAAAAATAAGAACACTTTGAACTTTTGGTGGCCTGTGGGCAGGGGAGAGATTAAATCAAAGGAGCCTCGGCTGCCTTCTCCAGAAGAGGCTGTGACCTAGGCCTCCTCCTGGGCAGGGGAGGGGGGCAGGAGGGGGCGGAGAGGGACCCGCTTTCAGGGTCCTGCCTCAGCCCATATCCCCCATCTGTATGTCCACCTCCAGCAGGAGGGGCTCTGCATGAGACCCCCAGCCCCTCCAGCAGCAGATGGAAGACTACCGCACGGCCACCTCCTGAGAGAGCCTCCAGAATGACCCCTTCACGCTCAATAATGACCACAGTAGCAGAGTAATAATAACAACAGTTATGACTAATACAGAGTAGAGACTGTGCTAGACATCGTTACAAGCACTTTACTTTCTGCCTGGAGTAGCAGAGGGCAGAAGACCCCCAAGGAACATTGGTTTCCTATCTGCCAGATTCCCTTCCCCCCAACTCCTAAAGAATAGCTCCTGTGCAATTTGCTGGCAGCCTGGCCCTACTATGGCACTCGATGCCCTGAGCTCTTACCGAGGCCTCCTGGGAAATCCTACTACAGTTGACCCTTGAACAACGTGGGCTTGAAGTGCACGAGTCCACTTATATGTGGATTTTTTTCAGTAAATACCTGCAGTTTTCCACTCCTGGCTGCCAGTCTGCAGATGCAGAGGGCTGGATGTACGCCCTGATCTACGCCATTTTATACGAGGGACTTGGGCATCTCGGATTTGGGTATCTGCAGGGGGTCCTGGAACCAATCCCGCGGGTACTGAGGGACAACTAAGCTTTGGGGAAGTCAAAAGTTACATATGGATTTTCAACTACAATAAGGTCAGCACCCCTACACCTAGCATCATTTAAGGGTCAACTGTATAGCCAATGCGTCGTGCTCGGTTCGCTCATTTCTTATATGTTCTGAAGTCCCACAGAGACACAGCTGCTGGGACCACTTTCGGCGGGTGTCTGGACCCCCAGTTAAGCACAGTGGCAGCCAGTAGTCTCACCTCCCACCTTTGTAATCAGCCTCCTTTTAATCCTGCTGAGCTCCGCGCTGCCTGGCACCAGAAGCCGCACATGGGTGATAATTTAACAAATCACCCGTCTGGCTCTCCTGCCAGGACACCCACTCTGGAGCTTATACAGCTGCTCACGCTAGGGCTGCAGCCCCGCGACGTGTCCGCTAAGCGGCAGGTTCCAGAGCCTCGGGGCCCACACATTTTCCAGCTCTGTCCTGCCAAGAAAATCAAGGTGAGGTGTTTGATAAGGGGTGACCCTCAGAGACCATGCTGCCTTCGCCAGACCTCGCTTCCTAGGGACTTTGACATATCCTCATTTTGCCAAATGCAGAACCAACAGACAGACCTCTGCTCAAGAAGCAACAACGCATACTCTCAGGATCACAGGGACGTCCCAGGACACACCTCTAAGACACACAGAGAGAAGCAAACGGCAACAAACACATACCAAAAACACTTTGAAACCCATACAAAAAAAAAACACAAAAAGTGATGTGAAACGAATTGTGGAGTGTGTCCCAAAATGTGTCTCCGTCACACCCAGCCCAGGACCACACGGAAATAAGTAAAATGGAACGCAAACAATGTACAATACCCATGTATCGTTTTGCCATTTATTTGGAAACCACTGAAAGAAAAGATCTTTTCAGAGTTACAAGTAAAATCCCCACTTTTAAAAAGTGAAAATTCTGCAGTGATAGACCTTACCAAAAAAAAAAAAAAAAATCACGTTGCCCAAAGCAGTAGAAAAGGGAAGTAACCTAAGGAGAGGCTGCAACCAGCAGTTCAATAACCACAGGCAAGCTGTCACGAGTGATGACTGCTATCAAATACTTGTTAACACGCACACTATGACATTCCCGTCAAAGACCGCAGAGCAGGGTTTGTAGGACAACCTACAAAAAATGTTTCAAACTAGATTCTCAGTCCTGTCTTGAGAAGGGAAACAGGATTATTATTTTAATACAATACTTGCTTATCACCAGTGCGCTGAGATTGGTTTGTCACTAGGTAACAGCAGGGTGAAATCGTTTATTCCAAAAACAAAGAGCGTGGTGTCTAAGGTCCCAGGGCCCCCACAAGCAGGCTTTCGGGTGGACAATGGGAACATGGGACCCCTCCACAGTCTGTGGCTTTCCGCCTGCAGGGAAGAGGAGAGAAACTCAGAAGGGGAACAAGCGGCGCGCTGACTTCACCAAGCATTAGTGCAGCCAGTATTTTATATCTGCCTCTGCTTCGCCTGTTTCTCATTTTCAAGGAGACGAGCAGAAGCCATGCCCCCATACAGCCCTCCCATCACTTTCTGCAGGTGGGCACCCTTACCTGAACAAAGTGAAATGCTATGGGATTAGCACAAGCTTCAAAGTCAGACGACCTGGCTCCACGTGGCTCCCTCTTAGCTGTGAAATGGGTAGGTGATACCCCCTGCCTCGTAAGGTGGGTGAGAGAATTAAACCACAGAATGTCCTTCAGGTGTTTAGCACAGTGCCTGTCTCAGAGAAAACACCCAGTAAATGATGGCTGTTATTATTATCAGCAGCATGTCAATAATGGGCGCACAGCTGCAAACCAGAACGTCAAGGTGTTTGCTTAATCCACTCAGGCACTCGGCAAATATTGACTGACTGTTGCCCTGTGGGCCAGGCACTGTGCTGGAAGTCAGAGGTACAACAGTGAATAATGTGGGGCTCCCACTTCAACTCCAGTCTGCAGGGGAAACAGTCACATAATTATTCAATACAGTGTCGAGATTCCAGATAGGGACAAAAAAGAAAAGAAGTAAACAGTACAAATGCCTTATCACAATTCAGCATGAATTTTCATTGTGACATGGGTCCAAATATTTACATCAGGCACCGTATTGTATTTGTTCTCTGCATAGGAATTATACTAAGATTCACCCCTGCACTGTTTGTCACACACCCACAGAGAGTTACCGTGTGACCGTAGGCTGAAGTTCAGCATTGACTGCAGGAGCCGCCAGGTCAGTATGTACCAAAGTGAGGCCAGCCCTCGGGGATGAGCAGAGTCCAGGGTGGAGGTCGCCAGAAAACACACACTCACACTAAGGATCCGCGGACATCCAGCTGGCTGCATTTATTAACTGTGAGTATGAGTCATGAGGCAACTCTCTGGGCAAACATAAGCTGGCCTACTGTTGACAATTCATCAAGTTAGTTCAACAGAGAGATGAAGAGCGAGCCAACTCTGGGTAAAAGAAGGAGAAGAAAATGGACTAGCAAAGACCTCTCTAAGTTATAAAACCACGACAAGCTGAGAAGCCAATGCCATCATTTCCTTCAAGTCCATGGTGATACTCTTAGAAGGAATTCCTTTCTGGGGAAGGGAGCTGTTAAGCAGATCAATCATTTATCTCCTCTAACTTTTTATTCCCCTCAAAGGGTTGGGTCATATGCCATTTATGGCCAACCTACAAGCTCATGTGAATAAATGAAAGCTGGTCAAAAATCCCTTTATCTAGATCTGACTCAATTCCTAATCAGCTGAGCACCCAATACGCAAAGGACAAATATTACACTTAGAAGCACCCTATTTCCTAAACAAGGTTAGAAGAAAATATGTTTTTTCTTAATTAAAATGCCTCCCAGCACAGTCCTGGCACTGGACACTAACTTAGCAGACAAAGAGGGTTACCCAGTGCTTTTCAAATGTTAATGTTCCTAACAAATCACCCAGGTATCTTGTGAAAATGCCAATTCCAATCCTGGAAGTACCCAACAGGGCCCAAGATGGTACACGTCTAACATTCCCGGACACGGCTGCTGCCGCTGGCCCAGGAACCAGACTTTGAGAAGGAAGGACCGACTAGCCAGCCACAGTCCGGCAAAGAACATGCGCCTCGCAGGGAGGCTTCTGTTGGGGGTTAGCAATGGGCCCGAGAGCACAGTGGGAGCCAAGGACTCCACTAGTGGGAAAAAGGCACGCGTGTGCTTGTAGGCACGGGCACATCCATACAAAATGTCAAAGTTCCACTACCGGTCATAGAGGGAGCCTCCCCACCTCTGGGGGACAGACCATGGACCCCACATGAGAACCTCTGCCTTAGGAGCCTGCCAGGTACTGGAGCCAACACGAAACTGGGTGGAGGTGGGCGGGAGGCTGCGCGTCCTTGACCGGTCAGGCCCATCCTTCCTTCCCTTGGTCCCAGGTAGCGTAATTACGACACCTTAGAGACAGGATAATAAATGGGGGGGGGGGAGAAGACTATCAGGAAACTCTCAATGTGGCTCCAAGCTCTACCGCAAGTCCTCCTTCCGGGCGTCCTGTCCGCCCTAAACAGAGCATGGGCTGCCTGAATCCCAGAGCTACGCGGCCCTGCCTTCCCAGAGCATTTGATTTCCAGCCCAGACCCGGGGGCAGGAGATGGCAAGCCCAACTCTCCTTCCCAGTTACTCTTGAAGTCTGGGTTTCCTCACCGGCAATTAAGAACAGAAGTCACATCATATTGTTCTAGGGAAGAAGAAGAAAGTGCACACAAGACATGTCTGGCACACTGCAACTGCTTTCAAAGTGTTTATTATTACAGCCTTTATGAACATGCAGAGATCAAGATCCATTCAAAAGAGACGACGTCTTTCTCAATGGAAAAGCGTAACTGCTGTGCTATGTGTCAGGGCAAAGGCCACTCCCACCATCCACTGCTGCATGGAGCAGCAAGCAGCCACAGAGAACCGCGCTGGGGGTCCCCCCTGCCCCTCACAAACCCTTGTGGTTCCCTTTCTCATTTCTTCCTGTTTTTTATGTGGGTAAAATATATCGTGACTGTCTTTTACCAGCCGCTGTGTCTCTCTCTCCCACTTGATTTAAGCTCCTCCAAAGCCTTCAGCTCCAGGCTGGTACGGCTCAGTATGAGCCTTCGTTTCCAGCGGCATCTTGAACGAACGAGGCCAAACCCATACACAACATGGCTGTTCAGAGAAAGGACAGCCACCCGGTTAAGAAACCCTTAAAGATGTGTGACATAAATTTACCCAGCAACCTTGCGTCCACAGACCTCAAAAGCTCTTGACAAGAAAGTTTTCCCAGTTTGCACAACAGTCCTAAGGACGTTCGGATGGGGTGACGCCTCTCTAAGCAGCGGTCCTCAATGCAAGGACCAAGCATCCCCTGCTTCCGTTACCTAAATGCTGTGAAAATACACATTGTCCAGTGTGGAATGGGTTTCGCTCCGACAGCTATATCAGAATTTCTGCGGAAAGGAATTGCATTTTTAATTTTAAAAAGACAAAAAACCCATAGTGTTCCAATGCACACTAAATAAAACTTTTTGAACCAAGCTATGACCCACTCCCACCCCACCCCCAGAAAAAAGTCTAAGTAAAGACACTCACAATTTTGCCTACAATTTCAAGGGATTCACAGATCTCCTGGAGATTTCCCTGGGCTCTCGGATAAAAATCTCCTGGTGCACCAGTCACTGTTTCCCAACTTCACACTCAATCACATACCACCTTTACTCTTCTTTCCCCAAATCCATACCATTTAAATTTTTACATAAGCTCTTTTTTACTTACATGTAATATAAAAGGAAATTTTATATGTAATAGTTGTGAAATTGTGGGTTTGAGCTATAGTTGTAAGTTTTCCAAATGAAATATGTAATTATCAATACAAAAAATGTTGTTATTGTATCACCTAAAACCATCTCCTGTGTCACCTGTACAGAAGAATTACCCCTCTTCGGGAAACACTGTTTCGTGTAATGCAGAGCTCTGGGACCACTGGGGGATTTCTGGGGGGTTTTACGGGGCCCTCATGGCCTGTAACGTGGAGGGCTATCTACTCTGGCAAACCCCATGTGACCTAATAGCCTCAGTCTGCACACACCTGGCAGAGCTGGCTATGGAAGAAAGAGAGGGGGCTTTCCTTCCTTCTTACCAGATGGCCAGGGGGTGACTGACCTGTCCATACGCCCTTTCCGTGACCTGCCTGCTCCCAGCAATGCTGTGCCCACCCCACCCCCAGCCCTGCCCACTCACTGCAGGGACCAGAGGTGGGCATCTGGCCTGGCTGGGCCAACCTGCTTCTCTTTAGGGAACTGAAACTAGTGCGCAGAGGAGCTTCGATGCTGGACAAACAGAAGAGTTTTTCAGAACTGGGGTGGGATGGCCTCTCTCCCGTGTGCATCCTGAGACAGAGAAATGGTCTGCGGAGGCAAGTGAGGAGAGTCCCCAGCAGCCCCAGAGAGAGCGCACGCGCCCCAGGGCCTGACTTCCCAATTCCGGGTTCTAGGCCAGCCGTGCTCCCTGCCCTTGGGGTCCATGGGACACCCCGGCATCCCGGCAGCGATTTCTCCTCTGGGCTTCAGCGCATTTGAACAGGCAGCTGCTCCTGGTCTCCACATCACCGCTACACTGGGGCTCCATGCGCTGCAGAGCCCTGGCTCCGATGCCCAGGGGGAGCTGAAGAAATGAAGAAAGGCCAGGAGTCACAGAGCACCCTTCCAGACACACCCCGAGGGAGGCTGAGGCTGGAGCCTTCCCCTAGGGACAGGGGACGGGATTCCCATGGGCTCCACACACTTGGGGAGGAGCTGACACAAGGTTACAAGGAGCTCTTCCCCCCTGCTGACTGGTAGTGGGAAAAGAATAACAACAAGTACAGCTCACATTGACTGAGTGTGTTAGCCTCTGAGCTAGGCTCTTTCCAGGGATGATCTCATTTATTCTTCCTGAGAGCCCAGTGAAGGTGATAATGTCATTCTTCCAACTTCATACATGAGGAAACGGAGACTGAGAAAAATTAAACGACTGCCAAGGTGACACAGCTCATAAAGACAGGACACAAACGCCAACGTCAGAGCTCTTACTCATCACGCCACACTGCTTTATGAAATGATATTAAAGGACAGCACAGAGACCCCAAGCAGAGCCAGTGCCTCAGTACAGGCCCAGCCACCAAAGGGCCCTCCCTCCAGCAGCCCTGCCTCCTGTGCCAGTCCCTGACTCAGCCTGCAATACACCGATGGGCACAATACCAAGAACATAGAGTGTGAGAAAGGTAAGGAGCTGAGAGAAGGTGTGCCACCTGGCTGGGGCGTGGCTTAGCTGGCCCGAACAAGGCCCAGTGGAGCCTGGCTTTGGCCCAGATTACAGCAGACGGTTACAGTAGAGTGGTTTTTTTGTTGTTGTTGTTTTTTTTTTATAAACAGTACTTGGTACATGGCATTCTCCTTTGTGGTCCGGTCCTCTATGGGATGGAAGGGAGCATATCATCCTGCCAGACAGAGCTGAGGAAAGCTGCCAAGAGCCATGCTATCAGAACCCCTAACAAACACGGGAAGAAACACCACATTCCCAGGCTTGAGACAGGATGACAAGCTAAGGGAAAGAAAGCAAAACCTTAATTACAACCGCAGAGCCCATTCTGAGGCCCTTATCATTCATATCTCATTCCTAAAACCTGAAGCCCAGAGCAAACAATGAACCCGTCAAAGTTCACAAATCAGTTACCACGAAAACTCCGAGGAGATCCAAGTCTGGTCAGGAACTTTAAACAAGGCACCTGATCTTTTCAACGTGCGTGTTCCTGATTTTCCTATGAAAACAATGCCGATGCGTCCGCTTTCCACCATCTTTGCAGGAGAGGCGAACAGTACGATTCCGTAAGTGTGGATGAATGCCCATTCCGGGAGAGGTGCTGAGCTGAGCGCTGAAGCGATGGCCATCTATCCGCCAGGAGAAGTGGGCGCCTACTAGACGGCTGCCGGGGTGGGGGTGCAGTCCGTGGTCAGGGGGCAGGAGTAACAAAGATGGCTGGCTAAAAGGGCGGCCAACCAAAGATCCAATCGCACCCTCGGCCACCTAAGGTCCTCTCAGCCTCCATGGCTTCAGCAGGAAAACCCGTCCTATGGAGCTAAGGCTTTCCAGGGACCACCCTCTCAGGGTCCCTCCCCACATAGCTCTGACCGTTCTTCACTCGGCTCCCTGCTTTCTACTCTCACCCTCAGAGAGATATGGCCCCCAAGTTCCAGCCAAACCCCTGCTATAGACTAAATGTTCGAGTCTCCCTAAAATTCACCTATTGAGACACTACTTTCCAATGTGGTGATATTAGGAAGTGGGGGGCCTTTGGGAGGTGATTAGGATGAGATGAGGTCATGAGGGTGGGGTCCCATGATGGGATTAGTGCCCTTCTAAGAATCAGGAGACAGCATACTTCCTTTCTCTGCTCCCTGCCATGGAAGGATGAAACGAAAAGTCTGCCACCTGGAAAAGGGTTCTCAGCAGAACCCACCACGCTGGCACCCTGATCTCAGACTCCCAGCCTCCAGGGCCGTGAGAAATAAATGTCTGTTGTTTATGAGTCTGCGGTCCTTTGCTATAGCAGCCTGGACAGATTAAGACACCCCTTCTCTCTCCCATGGCTTCGACAATAACTACGAGAAGGTGACACTCACTGGTCTCCCTTGCCAATTCTACTCCTGTTTTTCCAGCCACCTGCCGAGCGTCGTCACCTGAATGCTGTGCTGGCACCTCCATCTGGGCACCTCCCCTCCCCCCCGCTTCTCTTCCTGATTTCCACATTACTGGCACAAGAAAGAGAACTAATATTTACTGAACTTGCAACGCTTGCCAGGGTGCTTTCTATATTCCTGCATTTAGAAGAATCATTCAAGGCTTACGTAGGTGCCCAAGATGCAAACTCTCATCACCGTCTCTGTCTCTCGCCTCTAAGCAGTGACCAGGACCCACCAACGCTCTCTCTCTTCTATCTGTGCCCCACTGACGCCCTCTTCCTCCCTCACCATCCTAGCACCATCTTCTTGGAGCACAGTACTGAAGGACCTCCTACTACATGCTCCCTTTTCCTCCACACCAACCCCAAGAGCCCTGCCTGGCACTGGAGGCCTGCCACAACCTGGCTCTCACAGACCTTCTGACTTACTGCTTCCCCACAAGCCTGCTGGGCTGCAGCCAAACCACCTGACTCCCATCCCCAAAACCAGGCTGTGCTTTCTAAGCCTTTGTATGTCTATGTAATACTTCTCTCTACGGCCCCTTTTTCTCCCATTTCTTCAGGCCCAACTCCTCTTCCTCCAAGGCCCAGGGCAGACATGGCATCTCCTTTAAGATGCCTTTGTAGATTCCCACCATGGAATACTGCAAACCCTGGTTTCCCTTGGGTACGCCGCCGACGGCACTCTTTAACGGTCTTCTCCTCTATAAGACTGGATGTTCCTCAGGAGCAGCGACTCACTGGGCTTTATCTCTGCAGCCCCCACAGTACGTAACACAGCTTTCTTCACAGACAACATCCATTCACTCATCAACACAGAGTTACCCAGTGTCTACTACACACCAAGGTATGGCAGGGTGCTCAGCATATAATGGTAAACAAAAGAGGACATGGTTCCTACCCTCCTGGGCTTCCACCTAGTGAGGAGACAAACTTTAACCAAATCCTACCCAAGTGAGTGTACAGTTAGCAATAGCTCTGTGCTGCAGAAGGAAAGAATCAGGCTCCTATACGAAGCACAGAGGGACCAGGAAGGCCAGCCAGAGGAGTGAGGCAGGCGGAGATGAGGATGAGGGGTGAGTGATGAGAAAGGGAAGTGGTCAAAGTGCTCCGGGTCCAGGGAGCAGCCGGTGCAAAGGCCCTGAGGTGGATGAGAGCAGCGGGCCAGCGTGACTGGAGACCGCGAAGCAACAGCAGAAGGAGGCAACAAGGTGACAGAGACATCCCAATAAATGTATAAAGTGAGTATGAATTCATGGCCCTCAACTGATTAGCATACTTTCAGCCAATAGAACTAACCAACCTTAGATCTAAGCAGAATATAATTTTAAAACACTTTTTCTTTCCCATTTTAAAGAAATTGCCTCCTTAAGTGTGAGTGCTGTTCTCATCCAAAAAAAAAAAAAAAGAAAGAAAAAGATTAAAGTAAGTTCTCCTAGCTAAAAATGGCAAAGTAAAAGTACACAAGGCTGGAACCTGACAAACACCGTGCAGCTCCGTAAGTAACACAACCCTATTTTATTCTTAATTAGAAGCTGGCACTGGACAGGGGAAGCTGCCTGTCGCTCGTCCTGCACTGATAATCAGAGCCGAGGTGGCGAACAACGGTTGAGCGCTAACCCACGGTGTCACATGCATTATCTCATCGGCTCCTCACCCCATGAGGCAGGTACCATTATCATGTCCATTTTCCAGATAAGAACACTAAAGTTCAGAGAGATTTGCAACGGGCCCAAGGTCACACGGGTGAGGACCAGCAGAGCCGTGACCTGAACCCGGTCCGGGGCCTCCGAAGCTGTACCCGTCACCCACAGAGCGCACTGCCTCACCGACTCGCTGTCCTGTCGGCACTTCTGGAACTGTGGCGAGTTGTTTACCTCCCCTTGTTGCATCACACATACAAGCTACTCACCACTGATGAGGTTAAAAGGAGAAAACCATCTCTGAAGAAATGCAGTGAAATTCCTGCTGTCACCTCCCTCCCTTCCTGTTCCAGGTCTCCCTCAAAACACCCCATCTCTTCCTCCAATTTTAATAAAGAACAGTTTTCCAGCTCGTTGCAATACTTAATATCCTGAAAGAACAGGAATTGGAAACCAATGAATCTTCTCAGGCTCCCTCTCAGCCAAAGTCAACAGACTCCAAACCCCTCTTGTCGGCAGTCACTGTTTACAGACATCTCACCGGAAGAAGAGGGGGGGGGTTCCGATTACTGGAAAACTCTAGCTGTGGTTTTCCCAACTCTTGACAAAGTCCTGAGTCTTGTCTGAAGGACAATGTCACACTTTCCCTGTCAACAAATCCTTCCCCAAACTATTTCTACTACTCTACCTCAAGTCCTGTCTGGAAGGAGCCAGCACACAGGGTAAATGACCAATGCTTATCTACACGTTGTGGATGAAAGTGTGCCCCTACCTGGGGCCTGGCTGACCCTCCCCCGGGCCGAGGTCACCACCAAGACCTCACTAAACTAGTAATGGTGGCCACCACAGAGCTGACGTCCAAGCCTGAAGCTGGCTCACCTTCCAGTCTTCCTACTACCCTTGAAGACCCATCTGAGCAACTCGAGGCCTAGATAATATGAGTGTGTTTTAGAACTTCATCCATGAAACCCAGTGCTACGGGCTGTGGCCCCTGCAATGCGCAGACTGAAGTCCTACCACACAGTCCCAGAATGTGACTGGACTTGGAGACTGGGCCTTGAAAGGGGTAAACAAGGTAAAAGGAGGCCATATTGGTGGATCCTAATCCAATGACTGGTGTCCTTATAAGAGAGAAGGATTCAGACAACTACAAAGGAAGACCACGGGAAGATAAAGGGAGAAGACAGTTATCTACAAGCCAAGGATCGAGGCATCAGAAAAAACTGACCCTACTGACCCCTTGATATCAGACGCCTAGACGTGAAAATTAAGTTTCTGTTGCTTAAAACACCCAGTCTGTGGTCCCTCGTTATGGCAGCCCTCACAAACTTAAACTCACACTGTTCAAGTTGTTCCAAACTCTAAGTAATGGCCCTGCCACTCCTTGCTGGGCACAGGCAGACTGCTGTCACTTTGAAGCACTCAGCCCATACGGCACAGCCACTGGGCACTAAGTCGCTATCAGACACGCCTCTGAGTGCTTCAGTCAATGGAGACGTTTGCCTTTCAGGGACTAGGGACCCAGGACAAAACCTTATGTTTGTGCTGTTAATTACACAAGTGATAAATATAATTCTTATGTTTAGAAATGAAGAGAATTAAAATGCAGTCAAATCCATCCAAAGACAAAAGCACCAGTACCTCTATTTTAGACCAGCCAAGCTATCACAGGCTTTTCCTGTTCGCAGAAATAAAGAATTGTGCTCAACAGATCTTTACAGCACACGGCAGGGCCAGGATCTCTGCTCAAACAACCCTCCTACTACAGGAAGAGAGGAGGAGGTACTGGGGGGGAAAGCAAGAGAGAGGGGAGCCTTTCTTAGCTAACAAAAGGACAAAGATCCCTTCCGCAAAACGTCACCCAGGGCAGGAGAAAGTCGACTCGTCATGCAGCTAGGTGATGAGTAAGCTCATTTCAGGGGATGGCCAGGGGTTTCGAGAGTCCTGTAATTAGGGAAGGAGGCTCCAAGCCATGCAGGTTGTGGGGCCTCCAGAATGACTGACAGACTAAGAAGTAAAGAGAGACTATTTCAGTCGGGTGCTGCTGAATCTAAAGCAGGAGTGGGCTCGAAGGGCTCCCAGCCTGGTACAATGCCGGGCACCGAGGTATCAGAATCAAACAGCGAGCAGTTATTAAGCAATCGCTGGGCCAGGCAGTGTGCTGAGCTCTCTTCATCTCTGCCCGCTCACTGAAACCTCACAATGACCATAGGAGGTAGGGCTGTTATTACTCCCACTTAACAGATGAAGATAAAGCCAGAATGTGAGCTCAGCGAAAGCATGATTTTTCTCGTTTTGTTTCTTAATATATAGCCCTAGAGCCTAGAGCAGTGGCTGACACATAGTAGGCGCATCGTGTTTGCCTGTGAATAAAGGCAGAGGTGACTTGTCGATGTCACAGAAGGCACGGGCCTGGGATTTGAACCCACGCTGAAGAACTCCGGACCCCAGTCTCTCAGATTCTGCTCTGCCACACGGGGTGGGGAAAAGGTGCTAAAGAGATGGGAAGGAAAACTCCTGGTGTGTAGACAGCGTGGTCCATGGCACATTTCCCAGCTTCTGAACCTTCTGCTTCTCTGCACCCAGGGGCCAGAGCAACTCTCCCAGAGGCCTATGGCCGCAGACGATGGGAAAGGGGCACTGAGAAGGCTCCCTCCCCTCGTGCCTGTGACACTCCCAGGCCTCACACACACCAACTGTGTTGTATCCAGTAACTCACGTGCGTGTGGCAGGGGGAGGTAGAGGAAAAGTTTCTGGGAGCGGGGAGATTTATTGCTCTGACTCTCCAGGAATCTGTTGGCTAGAGGTGGTACAACCTACAGAACTTCCCAAAGTGTGGTCAGCACACCACTTTGCGGTGGGTACAAAGTCATTTTAGATGGCACGCAAATAAGCATTAGAGTTGATAGACTGATTTCTATGGTTCCTTTCTATGTGGGGCAAATCAGACTGGTGCTTTATTTACGGCCAAGCTATAAAATTCCTCTTTAAAACTTGTCCTTTCAAAAAGGAACAGTATTCCCATTTAAAAAAAAAAATAGGTAAACAACATAACAAGTGTTACATCGATGTGGCAGAAAATCATGAGGGAGGTACGTGAGTGACTACGGTTTGGGAAATACGATTTCCTGGAACTTTCTAAGTTCTCTTGTCTAATGTCCCCATCTCTGCAACTCATGCATCCACGCAACTAAGCCGCAGCTTGAAAGGGAGAGAATTTCCACAGACTAGGTTTTAAATTTTCCATCAAAATCTCCTAATAAATGACTGTACCTGAGAGAGACCGAGAGACGGAGAGACAGGCCGAGCAGACACACAGACACAAAAGGCATGTTCACTGAGACATTATGAAGGTCACAGCGGGGCTTGACCTGGGGCTACAGTCTTGCCCTCTGCTTAGAGGGAGCCGTAACACAGAGCTCCCTTTGATACTACCCGAAATTCCACACTGATTCTTTCGGCTATTATTTTATGGCATGGTAGCTTAGCTCAGCCCTGTCCAAAGACTTGTACTGAGGTCTCTGGGACCTGTTCCAACAACAACACACAATGAGGCCTTCTCTCTCTGATAAAGCCAGGAACCCCTCCCTCTGTGATCTCTTCCCCTACTCCTCCCAGACAAAAGTAAAGTCCCACTTTGAGAAGAATTCAGCCAGCCAGATGCTGCCTTCTCCTCCTCACCTTCCCCATTGGGGATGATCAAGTTTCAGGCTGGCGGTCAGTGTAAGGGTGGGCTGAGCTCCAGGGCAGAACCTAGGGGTCTGGTCAGCTCCAGGTGGGACAAGAACACCTTCACGGCCATAGAAGGGAAAACTGAAAGGGAAGCAATGGTACACAACCTGCACAGATCCAACATAAGCTCCAGGAGAGCAGGGACCTATCCTATGCATGCTGTATTCCCTGAGCCAAATGCAAACAGGTATCGAACAGATGAACAAATGAACGAATGGATGGATGGATGGATGGATGGATGGATGGATGGATGGATGGATGGATGGACGGACGGACGGACGGCTGGCTGGCTCCCAGGGCTGGAAGGAGTGAGTGAAGAGGAAGTATGTTTAAGACTATTTTTTCCCTTTTTGCTTGAGAAATAGCAACTGTATAAATAGGAGACCCCAAAGGACTAATTATCCCTTTTCACAGCCACCACTAGCAAGTGGTGCATTAACAGCAGGAGTTTTGCCCCCTGCACCATCTGGCCTTGTAGCACACTGCAGCAAACCGAATGGTACCTTGACTTTCTCCAGAGCATGCTCAGACACCCCAACTTGGGTCTTGATCTCTAGCATCTAAAACAAGGAAGAGAGGAGCCATTCTGGGAAGGCCAGTAACTTGCACCGACTGACTTGACCCCTCCTTCTGAGAAGTTCAAAGCCCTTCACATCCTGGCTTTTCTCAAGGGACTTTTATTTAGCGTTATATACATTTTTTCTTTCTTTTCCTCTTTTTCTCTTTGCTTATCTGAATTTTCTAATCACTGTACAATGAACATAGATTAGTTGAGTAATAATGATGTCTAACATAGACTGATAAGACATACAAATAAGATCATTCACAAGGACACTGAAAGCACATATTTTATAGAGTTCCATTGTAACGTTTCCACATTACAAAATTTAACACTGCCATTTCATGCAACTGCACTCAACTAAGTCCTTTGAAATGCAAGCTGTACATTTCTGATAAAAGTCAAAGCTCATGACTTAGAACACCCAGACATACAGGCACTTATAAAAGAGGCAACTGACTGATGGGCAAGGTGCCAGAGAATCAGACAAGTTAAAACCACAAGTTTCATAAGTAATGTGCCATATATGGCTAGAACATGTTCTGAGTTCACCCACGGTAAGAAAAGCTGCTCCATGTCTCTCTCTCCTCCAGTGGCAGAATCTTCCCGCTGATAGGGGTCACGGTACCCTCTGCAGTGATAGGAGAGCTTTTCTTTCTTTGTGGGGCTGGTTGGTTCATCTTGGAGCTCCATTCCAGTCCCAAACAAATGCACCATGTTCTAAGCAGCTCAACCACCAGCAAGAACGGGCCTGTTTCCGCCCTGTCCTAGGATCTCATCGTCAATGGCCCGTCCATGCCACACAGTGGTGACAAGGAAAGCCGATGGGCTAGCCACCAGAAGACCTGATTTCTAGCTCCAGTTCTAGCCAGACCCTGCACAACTCAACCACTTCGTGCCTGGGGGACTCCATTTTACCAAAAGTTAGTAACACCCGCCATCTCTCACAGGTTGCCGGGGATAAAAACTAAGGCAAATGTTAAATTGTACAGGGGGGAAGGGGAAAATTATTTAAGTACCACTAAGCAAAATGTGACGCTAGTTAGATGAATGGGATTTCACCACCTCTAACTATGGCTGAAGTTTAACAAGCAGAAGAGAGAAGCAAGTGTTGTTCAGTCCAACATTCTCTCTAAAATACCACATTCTTAAACTTAAAAGAGAAATGGAGAGAACCTTCCAATTTCTCATTTGCCATCCACCTTCCTCACTGGAAATGGCAAAGCATTTAAAGTATGGCCTGTGAGAACTGCATGAAGATAGCAGGTAAGAAGCCCCCAGTTCCCAAGGGCAGGCAAGGGGGAAGCCACCTGCACACGGCCCAGCAGAACCCTGTCCTAAGCCCCGGGAGCCAGGATTGCAGCAGCTCGGGAATGAACCTGAACATCCTGGGGATATATCAACAAAAAGGGTGAGGGGGGCAGCCAGGGCAAAGACTTCCCAGGGCTGAATCAATAGAGCCGTCTGTAGACACAGGGGCAGCAGACAGTGTGTTAGACACCCAGGGCTGTGTGGGCTGCCTCAGGGGGGCTTTGCCGAGCATGGCTTCAGGACTCCACCCCCGCTCCCTTTTCCCACACAAGACCTCTGCAGGAAAGCTGAACCGAAATGCTGGGTCTCTGGGAAGGAGACTGGAGGTTGAAACTGCTGCACCGGAGAGGCTTGGGTTTGTAAGAGAACAGGCCGGGTTTGAATCCTGGCTCAGCTGCTTATTGACTCTGCAGCTCTCATCCAGGGGCAAGTTAAGAGAACAAGTTACTAAACATTCCTGACCCTAAGCTGCTTCACACAAATAGGAACTAACCATAACGCTCTAACACAATTGTTGCTAGGGTCCAATTACATCCCGCCTGAAAACACTTACCAGTGTTCAGCTCAATGCATTTCCCTCGTATGACTTTCACAAACAGCATCAGCACTATTGTTATTATTAGCTGGGAAAAGTGGCTACATGTACCTCAGGATCATGTTACAGAAAAATTCAACTCTCTAACCCCAAGATAGAGAACAGGCTCTAGAGCAAGGTGAGGGCTCCCTTCACCCTTAGGACCACTGCTGCTGCTCTGTCCTGCAGACCTCACCCCAGGATTGTTTCTGCAGCCCCTCCAGCCTCAGCAGAAGGTCCAAAGAAAACAAGCACTTACCCTGAACAGAGTCAACTGGCTAGCCCCAAATGTGCGCATGAAATCCAACCTGAGCTTGGTTCTGCCTTCCTTACACTACCCAAAGCAATCGAACATGGCATGTGCCCAGGAACTGCACATGTTCACAGGGTCAGGTATCTAAGTACCAGGGTTACATGCTTGGGACAGACCTTTCTGGCTTCACTAATCTTGTTTTCTGGTCTTATCCAAGTATCACGACAGTTGCCCACACTCCACAATTACATAAGAAAATGGGAAAGGAGGCAAAACACAAGAGCCACGGTGGATGTCAACAACCTCCCTCCCAAAAATCTTTTCTAGAGCAGTGGTTCCCAGATTTGGAAATTTCAACAACCCACTTCAACTAAAGACACACATACACACACACACACACACACACACACACACACACACACACACACATACACATGGTTGCCAATATTTTACGATGCCATGCATAACCATTTAAAAAATGTATATCATCATCATTTAATATAAAAAGAACAGTCTTAATGATTCCAAAATAGTTAAGAAATATACTCTCGGAATAAGACAAAACCTCTGCGTTATATAAATTTAGCTTAATGAAAAACTCATTCTATTGTCTATATTTTTCTCAGCAAAAACTGTAGGGCTTGGCATTTAAGAATGGATGCTCTAGAAGGAGCATCGCTGCTTTCCTGTTAAGGACTATCGGTGCTGATCGATTACAACAGATATTCCAATGCCTGTGTCCAGCCACAGCAATGAAAAGGGAAGCCTCTTGCCCACACTGCCGAATATGACAAGAGGAACAGCACCAGCCTTCACAGGCTCCGGGGTCTCTGCTGACTCCAGCTGCCCTTCTTCACTTTCCCAGTTTAAACTCCGTCCAGCTCACCTTGCTGGGTTCTGGCACTGGGCTCCACGTTACCGCTCTTACTGGCTTATTCAAATCTCATTCCCACTTCTGAACCTTCGTGCAAACCCATTTTTATGCTCCTTCTTCAAAAATCTGCTCAAGTTAAACATAAATTTACCACGTGACCCAGCAATTTCATTCCTAGTTACCTACCTAAGAGCAATGAAAACGTATCCACACAAAAACTTGTACAGAATCTTCATAGTAGCGATATACATACTAGCCAAAAAGTGCAAACGATCCAAATATCTGCGAACTGGTGAGTGGCGAAACAAAATGTAACACATCTATACAATGGAATACTACTTGGCAATAAATGAGAATGCACTCATGACACATGCTACAACATGGATGGTGAAATAAGCCAGACACCAAAGACCACATATTATATGCTTTTATTTCTATGACAAGTCCAGAAAAGGCCAGTATACAGAAAACAGAACAGTGGTTTCCTAGGGGAGAGAGAAGAATTGACTCCAAATGGGCAAGAGCAAAATTTTTCACAATGAAAAGTTAAAAAATAAATAAATAAATAAATAAAAAAAATAAAAACCTTGCTCAAATCTATGCTTAATGTGATGCTTGGCAGAATTCTGTGAGTCTCTACTCACAGTAAGTGAGCCACTGAGAGAGCGGGTCAGTGAAAGAGTGAACGAATGAAAACTAATTTCTCAGAAGCCTCTCTCGTGTGTCTTAATCAGGTCCACATATTTCATCCACTCCAGTCAGCCTCAGCAAGTTATGTGTAATAGTTATATAATAATACCACAGTTCACAGTTACATAACTATTACACATAACATATATATGCTTATACATCCATATATAAGTATATATATACACATATATATGTATATACATATATATATATATACACATATATATATATATATATATCTCCTAATTCTTTGGATTAGGTTGAACTATATAAAATTGTCATTTTTATAGGTCAAAACTGGTTGGTAAAGTATTGGTAATTTCATGCGATTCAACCTACACATCCATTTTCGATGCAGGAGTCCAGATGCAACAAAGGCTTTCAGGTCAGGCCAACCTGTGCGTGTGGCTCCTGGCTCTGTCCCACATTCTAAGCTTCAGTTTCCTCATGTGGAAATGGGGATAAGCAGAGAACCTTGCTCATGGGGCTGCGGCGAGGATTTCCGTGACAATGCGTGGAAAGCACCCACCAGTGCTGTGACAGTCGCAGAGGAAGTGCTCAGTCAATTACAGCGATTGTCAATACCTGCTGGTCCTATCTCCGTATGAAACTACACATTCCTCAGTTATCAAGGGCCAGGACATTGATATTCATGTGTTCCCTAGACCTGAAGACAAGGGGTGCTCATTGCTGGTGTCCCACTCAGGCAAGGCTTCCCAACGGCTCCTAACGCCTGAGAACACCGTTCCCTGGATGCCACTGGACCCCTGCCTGGGGACCCAACTCCTCCGAGGTGAACTGCAAACATCGCTGCAGGACTCTTATGAGTCCAGAAATTCCCGAGCTCCTCCTCACCACAAGCTCAGCAACACCATGAAGCAAAGGAAGTGCCATCAGGCAGATTTCCTTCTGCCTCATTTTTCAACAGAGATGTTTGGCTGCTATGCAACCGGTGTTTAGTGGATGACGGGGCAATCCGTGAAAGGCCAGGTTTCCACTAGCAACAACAAAGGGTACGGCTACGGGGGAGCTGCAAATACCATCATCTCCCTACTGCTACTCAAAATCCCTGATCTCATTTGTAGTGATGAGAAAGGGAGGCGAAGATTCCCACCAGGGCAACAATGGGATTAAATCAGAGTCACCAGATTTCTCAAATAAAAAGACAAGACAACCAGTTAAACTTACAGGAAACAAGAAATATTCGGAGACTGACTTATACATCAAAATTGTCTTCTCTGAAATTCAAATTTAACTGGGCATCCTATATTTTTTCTGGTAATGCTAGATTAAATCAGTATCACGGATAACTCTTTTCTTTTCCTAACACAAAACAATGCATTTTCAATTAACTATTCTTTAACCACAAAAAAAAAAAAAAAAAAAAAAAAAAAAAACCCACACCACTATGCAGGCCAGAAAGATAAGGTTTCCAGGTCTAGCGGGTCTGTGTACGAAGCCAGCCACCGCTTACTGCCCGCACTAGGCTAATAAGCACTTTATATGCACTATTAGCTCACGAATCCTCAAAGTAGCTTATGCGGTCGGCCCATGTACTACTAGCTCTCTCTTACAGGTGAGGAAACTGAGGCTTAGAGAAGCCGGAATCAAACTCAAGTGTGGGCCTCCCAATTTGAACCAAAAATGTAAGTCCAGGGGCTGCTCACCAGTGTCCCAGACTCCGTCCACTGTCTACTGAGCTAACTCCAAATTTCCATTGCCTTGCTATATGAATTATATCTCAGTACAGCTGTGAAAGATGTTTTCCCAATGCCTACTCCTCTATCAATAAAATCAAGAAACTTCAATCCACAAAACGTCTACAGCCACTTTAGTTGGTGATTATAATTACTTTTCGTCTCTTCCATCCTACTGACAGATCGCAGCAATTTCACCTCTCGTGAGCCTTTCTACGAAAATTAAGGACAAAAAAAGCAAAAGGGGACCACAGTTTAAACGCGTCAAATCCTGCTAGCCGGGCTCAGCTCTGTGAAAGGATGCTCTGGAAGCTAAGACTAAAATTCAAAACGAAATGTGAAAAATGTCCACTTCGACACATCCATTTATATCCTTCATCCACCATGGATAACGGAGGTGGGTTACAACAGAGAACGCTGGAGCCGTGACTGTACAAGAGAATGTTCCCCGGGCGTGAGTTATAAACAAGTGCCTCCTTCACGCAGAAGGTACCACACCTAGCACAGCGCTTCTCATCTCAGTGCTCACAGCCTCTGGAGCTGCCAGGGACTTGAGAGGGAACAGATCCTCTTTGATGTTCATTTGTTCAGAGTCCAGTTTTCATCCACTTTCCACAACGTTACTGAATCTGACCCACACCCACTCGGCTCTCCCAGACAGAAGGCAACTGTTTATATGGCTACTCTCACCAATGGCTGGCATTACAGACCAGCATGAATGGCACTGATTTAATTCAGTTTTAAAGAATACAATGTTTCCCTGAGATACGGTGTGGGCTACTCTAACCACAAGCATTCAGGACAACCATTTTCATCCTTAGTCCTCGTCAGACAAACGGTTGGATGCGGGACTTCTTCAGATACACGAGTAGCCAAGAGTAGAAAGAATTCTTCAGCGTAATTGCCTTTGGAAGGCAATTTATCTCCTTGGTAACAGTTCTAAAAAAGAAAAGGGGGTGGGGGGGGAACTTCTACTAAATCTCACACCTTAGCAGGCAGCCTAGAAAATATGCCTGTTATTCATGCAAGGTACCAGTCCTTTTTCTCAAAGGAATTGCTTAGGTTTTTGTTTTGTTTGTTTTTATCACAAAGGGGCGTCTCCTGTTTTTCCAAATGGATCACAGCTTTCCTCATCTATCAAATGGAGAGGGTGGCAGCAGCGATAGTCTCGCCACCTTCTAAGGCTGTCTGGAGGGTTCAGGGACAGCACGTACAGAAGGTCTGGCACGCGGGGCGTCACCCACAAATGTTATCTATGACTGTCGCCACCCCCAGGGCAGCACCAGATGCATGGATGTCAGCTTGGACATGACAGGAGGGAGAAGCGGACGATACGTAAAACACAATTTCAAAGGCTCCTACAGAAATGCTACAGCTCAAAATGAAAAGACAAAAAAATCAAAGTTATGCCCAGAAAACAATTGTTTAAAAGAAAAAGCAATCAGCCCTGTGCCTCCACCAACTAACCAGAGAGCCACCTATGCGATGAAAGATGCCCCGAGAACAGGAAATGGCACCTGCCGTGAGCGGAGGACTGACTCTGACACGCAAACCCACACACTCTGCCCATGACCTGACGTCCCCGGTGGGGGAGGATCAGAAGCCAGGCCATGAGGAGGTCTGGACGTTTACTTGCTTAAGGCTGGAACGGAAGTGAACCTGGCAGCATTTCCATCTCTCTCCACCATGGCCCCTGCTTTCCTCCCACCCGAATGCTAATACCTTCCCCAGCTCACAGACATCAGACATCCAACTAGGAAGGTCCAAGTACACGTGAGCCCGTGACAACACACTGCCGAGTTTCCAAGAATTATGGCAAGTCGGGGCATTACTGAACGAACACCACTAGAAGCACAATGAATGGGTGTCAGGCAGGAGACCTTGCTCGCTGCGCCATTTGTCGTGCAAGGCGGCCTGCAGGGTCTCTGCTCCCGCTCCCCACATAAGAACGCAGGACATGGCTAGGCCAAAAAGGAACACCCACAGAGACATAGGTAGGGGAGTCATACCACTATGGTCTCACTGGTGGCACTATAGTCTCACTGGAGGCTGGAGCCACACGACCTACAACCTGCTGTCCACTTCTCTGCCTGCCAACCAACCAACCGACTAACCAGCGTAGCCGCGACAGTTATATCAGTGGCTAATTGGCTAACTGGTAAGAGCCGACGGCCAACTAGCCACAGCTGATGGCCATCTACTACCCGAGCCAGCACCTTTCCACGTGAGGCTGACAGCCTGGAAACTGCTCTCTGGGGCTCTGCCCCCACAATGGGACTAGACAAGAAAAAGAGCTTGGCCTTCTGATGACAGTTTAATGCAAGACAAGCCCAAAACAAAGGGGGAGGGAAAAGAGGAGGGAGGAAGGGAGGGGACTCCAATGGATCATAAAGAGCAGAAGTAAGTAAGCTGTGCCTCGATTGTCCTCCCAGCTCCCCACCCCACTTAGTCTGGATTGTTTATAGTTATTTATTCTGCAGTCAGTGCTTTCTGGATCCTGCCAGACAAGGAGAAGATTAAGCAAGGCTCCTCTCAGAGTTCACGTTCAAGGATGACAGGACGATCACCTTTCCATTTGCCTTGAAGGAGCAAGCCATTTTGCCTCCCACTCTGAGTCCCCTTGGGAACGTCCAATGTGTCAACCAGGTGAAGCAGCAGCTGTGACGCCAACTACCACGCGCTCCCTGGCTCAGGTCAGTCTCTGCAGCGCCCGGCACACATCTCCTGAGGAATTCACAGGGACAAACGCCATCGCCGCAGCATCACTGCCAGGTCTGCTGAAAGACGGGGGCGTTCGGGAGACACTGCCACCATGTCACAAATCACGAAGTTTCTCCTGGCAACCATTTTTGGAACGGCTGCTACGTGCCCATCACCACAGACGGAGGGTACAACCACAGACTCTGTCCTCACGGAGCTTAGAATCTAAGTGGGCCTTGTGGTCTATGTGGTAATAAGTTATGAGAAGGATCCAAAACGCAGAGGACAAATCTCCAAAGGGGAAAGAGGAAAAGCATTAAAATCTGCCTCTAAAAAACCTCCAGTGGTTACTCCTGATCATATTCACTGCTGTCAGAGTGTGACCAGAGTAGGAAAGGTGGCCAAATGAGTGAGATTTGTGAGGTTTGCTGCAGACTGTTTTCAGGGCGTCTCTTGAACACATTCCAGTTTGGGAAGGAATAGTGTCAGGTCCCCTAAACAGGGCTGTTTCGCAGGCCCAGGCAGCTGCCCAAAGGCTGCGGGGCTTCAGGGAGCTGCTCCAATGCAGACGAGCGTGAGCGGGTCAAGGGGCCCAGGCTGCACTCAGACCTGTGTTCTCCGCTCAGCTCAGCCACATGTCCCAACGCCCTGAAACAGTCCACTCTTTCCTTTGGGGTAGAGTTTCTGCATTTAGAGAATTGCAAGGACGACAGAGACAGGAGGAGATGGGGGCAGGGAGCGGGGCCGCTGCCCAGGCACTGAGTATGTACACAGAGACAAACAGCAGCCCAGGAGCGGAGCCAGCTGTAGATGACATGATTCAGTTCCTCGCGGAAACTCGCTGCTCTTCCTCTTCCTCCTACACACCATGAAGTGTGCTTTCGACATCACCACCCTTCCAGGCAGAGCAGCTTTTGAAAGGCGGTTCTTGGGCAATCTGCAGCTTCCTAAAATGATGCACAGAGCTCCACAGGAGGGGACAGTTTGGAGGACAGTATCCAGCAAGGCCTCTACGCAACCCATCTCCTGCTGCTGGCCTCAGCTTACACGCCACAGAGACCTGGCGATAGCGGAAGGTCACCGCGTGGGGAAGCCCAGGGCAGCGTCCAGAGGAAGGAACACTTGAGTGAGTGAGAGATGAAGAAGGGATAGTTCTGGGAAGGGAAGCTGAGGCGTGTTCCCTAGAGGGAACTGTGTGTGTCAAAGCCCTAGGAGGGCAGGCAACCGAGCATCAATGGCTGCAGGTCAGGGGCCACGTGGCTGGAAAATACAAAGATGGTGCCAGATAAAACTGCAAAGGCAAGTAGGCCAGACTATGACAAGGGGCTGCAATCAGGGGACACGGAAGGGCTTTAGGCAGCAAGGTGACATGAGCAGACTTTCATTTGAAAAGACCGTTCTAGCTACAGTGGTAGCCACCAGCGAGCCCATGAGTCCCACGGATGACTACTAGCAACCACTAAAGGGAAAAGTACCACGTTTCCCCGAAAATAAGACCTAGCCAGACCATCAGCTCTAATGCGTCTTTTGGAGCAAAAATTAATATAAGACCCAGTCGTATTTTAATGTAAGACTGGATATGATATGATATGATATGATACCGGGTCTTATATTATTTTTGCTCCAAAAGACGCATTGGAGCTGATGGTCTGGTTAGGTCTTATTTTCGGGGAAACAGGGTATCTGAGGCACCAAGAAAGAGAAAGGCAGGGCACAGAGGGTCAGGTGGAGGGAAACTCAGCAGCATTGACATCAGCTGGGAGCTTGAAAGAAACGCAGTCTCAAGCCCCAGCTCAGAGCTGTAGTTTAACAAGGTCCCCAGGGCATTCAGACGCACATTCAAGTTTGGGAAGCGTAGCTCCAATGCCGAGTGGGCTCCAGCCTTTGGGGATCTTCGATTATACTACTGGCGTCTCACATTTTCAAACCCTGCTTTAAGCAGTCTGTAATGAAGCTGCAAAACGCAAACCCCTGCCTTAAAGCTTAAGTGAAATGGAATCACAGATAAGGCTTACTATGAAAGAATTCCTCCTCCTCCAGCCAGGAAGCAGATCAACGTCTACCTCCTCCATGATCTTGCTAAATCTACACCAGAGCAACCACACAGGGTGACCACAGCTGTGATACAGAGAAACATCCTGCCTCCATCCCCCAAAACAGCAGGTTATCTCCTAAGCAGAATCCAAGTCTCTGCCAAAGCTTCCAGAAGCATCCATGAGTCAGCCACCTTTGAGGGACAGCCTCTCAACACTCAACACAACGATTCTCTTTGCTACCCACCTGGAAAAAATGAACGAAGCCACTTGCAGCATTCATCAGTCTTGCAGATCACAATTCTATTTCGTTATAAAAACACTCGTTGGCTTAATCACTGCTTTACTGTGACGCCGAAACTAAGTCCTTTAATCATTATGTGTCCCTGCTTTTCTCCACCTACAAAACAGTAACCCTAGCATTTATCCCCCCAAGTCTGCTTTAGGGATTAGGGAAATAGTGTTTTCAATGCTCTTTGAGGATTATCTGTGCTATTTAGTTCATAAAGCTTTGATTGTGTCACTGGGCTACTCAAAAAAAGTTGCAGTGGCTTCCCAGTACCCACGGAATGAAGACAGACTCTTCACCGTGGCACCCAAGGCCCCCACAAGCTAAGCCCCGACACCCTCGCTTTCTTACTGCATCGACGCTCCAGCCAACCTGGACTAGTCACAGTTCCTGAGCAGACTCAGCCCTTCCGGTCTCCACACTTCAGCTGGCCAGTGAGGTTCCCAGGGGAATTGGGATTGCCAACCCCTCCCTAAACCCACCTGCCTCATGTGTTGAGACCTGAAGTATGCGTACACATTGGCCAAACAGAGGGAGACAGGAAAGGCGCCAGGGACACCAGGTAGAGAAACAGAAATACTCAAGGGACTGCAGCTGGGAAATCCATCATCCACTGAAGAACCCGAAACAAAATCAGAAGTTACTGAGGCACAGAGTACAGACACACAGGCCATGTGAGGCTGAGGGAGCAGGCAGGGGCCAGAGTACGCACAGCTCCCAAAGCCCTATCAAGCCATCCGGACTTTACCCTACAGGGACTAGTGGGAAGGTTCTGGAAGGCAGTCACACTGTAATACAAAGAACTGTCTACTGAAAGCAGAAGGTGCCTCCAGAAACGTTTTCTGAAACTCGCCTTCAATCCACTTGGCCCACCAATGCAATTCCAAGTGTTTTAGGAAATATCTGTGGCAGTTTTAATAGCAGTACATCGTCTCTTCTAATAAGAGATTATTATCACAGAACTATAGACCTAGCAGAAACTTTCGCAATCATTTACTCTAACCCCTTATTATAAAGATAAGAAAACTACAGTCCTGAGAGATTAAGTGATTTGCTCAAAGACAGAGGCAATTTGTGGCATAGTCAATATTCAAACCCAAGTCCTATGGCTTCCAGGCCAGAGAGAACAGGATGCGGTAAACATTCCGTTACAGGAATCAAAGCACTCATTCATTCGATGAAGATTTATGTACCGTATGCTGTTCTAAGCACTGGAAATACAGAAATGAACAAACAGAAATATCCTTGCCCTTGGAGAGTTTTCATTCTAGTATGCAGAAACAGATGAAAAAGAAACCATCATAAATAAACAATTACATATAGTTAGAACGAGAAAAGTACTACAGAAAGAAGTAGAATGGAGAAGTGGGATGGGAGAGGTCGCCCGGGGTTGAACTCACTGAGACAGTGAATGACAAGTGAGCAAAGACTTAAAGAAGGTAGGGGCTCTTTGCAAGCTACTGACGATTTGAAAGATCAGATGATGTCCAGACATTCCTTCATAACACACCTGTATAAAATGGAGGTAACAGGGCTGAGATTCTGGGGAGAAATCCGGCCCTTTTCCAAACTGTTGACATCTATCCACCAAGTCCAACAAAAATCCACAACTCTAAGATTCTCTCTGATAAAACAGGAGGAAAAAAACCACAATTCTCCTTCTGGCTTTAATAAGAGGCCTTGATGGGCTGATAAATTGAAATGTAGTGAAAAAGTGGATAAGGAGGGAATTTCAAGCTGGAAGCAAAACAAGTATATATTCTGCGTTTTCATAATGAACCAAGCCAATTTATTTCAGTTACTGCCAAATATGGATTAGAATGTGGGTCACTTCCTGAACACACCAGAAATGAAACTCATATTGGCACAAGTTCCCAAAACCTGATGAAGAGTCGCACAGAACAGAGAAAAAGAGGGCATCAAAAGAGGAAGAACAATGGAAATTACAAAGACTCTTAGAGCTTGCCACCCCCCTCCTACCGCCCCCACCCAGCATCCTGTGCAGTGGGAAAGGGTCAAACCCATGACTGCAAAGCGCTGATACTTTCTAAGCAATCCTCCTGATAACCCCACGAGATGGGTACTTCCCCCAAACTCATTCTACAAATGAGAAAAATGGGACAACTGAGTCTCTGAGAGGTAAAAAATGCCCACACAGCTCAGAAGCAACACAGACAGGACTGGAACCTAGCTCTGCCGGAACCCACAACCCACACTGGGTCTCAGCAAACTAGGGCCCTTAGCCTGTTTTTGTAGAACACGTGAGCTAAGAATGACTTTTACATTATCACAGGGTGTAAACCCAAAGACAATAAAAGAAGAACCTGTAACAGAGGCTGTAGGTGGCACCCAGAGTCTAAAGTATTAACGATCTGGCCCTTTTCAGAAAAGGTTCGCTGACCCTTGTAGCGTAATCCACTACACTAGCCGTCGGCAGATTCCAAACAAGTTCCACTGGATATATTTTGTTTCCCAAACCATAAGTATCATTATAAGGGGAAACAGCCGGACTCTGGAAGAGGTAGAGAACTAGTTCTCATACTGGCCAGGCTATAAGATAATCAGTCATTGGCTGGGGGTTATAGAAGAACTCTGCTGCAGTACTTAACAGTTCTCATACAACATGTTGCGTATTTTTAAATTTGGTCCCAGCAGAAGCAGTCCCCCTCTCACTCCTACCCACCCTGACACCCCAGGCCCTACTCACTAGGCACTTGGCTCCCAAACACTATTCTCAGGCTGCCCGCAGTCTGCCCAATCCAGGTGGTCCCCAATACTTCAAAACTCTCCCTTGTTTCTCCCCCTCCAAATCTGAGTTTCCAGGGTTGCTTTATTAAACACAGCCTGACAGCCCAAATAAACTTATCCACACGTGAAGAAAAATCATGAGATATTCAAGCGGCACAGCCCTTTCTCTTCCCTGTACGATCTCGTTCAATTTACTCAGGCCAGTGTGGAGGAATTTTGTTGCCTTGGCCGCCTGGCAGCTATCCCCCCTTCTTCTGTATTTATAGCACCCTAATATTCCTCTGGGAAGCCATCCCTCCCTGACTTCTGGAACATTTATTTCATAGGCTGTTGACTCCTCTCTGGGCTCTGGCCAGGCGAGCTTCAAAGCTTATCTCAAGGATGAACACGTGATTCAACAAAAAGCCAACAAGAACCATGCTTGGGACTTTGGTTCAAGCTCTTGGCCGCAAGTCATCTTGCCAATGCGAGGGAAGAGGCCATTTGCGAATGGCGCCAGCCTCAAGGCAGGCAGAGTGGAGAGACGCAAGGGACTGGGCCTGCAGACATTGTGTGAGCCACGGGACCCAGGCCAATCCAAAGTCAGGACATCCCTGGGCTTTCCAGCTACAGACCACAGTAAATTTCCTTTCGGCTTAAGCAGCTTGGACTGGCGAGACACAGTGGCCTGTCTGGCATCGTCAGAGTGGAAGCACCATGTCTGTAATGGTGCCTTACTGTCACCCAGAGGATGGAGACAAAAGCTGCCTTTCCTGTCAGCAAAGCTCCTCACCACTAATGTGCTGAGACGAACGGCAGCTCAGCTCCCTTCTCCCCATCTGTCTGGGAAGAGGGGGTTGTCTGACAGATGTCGGGGCCTTCTAATTTATCTGATTAGAGTTGAGACCAGGGAGACTAAAACAGTAAGATTCTCATGATCAATATTTCAAATGAGCACACTTTATCTCCTCCCACCCAAAAGTGGTATCCCTCCATCCTCTAAGGAAAGAGAAAATAGAGGAAAACAAAGTAGAGAGAATACCACAGTCATTGGGCAAGTTCTCTTGCTTCTGTTATGTCCAGGGTTACTTGGCAACCAGCCTCGGCCTGGTCATTCCAGTGGACACGCAGGGGAATGAATGTCAGAGTTCCTGGCACAGTCATGCAATATGTCCTGTATACGGCCTGCGGGCAGGGCTGGGTTCGTGCTGCTCTACAAAGCTGGCAGGAGACTGCCCACAAAGCACCTGCTGTCTTCTGGGGCTCTCCCATGGGTTTCGGTCTCCCACACTGGCCAAAGTTCCTCTGACTTTTGCCTTCAATAAACGTAAGCTGGGGATGTTCCCCCAAAACAGATTAAACATACTTTCAAAAATAGCTTGCTAGAAAAAACAGAGGGAAAAACGCAGACACAGAAAAAATCTTTAATTTTATTATTTCTTAAGACAGTAGAAATCAGCTGGGAGTGAACAGCATGATGCAGAGTCAGGAAAGCACAGGACAGCTTCTGTTTTAGGTTCAAGGTTTCCTCAAATCCTCCATGACCCGCTCACCCCACTGCTACCTCCCAGGATTCCAAAACTGAAAGCACACTTCTCTGTCTCTAGGTCATGAGCTAGTTTCCAATAACAGGAAAGTCAGTGGGGATAGAGGTTTCTGCAGTTGGCAACACATTTTACAAGTAACTGTGGTAGTGGGTCCCTGCACAGTCCATGCACTCCGGGAGAAGGAAAGGACTGTGGGTCAATGAGTCTCTGGCGCTTAGGTGTCACCAACGAGGGCATCTGAGTGTGCAAAGACAGAGATGGAGTGCTGTCCCTTCTCTCCCCCTGCACGCTCCCAAATTAAATGCCTAAGAAAGACTGGCTTTCCGTAGAAAACAGAGACCACAACCCAGGAGAAAGATGGAGACGGGAAACTGACTCTCATACTTAAATTCTGTTTATCAAGAATCCAGTCCTAAAAATTAAGGGACTCTATGGGAAACACTGTCATTTGTTGGCTGAATTCCTACTAACACCCATTTGTCCACATGCAAACTATCCAAATGCACCGATATCAAATCTTATAAAAAGTCATTACAAGGTTTCAGAAAAATTTTATACAGATACTATGCCTTGGGGTAACCACTGGCAGAACAAGACATGTGGTTCCAGCACGGAACAGCTGTCAGCAAACAACATACAGGGGCCTGTCACGTGAACAAAAGTGGGAGAAATATTTTCTTTAATGTTTTTAGAGGAAAATGAAAACTAAGTCTTTTATAATTGATTATGAGGCTTACAGAGGGTGCCTTCCCGTTTGTGCTACAAAAACTGAAATGATTATTAAAACGTAACACCTGTTAAGTGGGAGGGCATTGAGGAAAATATATACTCTAATATTCAAAAGCTCTCTTCTTAAAGAAAAAAAATGAGCCAACAGCCTTGTTGATTTAAGGGTCAGCTGTAAGTCCATTTCGTGTACGTGTGAAGATTATGAAAGGAATCAGTTCACAGGAGGTTAACTGGCCTAGCCATGGAGATGTGGGCCTCCTTCTTGGCGCTACTTATGACACAGAATTAGAAACGTTAGATTTCTCTTTTCTTTCCTCGGCCTGATGAAAGTAAAGACAAAGAAATAGAGATCTAAGAAAGAAGACTGAGTATAGGCTGGGGCGGTGGGGGTGGGGGGAAGGAGGGGGCTGGTGACAGAATTAATCAACTCTGAGTTCTGATTCTTGCTTTTTGCGACTCATCATGTCTTGTGCTACCCCAAAGACAGACTGGACTACCATCCAATCAGAGCGGTCGCACCTGGGCTGTCAAGGTGGAATGTGAATTTCAAACAAAGTGAAATCTGAAGAGAACGGAGGCGGGAGGCTTGAGGCCGGAACACTGAGAGTTGCTTTCAGAACACATGGTCACGTGGTTGAGCTGGGCTCCTTGAAGAGACATGTGACATCCCTCCTGGAGTGTTTAGAGGGTGAGAAGTACTGTGATGACTGTCACACAGAGTAATGGCGGGGGGTGGGGGAGGGACGCTGAGGACTTCAGGTCAGGTGGTCAGGGGAGGACCTTTGGCTGAGACAGGAAGCCTGAGAAAAAGGAGGCAACCACGTGAAGATGTGGAGCACAGGCATTCCAGAGGAACGGCCACGGGAAAGGTCCTAGGGCTGGAGAGTGCGCCGTGCGTCAGACGCGTTTTGGACCCGTGAAGCTTCAGCACAGAGGGAGACAGAGAAGGAACGGTCAGAGAGCAGATGGACAAGCCAGACAGAAGCCTGATCCTACACGAGCCACAGTGAGGAGTTAAACTGTCTCCTGAATGATATGCGAAGCCACTGGGAAATGTGGGGCAAGACAGACAGGAGAAGGTCTGTTTTTTAAAACATCAGTCTGCCTGCCATGTAGGGAATGGACTCTACCTCACCAAGATCACTACGGTTGTGGCTGGTCACGATTCCAGTAAGAATGGTTCTGCCTATGAAAGCAGAAGGGGAAATACAAAGGGGCAAAATACAATCCAACACATGATCTATCCATCAGGTAATAGCCTCCACTCTCCATCACTCCATATCTTACTTTCTTTCCATCGTGGTAATTCTCACTAGATAAATATCCCGTTTACTGGCTTACTTCACGCACTAAAATATAAGAAGAAGCTCCATGAGAGTCAGAATTTGGTCTTGTTCAGAGACAATTCAGAAACACGCCCCTAATACCTAGAACAATGCCCAGTACAGAGCTAGAGTCCACTAAATATTTGTTAACCGGGCTAACGAAGTAAAGACCCTCTCTTTACTCCTACCCAGAAGAAACCAAATATCCTCAGTCCCCAAAGTCTGGATTCCTTTTCAAAGGCAATCAGCTTGTCACATGGGTGGTTAGGACTAAAATGACTCCAGAAACTCAGCAGACATAGGAGGGAGGATTCCCTTGTCCCGGATCCACAAGAACCCAGCCCAGGTATGTTTGCAGAGGACCCCACGCGCTGTTTTGCTCAGAACCACCGAAGTGCTCGAGTCGGCCTAGAGGCAGGAGAGCTGGGCTTGGGGGTGGGGGGGGACGGAGGGGGTAATAAAACTACCAGCATTGGGCATGAGGATAATTTATGACCAGAAGATGGACATCACTGTCCTCCACTTAACACCAACACTTATGGAAAAGGCAACTGTTTGTTCGTTACTGCTCAGGTACTTAGATCAGATGCAAGGACTCCGCGTTAGAAGTCAGCTTTCCGCTCAAGAAACGATGCTATTCAGTACTGGTGGGTGCCGCTGGGGTTGGGACGGGATGGGGGCACTCGGCGGGGCTGTTACTTTTATCATGGTTTCTGACAAGTCAGCGTCCCCAACAGTCCTGAAGAGGCTGCAGAATCATGTGACTGGATGTGTTTAAAACCAAGACACCCGGATTAAGTTCAATATAGTCCTGGCCGGAAGACGAGGCCCAGTCTATTTCTAGACAATCCCCAATACAAGAATCCATCTCCAGTGAGGAAGCACAAAGACAATTTTTAAAATTTCTCTATTATTCCTACCTTACATGAGGTGAAAATAATTAGCCATTAGAATGGTGCTATTTGCTATGATTTTGTGCCAGGTGGTTTTCACACGCTCCTTCGTTTAACCCTTACAACGCTCTCAAATGAGCACTATGATTCAAATTTTATAAAGCGGGAAACAGAAGAGTTAAGGGACAGGGCTAACGAGCACCGCACAGTTAATAGCAAAAGGATAGGCACTGGACCAAGGTTTGGATCCTGCCGGCAACACTTTTGAGTTATAGGCGCTCCTTTCACTTTCTCTGCTTCAGCTTTCCAGGCCCTACACGGGGAGAGTAGTACGTGACACTCTGTGGGGACGGTTCAATGATACAAAGTTTGTAAAAGACTTAAGAGTCTGACACACCAATGGTTAAATGGTGGGTAGACAGTCTATTACTATCGTGAGTCAAATACATGTGCTGTTATATCAAGCTCTCAACCTATGGGACTCTTCATTCTGCAGCGCTCTGAAATCTACGCCTTGTCTCCAGCCAGCAGGAAAAAGAAGGGAACAAGCAGAGAGGTGGGAGCTGAATCTCAAAGATGTAGAAATGTAAGAGCAGCCCATGTAAATTTATCTTGAGGGGATACCAGTGGCATATTTATAAGGACATTCATTATAAATTGGTTAATGAGCATGGAGAGAGAGAGAGAGAGAGAGAGAGAGAAAGAAAGAAAGAGAGAGAGAACAACCTAAATGGCCAAAAGTAGGTCGTTAGTTCATGAGGTCTTGACACAGCGTAACTGGACTATTACGTAAGCACTAAAAGCAATCTTGGAGAGCGGTCACTAATCCATAGAGAGGATCGTGACCAATTGAGTAGAAAAGTTTACAAAACCGAAACAACTACAACAGTCCCCCATATCTACAGTTTCACTTTCCTCAGTTTCAGTTACCTGCAGTCAATCACCGTCCGAACCTATTAAATGGAAAATTCCAGAAATAAACAATTCATAAGTTTTAAATTGCGCACCGTTCTGAGTATCGTGATGAAATCTCACACCTTCCCACTTCATCCCACCCAGGATGTGAGTCACCCCTTTGTCCAGAGGCGCCCAGCACGTTCTTCAGAGAAGCCTTCTCAGTTATCAGATCAGTTATGAGACAGAGACACCACATTCACGTTAACTCTTATTATAGTAGATTGTTATCACCGTTCTATTTTATTATTAGCTATTATTGTTCATCTCTTACTGTGCCTAACTGATAAATTAAACTTCATCATAAACTATCTCATGTGTATAGGAAGAAATCCTGCTACATGTAGGATTTGGTACTACTCTGGTTTCAGGCATCCACTCGGGGTCTTGGTACATATCCCCTGAGGATAAGGGGAAACTACTGTTATCTCTAAGCAATACTATTGGAGTAATTTGCATTTTCTTTTTTTAGTCATCTATAATTTCTAAATGTTCTCTAATGAACATGTATTACCTGTTAAATCAGGGGGAAAAAACAAGCTTGTTTTTGGTTTGCTTGACTCTTTTTTATGACTAGCCTATGGGATGAGAACGACTGTGGAATATATACCTCAGAAAAAAGGAGGGGGAATCCTGCTATTTTGCTGTTAATAGTTTTATGAACCATCGGGTTGGCAGCTTGAGGAAGGGAGATGTAAGCCCATCTTATCCAGGTCTCATTTAAATTTGTCCGAAATACATTATTTCTGGAGATTTCTAGGTGAAGTACCTGCAAAGACTCAGAGTTCACTCCTCATTCTCTGACCTATCCTAAATAGGTTTCTGGGTCCCTACCTGGCATTATAAATACATAATTATAACCGGAGCTGTTCAACTAACCCAAATAACATGCTCTCATTCAGTGTCCCCAAATTCATCTTCTTGATATACAACACTGGCCTACTTTCTTAAAGACAATTTTAATAGCATCCCTACCCCAATGATAAAAACGGGAAACTTGAGGCGTGCCTCAGGTCCCATCAGAGAAGCAGAAAATTAACACCGAAATGCTCCCCATCGCAGCAGCTGCCAGTTAGCAGGACGTTGTACATACATATGCAGGTGCTGAGCAAGTCCTTTCACTTCTGCAACATAACACAGGGTGTGCGACAGGAAAGTGGGACCCCAGACAGTGTTTTCTACGAGATGGAACCACTCATAGCCCAGACTTCTTCCCGGACCTACAGATTCAGTCACCTCCAATCCGGGAGTCTTTTTAGCTATCATCCTAAAACTCCGGAAATCGGTTTCAGGTCATTCCCATTTACAAAAGGTTTTGCTTTTCCCACAATCAGGAGGTCAGAGATCAGCCACTTCTTTGGCCCTTTGGAAAGACAAGATGTGGTGGGGGGAGGGCAGACACAGGAGGAGGAGGAAAGCGGGGAAAGAGAAGGGAAAGAAAAAGGGGGGTAAGCGCATAAGAGAGAGAAAAAACAATACAGATGGTGGAGAACACGTCATCTACAGTCATCTACATAGAACAACACAAGTCCTAGGAAAGGACTTTCATGGTAAGACCTTAGACACCCTCAAACCATCGCTATTTCAGCCATAAGAAACTTACTTCTTTATCAATAATCCGCAAAATAGTTAAAACTGAAACCCCCCAAATGCCAACTATCCAAATCAGAATATGACTGGGCTTTTTTCCCCTCTGTAGAAACAAAAGTTCCTCTGTTCTGCTGCAAACCAGAGTCTACCTACGGGAAGTGGAGTTCTTCCTTCCCACTGTCAGCAGGAAAGTATTCTCTCCACCTGCAAGGCAGGATCAGCACCAAGAGAGATACATGATAACTAAGAGACCTTACACACACTCAGAAATGAGTGCAATGTGTCCCGTTGCACCAGCAAATCTGTCAAAAGGTGAACACATCCCAGCACTGAAATCGCAGCGTTGCGGGGAGCTGCAAATTGTCTGGATGCAGTGAAGGAAAAGGATATGTTGCGTTACAAGATCAAGGGACAAAGCAGACACGAGAGCTCCACACTTTGGGTCATGGGTTAAAAATCCTGAGGAAGTCGCTGCCCAGGGCTGGGGGATGGGAAGGATGGGGGATGACCGCTAAGGAGTGCGGGAGTTTCTTTGGGGGGGTGATGGAATGTTCTAAAAGTAATTGTAGAGATGCAAGAAAAATTATGTGACTACCCTAAAAGTCACGAATCGTACAGGATAAATGAGTGAATTGTGTGCCTTCTACCTCAGGGAGCTATTTTCAAAGAATCCTAAGGACCGACCCCCAAGGTCTCTGCCCACCACCGCTTAACCCCACGCCCCCACGCTGGCACATTTGGGGAGCTCAGGAACATGACTGCTTGAGGTGTCACATTAAGAGACATGAGTCATCCTTTCCCTGCATAACATTTCATAAGTGTCTCATTGAAGATTACCATCAAAAAACATTTCAATCTTCTTTAAGAGACTCAGTTCTCCAGATTGGAGGGGAGGGGAAAATGAGACCCCAGCATGCAGAACCCAGACTTGTGAAAACAAGTTCAGTGTTACATGCTCTTCATCTGGTGATCTTCATCATACTCGGTGCTGCTCCCAGCACAAAATCCAAGCCGTGTTGTGTTGTCTTTGCATTGCAATATGGTGTGAAGTTATGCTGGCCAGGAGGGGTGGGGGAGACGAGAAGCAAGCCAAAGTCATATCCCAAAAGACACTGAAGCCAAAAGCTCTCAGTTCCACTCCAATTTTCTATGCAGCGGAGCAGAGCTTCCCTGCTGGGGAACTGATTACAAGCCTGCTGGCTATGTAAAGAGGAACCAGGATTTCTTTCCAGAGAGAGAACCATCTCCTTGCTCTAAATGGATCTGGCCACATAGTAGCTTGCTGACCTTGCACACTGAGCTCAGGGAGGCTTGGGTCAGAGGGCCTGGAGGCGGCTGCAAGCAAAGCTGTCTGGAGTCTCCCGGGCCTGGCCAGCAGGCCAGAGGCAGCGGGGCAAGGCCAGAACGGGGCCAGGTACGAGGTACGAATGCGCAGGCCCCCACCGTGGGGCCTGCCTGGTCTCCATACTGCCCATAGCAGGAGTCGTGAAGATGCTGGTCTGCTGGCTAAGCAGCCCGAGGCAGGGTTTACGTCAAACGTCTCGGTGCACTAGTCAGATACAAAGGCAAGAAACCTCTGTCTTTGGAAGAGCAGCCCACATCATTTCTTAAGAAGCAAACAACAGGGGCCAAAGCAGCACTGGTCTCCCTGTGGCCACAGCCCGGGGTCCCAGCAGCAGCAGCTGCAGTCTGCTCTGTCACCGAGCCCTCCTCTGGTGACTGACATCATGACGAGATAAGGAGGAGCTGCTGCCAGAACTAAATTGCCTGAGGGCACCTGCCAGGCCTGTGCAGGAGGTCAGCGCTCTCTCTGGATTAGGGCACCTCACCCTCCGGGGCCCGCCCGGCTCTCCTAGTCTCGCCCGCCCGGCTCTCCTAGTCTCCCCCAGACACCCAGTGCCCCGGGCCCTCTTGCTGTGCAACAGCACAGCCAGCTCATTATGCTTCCTGAATGCTTTTAAAGAAAAAAAGTGTGCACTCTGACCCCAAATGACTTTAACCTTGACAAGAGCACCCAAGACTTCCTGTGGGAAAACGTTTGCCCTGTGACTGCCCACGAGCATGAAGCTTCCTGTCGGCAGCTTCCCTACCCCCCAGGAAGGGTCCTCCCTCACAGGCCAAGCTCATGGAACAACTGGATCCCACACGTGGAGCCACAGGCTGAGATGTACTTGTGCCCTTTGGAGCCATTCCTCCATCATTCCTTCACCTGCCATAATGGCTCCTTCCAGATCCCTGAGATTCCCAGCACGAGGCCAGCCGGCACAGCTGTGCAGGTTAAAGGGAACAAAGGATTTGACAAGGTTTATGTAGAATCTCTATCGGCCTATTGGGACTTAATGTGTGGTGCAAGGACCCCCTCCATGCAGACCATCTAGGGACCCTACAAGGAATGCAGATTTCTAGACCTCACCCCAGAGCTCACGCATCAGACTCTCAGGGGGGGGGGGGGGGAGCAAGGAATCTACA
Organism: Rhinolophus hipposideros; assembly: GCF_964194185.1. NCBI lineage: Eukaryota > Metazoa > Chordata > Mammalia > Chiroptera > Rhinolophidae > Rhinolophus > Rhinolophus hipposideros. Next base: position 17,624,783 of record NC_138069.1, on the reverse strand, counting down.
GTTAGGGGAATTCTTACATACATTCACGTTTAGAAACTGCTGTCTTACAAGGACAATCTAGAAATGACAATAGTGGCATGTTACAATTATAGGGCACTTGCCATGTACCTGGTTTACTCTGCTAATAAGCACAACTCCTACAATTATCTCATGTTTTCCTCACAATAATATTACACCACAGATATTCATCATGCTTGTACTTTCAAAGGCTTCTCCAGTCTCACCTCCAAAGGTCAAACCCAAAGGCCTTTGGGCAAGGCCCCACCCCAACTGGCCAGGATGAAACACCTCGTCCTACTAAGAGCAAATGTCTCTCCAACCCCTTCCACACACCTCTGCTGAACGTTAGTCCCCAGGACTTGTGTCTCCACCTCTTGTCACTCCACGCCAATGGTTCTGCAGCACTTTTGCTGCACATTAGAATCATCTGGGGAGATTTGAAACTCCTCCATTCCCAGGCTGCAACCAGACGCATGACATCAGAATCTCCGGGGCTGAGCCCCAGACTCCACCGGTGGTTTCAATGGGCAGCTACGGCTGAGAAGCACAGCCTGGGCCCCCAGAGCGCCTGGTGAGACCCAGCCTACACCCCAACACTCACTGCTCTCCAGAGCGCAAGACCTGTGCTTTCCCCGCCTTGTAGGCGTCACCAACCACATGTCTCATGGGAACAACTCGGTAAGGACAACCTGCCTTAGCTCCATACCCCCCATCACACACCACGGTTCTCCTCCTGTGGGACACAGTTCAGCCATCGCCCCAAGACCTGAGGCAGGAACTCTGGAGACACCCCCAACTCCTGCCTTCTCTGTCCTCTGCTGATTACATGTTCCCTTCCTCACCCACACCAGCACGTTTCCTGAGAAATGCCATGAGAGGCTGCGTTCTCCTCTCCAGTTTTATCGGTGTTTGTTTGAATATTCAAATAGTGATTCCACTGAATAGGACAGATTTTCAGCAAAGTGCACTATTCCCTGCCACTCGCTCTGTATACTCCCTGGCACACCGGCACCTACCCGCCACCTACACTCTAGTCTGAGAAGCACACCATTCACCTGCCCCTCCTTTCCCGCGGGCACAGTGGCCAGACGATCCATCCCCTCGCACCCTTCTCCCAGGGGACAGTGTTAAGCAGAGTGAAGCTCAGATCACTAGTGAAATACGGGATTATTTTAGGTGACACAATGACAACTACTTTTTAGTTTGATGATTATGACTTAATGATTATTCCAAGATGTTTTAGAAAAAAATATTACTAACCACATCAAACCTACGATTTCAGAAGGTTACAAAGCTCCCTTTTGAAATAAATGTATTTTGTTCCTTATTTTATACATTAGAATCAAAGGAGGAGGGTTACATGAAATCCATTGGTTGTAGATTAAGGGCGTGGGAGAAAGCAAAGCAGGGAAATCTCTGGGATTGGATAAAAAGGAAAATGGAGAGACACACACTTCCTCCACATGGGTGGGTACAGGATAGTCAACTGCTTTTCACAGCACAGGGAGAAGCATCTGGGAAACAAGATAACAATAAGGGATTCCGTAGCCCCCTGCTCTGGTGTGGTTGGTTGTGCCCCCTGAGGGGTCTGACATCCCAAGGGTAAGTTACCTTACATGCAAAAAGATGACAACAAGCTCACTGAAGGTCAAGACTGACTTTTGTTAAGGAAGCTACAGGCCACAGATGTGACGAGTGGCACAACTCGCGTTTAGTTGGGAATTTTTAAGTTCACGCCATCCTCTATAGTTATTTCCAGTCTCTTGAGCTTGTTGGTTTAACACGTGGCCCCTTTTCCATCCAGAGCGTCTCTGCATCTAAGATAACAGATCCTTGGAACGTCAGAGTAACCTCCCTTTCCAGACCTCTCGGGGCACAAGCTCACACCAGAGTACAGACCCCAGAACCCCTCAATGCTACCTTGTCCCCACATACCAACTCTATGTGCTGTAAATGTGACCTATTACCCATCCTGCATCCAGCAGCGCAAAAGAAGTATGTGTCTTGTGTGACTTTTGAGCCAACCCCAGAGATTTCCCCGCCCTGCACTCTCACCCCCTTGTCGACGAAAACCATCCAGCCTAAGAGAAAGCTTACGAGAGTTTATTTGAGCCAAACTGACAACAATTGCCGGGAAGCGAAATCTCAATAGATTAAGAAAATGCTCCATGAATGTAATTTTTAATAAGTACATTTTTTTCAAAATAAATAAACAGTGGTAAAGGTGGGGCAAAAATCAGAGGTGGTTTTAAATGACTGATTTGTAGAATCAGTGCCACCTTGGGCTGGACAAGCCTTCGCCTGCCTTTCCCACAGTTCTATGCTCCCTCTTTCAGAGATCCTTTGAAACTGCCCACAGTCATCCCATTTTCCTTACTGTGGACTGTCTGCTTCCCCTGTTTGTCAAGACACAGAGCACCTAGAAGACAGCAGCTGTGCCTGCCCAGCCCAGAAACCCACCATCAGAGGCCTTCCACCCCAACATGAGCTGTCACACGCACTGCAACAGAAACAACACCAGACAGGTGACATAACGCTGTCCTCCAGTGGGGGAAGCTAAGCAGCCAGAAGAGAGATGGATGTCCAACAAAATGCCCTGCCCTCACCACTCCCCAGAAATTCCATTGCCCAGAGAAGCGTCATTACAGGCAAGGTGCGCCCACTGGGCCAAAGCCACGATCCCCAGTCGGCAAAGGTCGGAAACTGCCCTCCTTTCACACCTGCCAAACTTCCTGAATAATGCACAGACTCACAAAGATAAAAACTCCACAGCACCCTCACAGCGAACACAAACAAGCTCTGGGGCCGTAAGTTCAAGTGATTCCTAGTACACTGTGTCTCGTTTTAGAGAAGGATGTTGTCGGGGCTTTTAATTCCAGAATCAACAATATATACAAACTGGGGAGTAGGAAATGGAGAAAACTCTAAGCTTTGTTTTATTACACAGGCTACTCTGTAATAAACTAAGTAGTGGGTTTCCTTCCTACTGCAAAATCACGATTTATACAATTCACTTCATGCAGAACTTTTCAAAAACACTCCTATGAGATATTTATCGAAATGGAAAAATGTACGTACTCTTTCTCCCAGCAGTTCCATTTTTAGAAACTCGTCTTCCAGATCTACTCACTCACGTGCCCATGACAGGTACCCCCAGGGTGTTCCCAGCAGCACTGCATGTAATGGTAAAGGGCTGGAAATCATCTAATTGTCTAGTATTGGGGGGCTGGTTAAATAAACTGCTACATCCATACGGTGGGATACAAAGCAATGCTAAAACTGAGTCAGCTCTGTATGTACCCGTGTAGAATAATATCTAAAATATACTAAAACTGTGTGATCGTGCAAATATAGACAAAACCGTGCATATGGCATGCTACCAAAAACTACATAAATATACTTGCTGACACATGCAGAAATTATATCTGAAAACTACGCAGGAGCTGGTGAAATGCTGCCACCAGTAGAGCTAACAATTAGGAGACAAGAGGAACTGAAAGGATACTCACACTCCATTTTGTCCCTTTGGAATTGTATGCCATTTACAGGTATCCCTCCTTAGACAAACTTTTAAAAGAGAAACACAGGTATGAAGTAAAGTGAAAATGTCTTTTTAACTTTATTTTATGTGCTCAATTGTAATCATTGTCGACACCTGACCCACACGTATAATAACAAGATACGCAGTCGGGAATCTGTTAAGGTTTTAGTTCTATCTGCTTGACAGTCTCAGTGTCACAGAAACTGCCTCAAGTCCAATTCAATCTGCCTGGAAATCTACCTAAGGTCTCAGAGGAGAAGCCAGTTCATATTTTCAGTGTTCACATTAGCCTGGAGTAAACTTAAAAGCACATCTGAGAGGAAGATCAGACGAGCTTTGAAATCTACCTGTGGTGTCTTTACAAACCATGTGAAACGGGGTTTGTGTTGGCTTTTGCTTTGTGGCAGCAGCAGGAGTCACAGCGTAGCTACTAGCTTGGCCCAGAGAAGCCAACTGGTTAACCAGGTTTAGTCCAGAATTCCCAAGCCCCTCAAACCTTTGTCTATCTGGCCGCTCACCACCACCACCACCACCACCAGCCCCCACTCTAACCCCAGGAATCTCCTCTTTCTAAATATAGTAGGCCACTGCCCAGTCTCCACACTCGCCCTTTACAGCGTTCTGGGCCTTCCAACCGAGGTGAAATGAGCCAGATGTAAACATCCCCCGACAGCTGCTGGTCCACACTGCCAGGCCGTTTGCCTTACGCTTTCCTCTGTTTCTCCACTCCGCGTGTCTACGGACATGTGGAAACCCCAGTGATTCTAATTTATAAACACTCCTCTGGTCACTAATGCTGTTTTCTCACCCTAACAAATGTGATTTCCTCCTCGGTCCCTGGAATTTGAAGTTGGACTAGCCCATCAGATATGGGCTCAGCCCCATGACGTGTCCCATTGAATCTGTAAGCACCAGCAGCTCAGAAAAGGTATCGGGAGGATTCAAGGACACAGCTAATTAGGACACAGCCAATTAATTGTAATCTCTCTCTCTCTCTCTCTCACTCTCTCTCTCTCTCTCTCTCTCTCTCTCACACACACACACACACACACACACACACACACACACTTTTTCCTTGTATCCTCTGGTTCTTTCAGAATCCATGTCAGTGTCTAACAGAAGGGCCTGTTCTGTTAAGGATGCTTCCAATTTAAGCAAAAGGTAGAGCTTTACAAACATAATCTGACACACTCAAAAGAGCAGCAGACAAATATCAACTGGCTGTGGGGATGTGAAGGACCTAAACAATAGATAGACGGCGAACAGCTTGGAAAAATCGGAGGTTGGCAACAATTCCACTTTGCGGCATTGTTAAGGATTCTGGGAAGCTTTCATCCTATGGAAAGGCTGGGCCCCACACACAAAGGTGGTTATGCAAGTGATCCCAGCAGCACTTCCTCCACTCCTGAAAAACTGTGACAATCCAAGCATCCTTCAAGAGCAGACTGGGTAAATCAGCTACGGCATATTCACACAGTAGCACTCCCTGCGGTCATTAAAAAGAATCTATTTCGTTTATGTACTGACAGGTAAGATCTGTAAGACACAGCATTAACCAGAAGAGCAACACACAATAATTCATAGAGTATCATCTCATTCATGGAATAAACAAATATGCTCAGAAAAAGGACAAGCAAAAAAACATACCAACTGGTGACAGTGGTTAACTCGGGAAGTTCCATACTCTGATTCTTTTATGCGAATCTATTCATGAACATGAACGAGCTACATATGTTTTTGTCTTGGGAAGACATTAGGTCATTCATTCATACTGTTAATTTCCCCCTCCAAACCTAATCCTCCCCAAGTCTTCTTCACTTCAGAAAATAGCACCATCATTCACATAATTGCTCCAGCCACAAACATGTGAATCCTTCTCGACTTCTCTCCTTTCTCTCATCGTCCAAATCCAACCGAACAGCCGATGCCGGGGCTCTACTTCCAAAAACACCCAGAATCTGACCTCCCCTCAGATCCTGCTTCTTACCTGACCTACTCTCCTGGCCTCCTCACCTCCTTTCTTGCCCCACTACACCTATTCCCGACACGGCTGCGCCACGACCTTAAAAACACAAGCAGGACCATGTCACAACCTCCGCTGGCTCCCATCACGCTTAGAATGAAGCCCAGAGTCCTTTCGGGGACTCAAGACTCCCATGACCTGGCTCCTGGACTCCCCACTACTCAGCTCCAACCACACTGGCCTCCCTGCTGGGCCTCAAACACCCCCTGCCTTCTCCCGCCTCCCGACTTCTGCCCTGTTACTGCCCCCCTAAGAGCCCTTACTCTAGTCTAGGCCTTGGAGTGCGTGGTAAGAGCAGAGCACGGCTCTGTATCTCTGAACGAAAGCTTTCCCTTCATGGCAAAAATTATGTCATTTGAACTATCCTGGATTATAATTCTGAAAATTAAAACTAGAGTCAGTCAGAAATTTAAATCTAGAAACACCACTTTTGACTGTAGGCTTTACATTGTCACCCCTCCCTTGGCTAACGTTTAGAAATGCAACGGCCTTGACAGGAAACAAAGTCACCTTCATGGGTGTTTCCTCCATTAGCTCAGTGGTGGTAACAGTTCCTCCTGGACCCTTTCTCACTTTGTCCATTCAGTTCACCGGATTTGTGGCCAGAATTAGAACATCCAGCCTGGAGCCTCTGCCCGGAGGGAGACTGACTGGCCGAACGCGAGCAGAAACCTGAACCTCAGCCTCCTGAGAACCACCTTCCTCAGCCCTGAGATCCTGAAGCCGACCAGTCAAAGGCATCTGAGGATGACGCAGAAGGAAGCAAAAATTCCCCGAATGCGGAGAAAATATACTGAGTGCTGTTCACTTAACCATCAAAAGTTTTATGGGACAAAGTAAAGGGGAAAAAATCCAAGATAGAAAATACTGCCCAACAAAAAGATCTGAATAGACATTTCAGCAAAGAAAATGCACCGATGGCACACGAAAAGGTGCTCCGCTAGTCATTAGTCATCAGGGAAACGCAAATCAAAACCACAGTGAGGTACCACTCACACCCACTAGGATGGCTGTAACCAAAAAGACAGATAAGAAGTAGGGTTGGTAACGACACGAAGAAACTGGAACCCTAGTACATTGCTGGTGAGAATTTCAAATTATGCTTCTGCTGTGGAAAAGTCTGGCAGGCTTTTTAAAAAAATAACTAAGCGTAAGTTAATACAAAATGAAAACATGTCCTCACAAAGACATGTATACAAATGTTCACTGTCTCATTGTTCAAAAACTAGAAACAACCCCAATGTCCATCAGTTGGTGAATGGATAAACAAAGTAGGAATTACAAAACGGAAGTCTTCAGCAATAAAAAGGACCAAAGCACTGATACACACTACAGCATGGATAAATCTGAAAACAGTATGCTAAGTGAAAGCAGCCAGGTGCAAAAGACCACATATAATATGATTGCATTTAGCTTACATTTTCAGAAAAGACAAATCTGTAGACTCTATAGGGGGTGACCGGTTAGCTCAGTTGGTTAGAGCGTGGTGCTAATAACACCAAGATTGCCGGTTCGATCCCCGCATGGGCCACTGTGAGCTGTGCCCTCCTTAAATATAGAAATCTACAGAATACTTCTAACTTTTTGAAGTATTCTTTAGGAGGATTTCCTGAGGTTAGACTTATTCCACTGTCCCATTCATTCAGTCAAACATTATTGAGCAACAAACAAGTGCCAGGGGCTCTGCCAGGTCCCCGGAGGCAGAGGGAAGCAACACACTCAGAGAAAGGCTCTCATGGGACTCATGTCAAGCTGGGGGAGGCAGGCAAAAATAAGCCAACACATAAGTGACCAAAATAACCTGAGCTGTCGGTACGTGCCGAGAAGAAAACAAGACTGGAGGGTATGGTAGACACTGACAAGCAAGGTGGGGTGGCAGTTCAGCCGGGCAACCTTGGAAGGCCCTTCTGAGCACACCTTTGATGGAGGCTGAAAGGACGAGAAACAGCCAACTGTGCGAAGAAAAGTCTGGAGCTGCATCTTTCAAGTGGAGGGGAGAGCAAGCGCTAATGCCCTGGGGCAAAAAGGAATTTGCCCTGTCTGAGGAACAAGAATGTGACAGTGTTGCAAGAACATGACAGTGTTGCCAGAACATACCGTGGGGGCACCTGTGAATATGGTGACCTGTCACTCCTGTGGTTCTGTTGCCTTACACAGCAAAAGGAATTTGTTCACTGACTTTGAGAGCCTCCAAAGGGCGATGATCCAGGTGGGCCTAATCTATCACAGAAGCCCTTTAAAATTGGGGAGTTTCTCTGGCTGGTGGGAAAGAGGAAATCAGAGGCTCAAGTGAGCACTCAGGACTCAGTGCTGTTGCTGGCTTTGAAGATGGAGGAACCACAGAGAAGGAATGAAGGCCTGTGGCAGTCTCTTAGAAACAGGCAGTGGCCCCTGCTGAATGCCCCCAGAGCACCCAGATAAAAGCTGACACCCTGATTTCAGCCTTCTTGTGAGACCCAAAGCAGAGAACCCAGTTCTTCCATTCCTGGATTTCCAACCTATAGGACTGGGAGTAATAAATGCTTGCTGTTTCACCTTTCAAAAAACAAAAAAAGAAATAAATTAGTGGTTGTCTGAAGCTTGAGGTAAGAAAGGAGAATGTCTTTTTGGGGTGATGGAAATGTAATGGTTTGGGGTAATGGTTGCATAACTGTAAAACCACCGCATTGTACACTTGAAACTAGTTAATTTATCATTCAATAAAAATTAAAAAGAAAAAAGAAAAAAACTCCCTGAAAATATTCTGACCTGAAACAAATGGCTACTGTGAAAGGAATAAGCACAAACATAATATTCTTGAGAGAGACACCCATAATAAATCGTTATATCAATTCCAAGTGTTAGTACTCATTTTGAGGGGAAAAAGAGATGGAAAGGAAAAAAAATACCTTTTTATAATTTAAAGGAGAAAGAACAGTCTTTCTTAATGATAGTTGATGGTAATTAAAACTTAACAAATACGATAAGAAGGAACGAAATTCTGACACATGCTACATGGATGAACCTTGAAGACATTATGCTAAGTAAAATAAACCAGACACAAAGGACAAATCCTGGATTGTTTCATAAATATGAGGTACTTAGAGTAGTTAAATTCATGCAGGCAGAAAGTAGAATAGAGGCTACCAGGTACTAGGGGGAAAGAATAATGGGGAGTCACTGTTTAATAGGTATAGACTTTCAGCTTGGGACGGTGAAAAAGTTCTGGAAAGAGATAGTATTGATGGTTACACAACATTGTGAGTGTACTGAATGCCACTGAATTGTACACTTAAAAATGGCTTAAGTGGTCAATTTTGTTATGTATATTTTACCACAGTAAAAAAATAAAGTAAAATAGATAAGACAACTCAAATGACCCAATTTAAAAAAATGGGCAAAAGATCTGAATAGACACCTCACAAAAGAAGATGTACAGATGGCAAATAAAAATATGCTCAACAACATGTTAGCAGGAAATTACAAATTTAAAAACACAATGAGATACCACTGCAGGCCTACTAGAATGGCTAAACCTAAAACACAGACAACACCAAGTGCTGCTGAGGATGTGGAGCAACAGGAACTCTCATCGCTGCTGCCGAGAATGTAAAATGGTACAACCACTTTGGAAGATAGTTTGACAGTTTCTTACAAAACTAAACACACTCTTTATCAGATGATCCAGCAATTGGGCTCCTAGGTGTTTACCCAAAAGAGCTCAAAACTTATGTCCACACATAAACCTGCACATAGATGTTTATAATGGCTTTCTTCAGAATTGCCAACGCTTGGAAACAACCAAGATGTCCTTCGATAGATGGATGGATACATTCACGTGGTACATCCAGACAATTGACTATTAGTCAGTGATTTAAAAAAACGAGCTATCAGTCATAAAAAGAATGGAGGAGCCTTAAATGCATATTGCTAAATGAAAGCAGCCAATGTGAAAAGGCTGCATATGTATGATTCCAATTACATGACCTTCTGGAAAAGGCAAAACTAGGGAAACAGTAAAAAGATCAGTGGTTGCCCAGGAAGGGACACAGGGAATGAATGAGTGGAGCACGGGGATTTTTCTAGGGCAGTGAAGCTATTCTCTGTGATCCTATAATGGCCAATACATTTGTAATTACACATTTGTCAAAGCCCATAGTATGTATAACGCAAAGAGTGAACCCTAATGTAATCTATGGACTTAATTAATAACATTATATCACTACTGTAAAAAAATCACACTAATGTATGATGTTAATAATAAAGAGGAATAGATGTGAGGGGCTATATGGGTTCCATAAACCTTAAACTGCTTTAAAAATAAAGTCTATTAATTATTTTAAAAATGGCGGTGGGATTGGAAGGGAGCTTAAGGCTTCCTCAGTCAGTGGGTTGAGCACTAAGGCTAGATGCAATTTATTCAATCCAATAGAAAGCAGAACAGATTAAAATGGAAGGACATTTTTTAAAAGCCAATGTTATGTAAAAACTATAAAATCTTGTTTGGATTTAATTTGCTGCTGTTTATATTTGTATGAGTAATATTCCAAATGTCAGTGTTGCAAATTATCACCGTTTACAAATAATTAGGAAATGCCTTTTTTTCTTCTCTTTTATTTGCAAGGTGCTAAAACAAAGCAAAGGAACTGGGGAAAATGTTTTGCTAACTCCATACCCATTTTTACTATTAGGATTTTGTGAGTAATATAATTACTCCTAAACAAAGCAGGATGGCACTGACCATCCTTTGGGAGTTTAGGTCATTCAGGAAGAGCTCATCTTGCTATTGCAAAAAAGCCTGTATCAATTCCTAAAGAAGTACAAAAGGGTGACACGCTTTAGGCATACAACTCTTGGTGTCGATTTTTTTACTCATTTTAATGAGCAAGAGGTTGAACCAAATCAGACCCAGAAACAAGTTTTTGGCCTCCCTACTCGATGCTTTATTACCTGGTTAATAGATAATCACCTCCAGTTATAAAGTAAATTACTCATGGGGATATAATGTACAGCATGGTGACTGCAGTTAATAATACTATCATGTATATTCGAAAGCTGCTAAGAGAGTAAATCTTAAATGTTTTCATCACAAGAAAAAAAATTTGTAACTATGTGGGGATGGATATTAACTAGACTTACTGTAGCGGTCATCTCACAATATAAACAAATACTGAATCATCTTTTCTTTCATGTTGTACACCTGAAATAATATGTTACTTATATCTCAATAAAAAATTGCAATTAAAAAAGAAATACATGCTATAAAAGTATGCGTTTTTTACAAATATGAAAAAGAGAGAGAGAATCATTGGTAATCACTCAGTGCTTCCCCATAGAGAAACTCTATTGCTTCACAAACCAAGAGAGGGTCAGACACCCTCATTTGTCCCTGTAGCCTACAATAGTTCTTCAATCCTATGATGGAGAGAGAAACACAAAACTTTAGAGCACAATGCAAAATCTCAGCTATTCTTCACTACCCAGGACTCAGAGTTTGAAAAACAACTGGGATGGAAAAATAGTCTCACTTAATCTGGCACCTGCTGCATGTTTCTCCTTTCTAACGTCTGGATCTATGAAGAATTTGTATCTACACTGCCAGCGTGTTGAATGAAGCACCGAAGGGTAATGTTCAGGAGAAGCCCCTCGAGCCCACTGCCAGGCCCAAAACTTGGTTGCACAACTTCCCAGCTGTGTGACCTCAGACAAGTTACCCCAACTACAAAATGCAGAAAAATAAGACTATCCATCTCACAGGATGGTGGTAAGGATTAATGAGACAATGTGTGCACTCAGCATAGAACTGGGCACTTGGTAAGTACTCAATAAACAAGAGCTGCTGGCATTATTATTAGACTACTTTCCATTAAAATTCACTATGGTCGCCTTGGGGACGTGATGCAGGTCAGAGATCTCAGAATTATTAACTGCCAAGAACGCAATGAAAAAAGCGTGTCATCTCCAAACAGTCTCATGAAAACTATGGGCTCAACTAGAGAAATACAAATACATTCACTTCATTTTGTGGGGTGTGGGGAGGGAAGGGTCTCCCAGAAGAGCACCGACCCCAGTATCACACACCTTGTCCCAACTTAACTATGCAAAAGCTCACTGAGAGAAGGGGCTGGATGCTTAGTCTTGTTTTGGTAATCTCTGCATCCATCAAAGTGCCATGAACTAGAATGAAGCCATTCCCGTCTTGTGATTTGGAAACACAAAAGCACACCTGGGCTTCTCTGGACCCTGGGACATAGTTCAGTCTTTGGGACCTCACCTTCCCCTGAAGAAGAGCAATTTACGGAATTCCAATCAAGAACTCTGTAACTCAAGTTGGTCACCACCATCTAGGAGAAAATTATTTCAATTGCACTTCTGATGTCCAGAACAGGCAAATCTATACAGACAGAAAATACATGAGTGGCCGATTCGAGCTTGGAGACGGGGTGGGGGAGAGTAGTTGGGAGAAAATGGGGAATGACTGCTAAAGGGAATGGAGTTTCTTTTGGGGGGTGATGAAACTGTTCTAAGATTGACTGTGGTGATGGTTGCACAACACTATGAATGTACTAAAAATCACTGAATTGAATGCTTTAAATGAGCGAACTATATGGTAAGGCAAATTATATCTCAATAAAGTTGGTATTTTAAAATTTGCATTTCTGCCTCACCCCTCCCACCTTTGACTATCAGGAAAAAGATACTCTGTCTCAGAAAGCAGCTGTCAAATTTAAAGGGGCATATCCCCAGCAACAAGTCCATAAACCAACTGTCAAGATGGAAAGAAACAGAGTTCCTGAAAACCCTAACCACTCCTCAAAACCAACAGCCTGATTCACTTTCATTTCTATGAAACCACATTTGTTCTGCCATTGAGTCCATGAGACAGGCACACATGAAGTCCAATGCATTCTGCAAGCTTTTCCTACAAGGCAGAGAGGCAGCCCGCCCAGCCTCCAAGGCGGGAAGTTAATCTTCCAAGAAGACTGAAAATTTAAAAGGCCAGATGTTATTGGAAATAGCAAAGATGTTAGGAGACTTTTTTTTCTTTTTAACTTGTGATGCTTCTTTTAGTATAGCCATGACTTTATACAAACAGGTTACCAGGATTCTTCCCACCAATGCTTAATACATACACAACTGGGTTAAGTTACCAAAAACTGGCATGGGGGAGGCCTCGGCCTAACATCTTATACCCAAACCAAACCAAAAATTGTCATTCTGCTCTTAAGTGACTTTTGCTCCAAGTCTTGACAACTCTGAATGCTGGAAAATGATAACAAATACCATTGATTGAGCAGCTATTACCAGGCTCAGAACTAAAATACCTTCCTCACACACAGTGTTTCACAACCACCCTAGGAGGTCTATGTGGCTCTTCCCATATTACACAGGAGGAACTCAGGCTTAGTGACTTGCCCAGAATCAACCAGTACGTGATGGGCTCAAGATTCAAACCGAGGCAATCCTAAAACTCTAAATTCTGTAGGTCTGAATTTCATCGCCATCCTCTTATTGTCTCTACAAAAAGAAAGAGACTTAAATACACAGAATCTTTTTCACTGAGACACTGATTAATCAGGTCGAGGAAAGGATCCTGGGCGAATAAGTGTCCATAGAAAAGGCCTGGACAAATCAGCACAGAAAAAATGTGACTGGGCGTCTCAAAGGCACTACTCCACATCAAATAAGAACTAAGTCCCAAATCAGGATTTAAAAAAAAAAAAATGTAGGTCCCAAATTATTTTATTGCTTATCTCCTGTGTCCAGACCAGAGGTGTGGACTCCAGGGAAAGACTTCCGGGGGTTCATTTTTATAAAGTCCATGGTGTTTATCAAATTTCCAAGGCGATTCAAGAGACAACTGACCTAGAGAACCATTTTGCTTCAGGATTAAGTGCACAGGCTTTGGAATCAGACAACTTGGGCTTAAATACACTTAACTGCTGCATCGCCTTAGGCAGGTTACTGACCTCTCTGATCCTCACTCATAAAGTGGAAGTAGTTATAACAGTGACGTAGCTGAACTGTGGCAATCCCCGAAGGCCAGTTTTACTGCCTCCGATTAACTGCCTCAGATTAACACACAAACGAAACCTAAACCCAAAGATCTGTAAATACCAAGTATAAAAAAAAATTTTAGAGCTGGAAGAGACTGTAAATCATCTAAACCAGTGTTACTTGTATAATTATGTATATACTTTTTAAAAATCTTGCTTTACATTTACAGTAGTGATAAGAATCATTTGAAGAAAAACAGTACACAAATACTAATATAGTAGTATACAATGTAGCAAGCACCGAACAATAATGGAATGCCTGAAGTCTGGGAAATAGTACTTAATCAAATTTATCCTCTTTATTTTAAGAGGTCATGTTCAAGTAGTAGTATTAGGATAAGAGTATAGTTAGTAGTAGAGTTGGATATACAGAAATTAGAATATCTAGTTCCATGTAAGTCTTCCTCCAAGGTATAGGGCTGGTCCATTCCATTAGACAACTTCAGTAACTCTTAAACCCTATCACTGCATTATTTCCTTCTACTCAAAGAATTCTTACCCTTCTCCCCAGAAAAACAGTAGCAGGCAAGTAAATTGCTAGTCACACACATGCACCCTCTTCAGATTCAAGGCCGAGATACAAAATGCAAGTCCAAATTCCAACAGGCCTGGTCCAGGGGGTCCATTCTGGGCAAGTGGGATGGGACAGGATTAAGAACTCTACATCAGCAGGAACTCCATCTCGGGCTCAGACCCACCTGGGGGTTCAAAACTAAGCCCCACTGCTAGGATTATGTAGCTTTGGGTTAGTGATTTCCCCAAACCTGTTCTGTCATTTGTAAAATGAATAATAGCACATGAGATTATTCATGGGTGAAGCAGTACCCAACATGGACTAAGTCTGTAGCCACAAGAGCAGCAGAATTATTCCCCACCACATTCTCGATGCCCAGCACTCAGCAGGCACTCCACACATTCGCTAAATAAAGCAGAGGCCCAATTGAAGCCAGCCTGAGATTCAATCAAACTTCGGGAGCCCAACCTACAAATGGGGTCAAGAATTCCCTAAACCAAGGAAGGCCCTGATCATTGACAAAGGAAGAGTCTTTTCTCACAATTCTATGATTAGTTCACCCCTTAAAGATTGGCACCTGCTGCCCTGTGGTTCCATTGTCTCCCTCTTCATGTTTAGAAATAACAGGCTCACAAAATGATATCTCAGGCTGTTGACTTCTGTTAAGTCTTCTTTAAAAGAGGCCTGGGAACAATTCTCACAGCTAGGTCCCTACTCTGCCAACACAACCTTTCTTGGCTGAAAGGTATCACCTATTAAGAAATCCATCACAGAGACAGGCAAAGAAAAGTCAAAGACAATTCCACACTGTCTCTTCACCTTATTCCTGATTCTCAAAACTCAAAGATGGGCTGAACTATTTTTAAATCGGTAGACTGAAAAGGAAGCAAAAAAACCCATCTTACAATCCAAGGCGCTCATCCCCAGAGCACTCTTGTTTGGCCGGAAGGAGAAACTCTCTGGCTCTGCAAAAGTCAAGGGGGAAAAAAAATCATACACTGAATGCAAATTTCCTACCCAAAGGAAATAAGCAAAAGTGGTTTTTCAAAATGTTACAGAATCTTGAAGGATGCGTTTAAACTTCTCTTTTCTAAGCGAGGACCGAAGACATTCCTTCTCAGGTCTTTTGAGTTTTCAAGGATAACAGGAGAGGTAAAAAGGAGAGGAAGGGAAAGGAAGAGAGTCAGGATATATTCATGCTATTTTTAAACCCTTGCCCACCGTTTAGAGTAAAGGAACACTCGGATTCCCTAGTCCCACCCCTGTCAGCTTCTGCTAAACACAAGAATCAGGACCTGCACACGTACAAGGCTCTGACTCCAGATTTGGGGATTACTGGCTGCCAATACGCCAAAGAATCGCTAGCTAACCAACCTTTCCTCCCCAGCCCTTCTCCGGGTGGCGCCCGTGCCTTTCGGAGAACCTGCGGCCCTGCGCAGGCTGGAGCCGCGTACAGGGAGCGGAG
The DNA here is from genome assembly GCF_964194185.1 of Rhinolophus hipposideros. Lineage (NCBI taxonomy): Eukaryota > Metazoa > Chordata > Mammalia > Chiroptera > Rhinolophidae > Rhinolophus > Rhinolophus hipposideros. The sequence goes on along the minus strand of NC_138069.1, from coordinate 17,609,204 downwards.
CGGTGCCAGCCGCCTTTTCCCGAGGGAAGGCAGCGCCCCCTTGGCAGGGAACACGCCCGTCCCACGGCTGGCCACCCAGGGCTGAGCAACTCTTCCCCAAGGGAGCTGGAGTCGCGGACGCGATGGGAATCCCCAACAGGACGTGCCCACCTGGCGCGAAGCCCCACTCCGGGACACCTGTGTGCCGCGCTCACGCCCCACGGTGGCCCGGAGCACCACTTGCGCTCGGTCACCTCCGGGCCATCCCGGAACGCAAACGGCTGGGAGACGGGTCCCTCTCCTCAACGGATTGCGGCTGTGTCGCCCGTCTTACGTCTCCCTCCTTGCTCATGTCAGGCCTCTCCGCCCGTCCCTCGGGGCCCCGGGGACAGAGAACCGCCCGGCGCGCGGACGCCCAGGGGAGAGCCGTCCGACCGCCCCTCCCGCCCCGGGGCCGCGTCCCGCCGGGCTCGGGGGCACTCACTCTTGAGCGCGCTGATGAGAGACTTCCCGTCCTTGATGAGCTCCTTGATGAATTTGTTGGTCTTGTCCAGCTCCGCTTCGTGGGACTTGAGCGTGTCTCGGAAGTGCGGGCTGTCCAGACAGCAGTCGCTGAATTCCAGAGCAGGGAGCCCCATGGTGCCCGCGGCGCCCAGCCGGGGGGCGCGCCTCCCCCGGGGCCCGGGCGGCCCGCAGCCCCAGGCACGCACGCAGGGGGACCGGGGCTGGCACCCCTGACGGCCGTCGGCTCCACAGGTGTGGCGCCGGCTCGCCCTCCGCTCGGTGTCCGCCTGCGCGCGCGAGTCGTGAGCCGAGCCGGGACCCGGCTGCCGGGCGGCGCGCTACGGAGCGGCGGACCTACAGCGGCGCCGGGAAGCGAGCGAGCGGGCGGGCGGGCGAGCTAGTGCGGCCGCCGCCTCCCCGCCTCTTTCGCTCGTTCGCTCTCCAGCAGCCTCGAGCGCCCTCTCACAGCAGCCTCAGCCGCCCCGCCGGCGTCCGGGCCGCTCGAACCTGCTAGCGATGACCTAATCCCAGCCGGACCAATCAGCGTGCCCGCCTCAGCCCGACCCCCGAACCTCCCAAGACGCTCGGCCCTTCCGCGGCTTTGACCCAATCGGAGAGGCCTGGAGGCGGGGCCTGAGGCAGAGGGCGGGCCCCACGCCACCGCCGAGGTCCGCAGCACAAGCTCCGCCCCCTCCCGCCCGCGCGGTGTGCAGACCTAGAGCTTTGGAGGCAATCGCTGCGGTGCTTGGGTCCCCACCACCTGCGATCTTGCCCGCCTGATGTGGTCCCGGTCCGAGTCCGAGATGGTGCGTCTGCAAGTCTGGGGAGCGAAGGAGCTCAGATGTGTCCAGCACGAAAAAACTGGGAATTAGGGCTGCAGTTCCCCTCTGCCCGCTCTGTATTGCTGGGCAATCGAGTTTGCATTCAAAATGCAGCCCCTGCCCCGGAGAAACCCCAGTGCATCAAGCAACCACGTTGACCCTAGGCACTCGCTCCTTCCAGTCAGGGAGAAAATACTTGCATCTTAAAATTACCAGCTCTTCTTGTCTGCAGTCTTCCCGCCCCCTACAGTCCGCCCGCGTCACCGCCACTCCGGCTTAAAACCCGCCCACGGCTGCCCTCAGCTAAAGGATCTAATAGCCTTATCAGAATTTCAGCCGCCTGTTGTTTTCCTGTTCGGCATCGAACACAATTTTACATAATTTCTCCCACTGCCTGTCGTCCTTCGCTACACGGTGAGCTTCCCGAGGGAAGGGCCACCGCAGTTTTCCTGTATGCTGCGGAATCCCCAACACCCAGAACTGGTTAGCACTGAATAACATTGAGTGCTCACCATGTGCTACTTGTGCTATGGCGATTGATAAATATTTGTGGAACAAATGAATGGATCCTTTCAGGTGTCCCTCTCCATCTTCCATCCCCAGTGCGGTGCCCTCTTGTCCCTGTGTTCCACCATAGGAATCAATTCAAGCAGCTCACTCACTGCTCTTGTCAGGTTGGATCCCACAATGTCTAGTGTTGAATGGTGAACTCCTAGAGGATAGGGACTGTCCTTGAATAAATTATTTGTATGTCCAGGAACTAACAGCCCTCTTTCAGTTAAGGGGTGTTTTGTTTTGTTAAGGCTGCTATGTGCAGGTACTAAGCTATATACTAGGGATTCAAAGAATGAAATTGACTGCTGCTGGCCAGTGGGAGAGAAAAGCAACAAGCAATAGCAATGCCACATGATAAGTTAGGAAAGGAGGCCTGGGTGCTGGGAAACATGAAGGGGTTGCCAACAGAGGGGGCCAGAGAAAGCATCTATGTTGAGAGATTAATCGAGTAATTGATTGATTGATTAAATGAATGAATGAATGAATGAAATCTATTGCTAGCTGTATCTACACATTTAGACTTGATAGCAGGCATGGGTTTTAACCTCAGCTCTGCCACTTGCTGGCTGTGTGACCTTGGACAGTTAATCTCTCTAAGCCTCAGATTTTTTTTAAGTGTAAAATGGGGATGATAATAGTTCCTACCTCCCACAGGGCTGTTGTGAAGATTAAATGATAGGAGGCACATAAACTGCTTACTGAAACCAGTGTCTGTAGTGTAATAACTGCTCCCCTCCTAAAAAAAAAAAAAAAAAAAAAAAAATGTTAGCTAAATTAAATGGTAACTAACCATGTTATTGGAAGATGAACTATGATAAATTCCATTTTTATAATGTTTTGCTTCCTCTGGCAGATGTTATATAAAATTATTAAAGGACTGATTTTTCAGATGTAAATTGAAAATGTAGGTGCTCACATGAAGACAGAATTGAAAGTAGTTTTCCTCTATTATTCTGGTAAGCCAAGAGGAAATCAAGAGCCTCAAGGAACTGGAACCAGGTTCAGTTCAGGACTCTACAAAGAAAAAGATTTGCTGGTCACTTTGGAGACATCAGGATCTAACTTTTTAGAGAAGATTCCCTGCCCTCCCAAGTTAAGCAGTGCCCACTCTTAGTCGCCATTGTTATTTTATATCTTCGACCCCTGATAGTTTTCTTCAGTGCAGGCATAACAATTTGAAGTTACTTTGCCTGTTGACCCCACACACACATTGTCTCCCTCTCCCCCAACCCCACTCCACTAGAATGTAAGCTCCCTGTTGGCAAGACAGTGCTGGGACTGTGTGGTTTGTGGCTGAATCCTCAGTGCCTAGAACGGTGCCTACATATTGTAAACTCTCAGTAACTATGTCACGGATGGATGGATGGATGGATGGATGGAGAGCCCTGGCAGATGCTCAGTGCTCAGGCTCTCCTTAGAAGTATAGAAAGGAAAGTGAACTGATCTTGTAGCTGCCACAAGAAGAAAAGAGAACTAGTGAAATTTGTGACCACACAGACTTAGAACTGAAATCCTAGACCAACCACATGGACTCAGAATTTCTAGGGAGAGGAACAAAGAGAACATATGGTAGCTGGGTGACCCCAAGCTAAAAAAATTACACAAACCACACACACATGGAAATACACTACCCACTGAGACTTGAGGTAAATAAAAATTTGGTAGGTTGCTTCTTACTTCAGGCACAATAATCTTTCTTCACTTGGCCTCTGGGTCACCACCCACTCACTGCCTCTTGGATCTCCTTTCTCAATGTTCCCGCCTCCTTAGCTTCCTTTGCTGATTTCTTCTCATTTTCCCAACCTTTGAACATTGGACCGTCCCAGGTTGGTTCTCAAACCTCTATTCACACACACCTCCTATTTGACCGCAACCTGCCTCGTGGCTGCAAGTGCCATCTGCACACCAACAACCTCCAAATATCTACCCTTGCTTTGAGCTCCCTCCTGAACTCCAGATAGGTATAAACAACTTGACTGCTGAACACTCTATCTGTATATCCAAATAGGCTTTTCACCCTTAAAAAGGGACCAGACACATGACCTAATCAGAGGCAATGAGATAGAACTCTTAGACTTGCCAAAGCAACAAGGCCAAAGGTACTCTTTGTTGAACTTGAAGCTGGATGGATATACACCAGATCATGTGAGCCCACTAAATCATGGGAAGAGCCTATCTGAGAATGAAGCTAAGAGGAAACAAGAACTGAGAGATGAAGAAAGGAAAGAAGGAAGGAAGAAAAGAAGGAAGGAAGAAAAGAAGGAAGGAAGGAAGGAAGGAAGGAAGGAAGGAAGGAAGGAAGGAAGGAAAGAAGGAAGGAAGGAAGTCAAGTATTGAAGACATTGTTTGAAATCCTAGATCTGGCCATACCTGAAGCTAGCATATTGCTATACTTCTCAATTATGTGAGCCAAAAAATTTCCTTTTTAAGCTTTGGCCACATTGTGTTAGCGTTTCTGTCACTTGCAACCAAGAAGTCCAGATAAGAGCCATAATTCCATCTCTATTTTTGTGTGCTTCATCCACGAATAGGGAATCAACTGTCTATAGTCAGAGTTACTTCCTTAGCCCAGCTAGCCTATGAGTGCAATCCATACTATGCTCAGATTTTCAGGTCAGCCTCTTGCTACCTTCCGTATCAGCCTCAGTTTCTGTTTCTCCTTTGTGCTCTAGTCCTCACCTGAACTTACTGAACTCACAAACTTCTAACTTCCAAGGTTCACCAAGCTGTGATCTTCACTGCTTCCCAGGAACCCTTCCTGTTTATTATATTCACCTACAGTGGGCTCTTTCCACCCTGTCGATCTGTTTGTTTTAATAACTAGAGGCGGGACTGGATGGAAGCCACATCTGTCCCTGGGCTTGGAAAGCCCAATGCCAAATTGTTGAGCCCTGGCCACCACCCAACACCACGGGTACACTCTGTTCAAGCTCAAGCAGCCTTGTCCTGACTGCTGTACCTGCTGCTGTTTTTGCCTCTTTCCTTCCTAATGACAAGTTCAGCCTGATGTTACATCCAACTCTATCATCTCTATTGTGATTGTGTCACCCAAGACCTTTGTCATTTCCTCTCAGAGATCTTGGGAATTTCTGTGAAAGCAGACCTCAGTGCTCTAGAGAAATCTAGCTTCCACTCTACCACTCAAACACTCTACCACAACCACTGCAATGGTGCTCTTCCTCCTCAAATAAGGTTGTTTCCCCTTTCCCTGCCTCCAAACCAGCAAGGTAACTCATTCAGATCTGCCAAGAGAGAAAAACAGCTATTGTCAGAATTATTTTACAAGAGGAGAAGACTTTTCCATTCAGCTTTTGACTGAAACAGAGGTATGTTGTTCTGATGACTTGATCTCCTTCCTCTGCTTTTATTATCTTTCTCTCATTCAATAACTATAAATGGAGTCACCTTCTATATTCTTGTCAAGCCCCACAGAATTGAATTATAACCATTCAACTCAAATTCAACAAATATTTAATTGAGCATCTATTATCTGCCAGGCACTCTGCTAGGTAAGGGAGTATAGAGGAGGATAAGACAGGCAATCTCTAACTCATTCAGAGTCTACTCTAGTGAGGCTAGAAATGAGGCAGCAAATAGACATGTAAACAAATACATGAACAAAATTTCAGACAGTGAGCAGTGCTATAAAGAAAACATAGGACGATAATGTGTTTCAGAGTAGGGGGCACTATTTCAGGTACAGTGATCAGAGAAGTCTGTTCTAAGGAGGTAATACCTGAGTTAAAACCCAGCTGAAGAGAAGGTACAAGCCATGTGAAGATCCTGGAGATGACTATTCCAGACAGAGGTCAGCACATGTAAAGGCACTAAGCTCAAAGCAAGCTTGAGGTGTTTTGGGGGGGGGGGGTGTTCGGTGAAATATGGCCCAGGGACCAAACCCAATCAGCCTCTTTTTGTATAGCCCAAAAACTAAGAATGGCTTTTACACATTTAAATAGTTGGAAAAAAAGAAGCATATTTCGTGATACATGAAATTCAAATTTCAGTGACTATAAATAAAATTTTTATTGGAATACAGACATGCTCATTCATTCATATGTTTTCCATGGCTGGTTGCCTCACTGGCAGAGTTGAATAGTTGCCACAGAGACTGTGTGGCCTGTAAAACCTAAAACAATTACTATCTGGCCCTTTGCATAAAACATTTACAGAGCTCTGCGTTAGAAGAAACGGAAGAAACATCTCCCCAGGCTTGAGATAACCTTGAAGTTCTTTAATTATTTTGGATCCTTTTGCCTATAAATAACAGAAAACCTGTTTCCAGGTGACTTAAGTAATGTGGAGGATTGAAAATAACCATAAACTCTTTGCTACTTTTCCCATGAAGAGGTAGACTCTATGCCATCTCCTCTTGAATATGGGTGGGATTTGTGCCTGCTTTGACCTACAGATTATGGCAGAAGTGCTACTGTGCCAGTACAGACTTGGTCCTAAAGAGAATGCCAGCTTCCACTTCCTGCCTGTTGGAACACTCTCTCTGGGATCCCAGAACTCCCTGTGTAAGAAGTCTGACTACCCTGAGGCGGCCAGGCTACAGAGGCCACATGGGTGGGCTCTCATGGCAGGCCCAAGCAGAGCCTCGAGTGCCAGCCATCACTACCAAGATGCCAAATTTGTGACTCTTCAGACCAGCCCCATTAGCCAGCTGAATACCACTGAGTGACTTCAGCTGACGTAACAGCAGATCACCTCTCTGAGCCCGGCTTAGCTTCCTCACCCACAAAATTGTGAAATAAACAAAATGGACCCTGTTTTAAGCCACTCCATTATGGGGTAATTGTTCCGTAGCAATAGATAACCAGAACAAACAACATAGAAATTTTATACCTCATGTAATAAGCAGTTCAAAGGTAGATCAGGGTTTATCCACAAAATGTCCTGGTACTGCTTTTCTACAATTCCTTTGGCTCTGCTCTTTGCTTTGGGTTAGTTTTGTCATCAGGCTGGTAGTAAGATAACTGCAGTAGTTTCAGGAGTCTCATTCATACCTGTTCTTAGGAGAAAGAATATGTAGAGTGATCAGAATCTTCTTTGGAATTAGGGAGGGATTTTTCTGTGAGTCACTGGGAAGGGATGGACACCTGATCAAAACTGGTGGAAGGAAGGTAAGAAGGAAGGAAGTAGGTAAGAAGGAAGGAAGTGGATATTGGGTCAGCAACACACTGTGTTTAAGGTATCTTTCCTTCCTTAGATTCATAGATTCATTATGAATCTATGATAGATTCATTTATTCATCCATCTATCCAGAATATTTTAGGTTGACCCCATATAAATATGATTTTTAACGTAAGTCAAACATTGTCAAATAAAAATAATTTCAAATGGTTATATTTAATATTTATCAAGCTTTTACTATAGTGGCAGGCCTGAGGCTAGATGTTAGGGCTACTACAATTAAATAGCACTAAGTTTAAGGAAGTGAAAGCACAGGACATGCTATATAACCTGCAGAACTGAGTACAAAATGAAAATGGAGAGTTCCTTGTTCAAAATTGTTAATAATTTCAAGACGGCAACAGCAAAGCGTTAAAGCAAGCATGAGGTCCTTCCAAGTACAGGACCCTGTGTGATTGCACAGGTTGCATGCCCTTACAACTGGCCCTGGGAAAGAGCAAATATCCACAAGAAAACAGCAGGGGACCTAGTTTAGATTGGGGGATCAGGAATGCCTCTCTGAAGAGGCGATATTTAAGCAAGGACCTGAAGGATAGACAGGAGTAGCCAGGTGAAACGTAGAGGAATATGGCTCCCCAGCAGAATAGCATTCTTCCTTCTCCCCCACGTTCCAAGCTGGTTAAGAGACTTAGGGTGGCCTGTCACCAGTTGTGATGAGATAAAAAGACAAAGGCAACAGATCCTTTTCCTGTCTGTGCCAGCTCAGGCCTGTTTCCCAACCCTTTTTGTGTTCCAGATCTTAACACTTGGGTAATCTACCCCTATAATCTGATCCTTCCCCTTCAGCACCATAGATGGCAGGACAGCCCTAGAGAGATGCCAGCCCTGTTCCTTGCAGTGCTCAACTACAAGTGCTTCCTAGGACAACAGCCTAACCCTCCCAATCCACTTGGCCCAGGACTGTCATTCACAGTGAAGAGTTCTCCCTGTCCTCACATTCCCTAAACCCCAAACCATGAAGACACTTAATTGGACCTCAAAAATTTTCATCACCAAACCCAAATCTTTTCCCTAAAATCACTTTATTCCATTTTTAGTTCTACAATGCTCTTTTTTTTATACTGGATCCTATGGAAACTTGGTGTAGTAGGCCTCCAAGTTGGTTGTAAACAGAATCAGATGAGAAGCTTATTAAAAATACAGATGTACCTGCCCCGTGCCAAACCCAGCTCCTCTATTTTTAACAAGTTCCACAGGTAATTCTGATGCATTGCCAGGTCTCTGAACTATTGCTTTAGCAAGCTGGACAGAATAAAGAAAAAAAATCCCACTTGGCTGGTATAAGTCAGACAGTTTCATTTCTGGTGTTAAATGTGACCCCTCAGGCCAACTACTGTTATGCAGTGCCTCAGTTTCCCCATTAAGTAATGTGGTGATGATTATTCCATTACATCTCTACCCTACAGGCTGTCTGTAGTACAAAACTCATGTTGTCTTCCATTTATCTAGTCCCCCTCTGGGGTCGCACCCCAGTTTCCTCCGGGAACTAACCACCGCTCTCCCATTGCAGGTAGGCTTGGTAGGAATGTCATTCCAGGTGCTCTGATGCCCCCTGGCTCACCAAATGACCAAGACCCAAGTTTGGGCAACCAGATTTTCTCTCTCGGGAAATTAAATCTCCAGACAAGTGAAGAAGAGCCTGAGAATAAATGAAGTTGATTCACCTGGTATGGGTGACCCAAAAGTTTGTCCATTAGTTCCTGCTTCTTCAGCTATTCTGGTGCCTATATTTTCTGAAACCTGGTTTTCAGCTTTGCTTTGGGATCTGTAAGCAAACCGATAGCCTAATAAATTGTTTCTTTTGCTTAAGCAAGCCAGAGTTGGTTCTGTTGCTTGCCACCAAAGAATCCGGAGTCTCAGAATCAAGATCTTTGATAGTGTTCTCTATGATAACTGTTCTGTGGCTTCTGTTCCTTAAAGCCACTATGAATGACGCTCCTATAACTAAAGTGATCGTTCTATGCAAAGTCACAGGTTTACTGTAATAATGACATCTTGATTCCAGTAGTAACAGATAGTGAAAATTCCTCAATAGATAAGGGATTATTCACTGTCTTGGTGAAATATCCTAAACAGACACAGGCTTTGGGTAAATACTCTTCCTCACAATGAGGCTCATTGTTCTGGACCCCAGGAAAGAAAAAGACAAGAGAAAAGGGAAAAGAGTTTGAATTCAGTTTAAACCATCTCCCCTTTAGCTGCATCCCACCCTAAACACACAAATTTAAGAAAAGGCCTATTCATTAAGGATTTAAAAGACAGCTGGAAATTACATGCAAATATGTGTGTTAAGGGGTGACTATTGAAGAGGAAATAGCTTTAGTGATTGAACCCTTTCCTCTTACCAGCCTCTATTTTATCTCTAACCTCATCTCATTGTTACAATTATTTCTCGTCTTTTTTGATATCATCATTATGATGATTCTAGCTAACAGTTAATGAGCGCTTCCTTGACTCAGACATAATGCTGGATGCTTTACATACATTGCCTCATTTAATCCTTACAATGGCCCTTCAAAGTCAATATTACTGTCCTCATTTTACAGAAGGGGAAATTGAGCTCAGTGAGGTTAAGTCACAGGGCTAATGAGGAATGGAATCACTTACTATCTGGGTGCCCCACCTCTCCCTAAGCCTTCCTCCCACTATGCCTTATTGCTTCAAATGCTTCATCCAAGGCATTACTGTAAAGAACATTAAATGTGGCATTGCATCTCAAATGAAATGACAACTGAACTCACTGCCTGTGTCATGTATTGTTTCCCTCACTAGACTATAAACTCCTTGAGGGCAGGAACCATGTTTTGTCCAGCACAATATCACCGCATATATCTGGCCATAGAGGAAGTGCTCCAAGAATGCTGGTGGAACCAAGGACTATCTTCTAGGGTCCTTAGACTTAGGGACCATCACAGAATTAGGAGAAAGAAGCGTTAGTGTCAAGGAGTCCCTTCCTAGGAAATAAAATTTTCAGGTTACCCCTAGAAAATTCAGTCAACTTTGACATTTCGCCAAGTCTTTAAACAGCACCAGATGATTCTGATCTTGGGATTCTGGGCAGCCCTTTTCCTTCCTGAAGAGCTATTACATCTTTTAGGCACAGTCATGCTTTGGCTTGAGTTTATGAGAAGCAGAAGTTTCTGAAAATCTGATAGGGGAAATATAGGCTAAAAGGCTGAAGTGCCAGTCAGACTTTTCCCAGGGCAAGTTAGCTCACAAAACACTCCAATCCAGCGAGCATGCTCTCCATTGAGGACTGGAAGTGTAACGGTATTTTATTACTTCCAGAACTAGAGTTAATCTTTGGTTGATATAAGACCTGCCATATATACTTAGGTGAATTCCTTTTGTGCCTCCTCCTCAAATGTGGAAAACAACCAAATAAGGATATACATATCCAACCAAAATTTCCCACCAAGTCTATAGGGTTCCCTCAGTGGAGTCTCATTCATTTACTGCTATTAGTTCAGAGTTTGGCCTTTGGATTCAGGCAAATCTGAGTTTTGGTGTGTTCTTCGTGTTTTAAGTGGTAATTGTGATCTGAAGTCATGCTTCAACCACATCGATTACTTTCTCAACTACTAAATTATAAGTAGAATTAATTGGGAATAAGGTAATGAAGCTATATAGACTTAACTTATCATGACACTTCTGTCCTGAGCCCTCCTTTGGAAAAGATTTAATAAACTAGATCTATTGTTCTCACAAAGATTATTGTGACCATTTGTCAAGAAAAATCACCACTGCTATTGTACATAGCTTGACTATTTTATGGCCCAAACTTTCTGTTTCTATGTTAATGCTCGAATGTAAGGCATGAAACCGGTTTGATTTTGAACGTAATGAGCGGACAAAACATGACTGTTTTCTCAAAAGTGACACTTAGGCATTTCAAAATCCCCATCCTGCCTGATTTTAATCAGATCATTGGTTAATCCTTTACAGTTTCAAGCCAGATAATTTCAAAGGTTCAAGACACCCTTATATAATTAGATTATACTGACTACAGGTAGGCCCATTGAATGGGGAAAATCCTAACACAGTGACAGGAGAACTCTTTGCTCAAGTTAGATGTGGCTACAGAACTTGCTTGAGCTACTGGAATATGGGCAGTAGTTTATAAAACTACTATTCAGAATATGATTTTATGTGTTCCCCTTCTCCCTGCCAGGAACAGTTGTATCTAGATGTGTAGTGTGAACAAAATAACCTTTTGTTGTCTTAAACCACTGAGATTTTAGGGCTATTGGCTTCTTTTGGCTTCAACTGATTGGCTATCGGCTTCAACTGATACAGCATTTAAGACGTAAATTTATGACATATATAATAGATACACGCCTGGTGCCATGCCTGAATCCTCTCATGTTGGGCAGCAATTCATTTTTTGAAGCTAGCAGTTTCGTGGGATAGGAAAACAAAGCTCTGAATTACAGTCAAAGTCAGAATAATTCTAGCAGACTGCTTGAAAGATTCTGAGAGATCATGAGAGTGAGAAACATGAATCCTAAATCTGTATTCTGAGCTGGAATTCTGCTCATCTGTTGATAGACTAATGCACTGATGCGCTGGAGAGAATCCAGAGCAGGCTGTGTCTCCCTCATCCTCAGGCACTTCCCAGGTGGGTTGGGATCTATCATCCATCCCAGGTAGCCCTCACTCTAAGGACCTTGTGATCTGTCCCTTCAGTCTCCATGGAGGAAGGGCTCAGAGTTGCTGCCAAACTTCTTCATGTTATCTATTCCTAAGCCACCCTCTCCATGAAGGAAACACTGGTCTTCCATATTCTTTTTCTCAAAGCTGGAATGGAGAATATCATTCATTATTTTTAATTACAAAACACACATGATCTAAATCTCACCAGTAGTAATGATCATTTGCTGAGTGCTTTCTATGTGGCGCTATGACAGGTACTTTACAGCTATCGTTTTCTTTAATCCTCACAATAACTCGATAAGGTAGGAACTGTTACCTTCTTTCCTACAAATGAAAAAAACAAAGCTCAGAGTAGTCCAATACCTAGCTGAAGTTCAGCCAGCCTAGAAGTGGGAAAACGTATGCAAACCCAGAAGCTGTTCTCTTAGACAAAGCACCTTTTCCCCACCCCTCCTGACCATTTTGTAATATCTCAATCCCCACACCCAAGATAGAAAACCCTGAAGTTTTTCTTGCCTTCCTTCATTTTGCCAGTGACCTGATTACGTCATTTCTGGTCTCAAACCAACGCTGCTCCAGTATATTCCCCAGGAGAACCAGGTCCTCAACACCTGCTTAGTGTCTTCCTGCCTTGGCAGAGAAGAGTCTGGGAAATTAATCTAAGAAAAAACGAGAGTGATCCAAGAGAGAGAAAAAAAAAAATCCCACAGAGGAAGAGACGTTACTTTCCACTCTGATAAATCTCTATGACTAACTAGTAACCATGGAAGAGAAAAGTGATCTATGGGCTTGTTTGGGAGCCTGAGGCGGAAATAGACACCGTGAGACCAAGAAGTGGAGGAACCAGAGGCTGCAGCCAGGAAACAGAGGACAGGAAACAGGATTTCTTTTTTCCAAAGTGCAGAACAAAGCTGATCAGGAGTTTGGCAGGAAGAAGGACCACCACTTCATACTTTCAGTGGAAAAAGTATGAAATGCTCAAAATTGAAGATATTTGGGAAGGGATGAGTCATGGAGGAATGGTATATAGAATATTCTCTTTCTGAGAACAGTCATTTAACATTCCTGCTCAGCATTCTTTTACTATTTAACTGCAGTCCTCATGATTTTCAATAGGAAACCAGGAAAGGGCTTTAATACTCTCACCTTGCTCATTATGGGACACTCAACCTGGACAGTTAAGTTCTTTTTCACCTCCCCTTCTTTCCTTCTTTCACATATTGCTAGTCTCTCTCCCTGGAATGCTTCTCCACTCTTGTTAGCATAGGTGATTCTTCTTCATTTTTAGCTTCAACTTAGCTTAGATGTTACTTCCTCAAAGGAGTGTCACTGGGCTATCATCCACAAGACCCTAATGTTTAACGTTTCTCAATACCTAAACTATGTCATCAGCAATGCTTACTTACAGGAACTGAAAAGGATTCCCAACCGCAAGACCAAGGTACCAAGTGCGAAAACCAAGAGGTGATGGGGCATCGTGTGCAAAAAGGACCTTGTGCAAAACGGCCAAATGTAACAGAATAACTACACATGCCTAAAAGAATTTAATCACTCCACATCACAGCTCTATAAATAGAGAAAGTTCCTCCCTCTAGGAAGAAGGAGCCTTAAAGCATGAGCTCGTCCTTCTCTATTCCTTGATCAAAGAATAAAGTTTCTGCTCTGCTTTACTGGACTCAGTCTCATTATATTCGAGTGAATGGCACTACTCTAGCAGAGATCGCTAGTTGCCTATCCAGGATCCATTCTTTCTTTCTTCTGATTAACAGTATTCTGATTTTGTTGGTGGTGAAGTTCCCACTAAAACTCTACATTTCCCAGCCTCCTTTGCAACTGGAGTGACCATGAGACACAGTTCAAGCCAATAAGGTGTGAACAGAAACTGTTAGATTGTACTTCCGGAAAATTTCCCTGTTTGTATTTGGCCCTCCTTCCTTGCCTGTGTCTGGATCTGTGTCATGATGAAAGTACTCTAGCAGACTTATACTAGCCAAGGACCATACTTGAATGATGGCAGATCAGAAAGTTAGAAAGAACCTGATGACACTGAAGAGCTACAATACCAACCCTGGTCTGCTCACTTCTAGACTTCTCCAAATTGTTTAAGCAACTGTTCATCAGGACTCTGTTACTCCTAACTGATCGTAACCTCCAATTGATAATCCTCACACAAATAAATAAGTACTTCCTTGATTTCTCTCTCAGAATATACCATCCTCTTCCTTCATAGCACTTGTACTTTCTAAGGATTCGTTTGTTTGATTAATGGCTTAGACTTCTCACTAGTCTATAAGCTCCATGAAGGCTGGGACAAGTTTTTTTTTTGCTCATTGCTATATACTCAGCACCGAGAAATTCGGACAGCTGGATTTCTGTGGTGACCAATGAAATCCATTGGTAAGCAGCCCCATCAATGGCTGAAAAAGCAGTCTGAATGTCAAGTAAGCGAGCAGGAGTCTTTCAAAGGAACAACACGAATGTTGGAATTTCTGAAGAGATGAAGTAGAATATAAGTCAAGCATCTCAATCAACAAAGCAGAACAAACTTGCCCTTTTAATCCAAGCAGTTTTTGTTATGTTTTCATTTCCTGCACTGAGTGCTGGAGACAATGAAATAGCTTTTCCAGGGAAGGTTCAATTAAATGAGAGCATGTGTGATAAAATTGTGAGGATTTTGGAATTATTAACCAGGGTCATTATTGTGATGATAGTACTACGTGGTGAACATTTACGACTATTCTCTCCAAATAATCATTTGCATGTATAACCAATTTCTCTGCTTAATAACTCCCAGGCTTTAAGCATATTTCCTCCACTGAAGGACATATCCAAATATAACCTTTTCTCATGTTTACTTGTGTATGTTGGGAAGAGCCGTTACTATTGTAAACCGTTTAGATTTAGCTCAACTTTTTTTTTCTTTCTAGAAAATATTTTTAAATTCTTACTTTGGTAGGAAAATGGGACCTGGATAAAATATCTGTGACTGTACTTGTTCCCACTCATCATTTGATAAGTCTGCACAGACAGCAGAGTTGAGTAGAGCATACATCATGCAAACCTCAATTGATGAGTGTCAAAAATGATCGTCATCCCCTGACTAGCAAGCAGCCCCTGACTTTGTTTGGGCTTCACTAGAAGCAAACCTGGAAACAAGGATTTGAGAGCAACTAGTTCATGTGAGAGTTGCAGACACACTGGTGAAGGGTTGGAGAGGTGATAGAGGAAAGGAAGGCAGCCAATAGGGTGATGATGGTAGCAAGCCAGCAACTATAGGAAGCGACTGGAACTTAACCCTACAGAGAAACTCTGGGAAATCAAGTAAAAGACATACCTCGGAAGTATCCCACCAGAGGGGTGAGAGGTCAGGGGTACTTCTCCACGGATTCCCATCAGGCATGGGTTGAGGCTACCGTTCTCAGGGATGTGAATTCCCTGGCAGCCTGGAGAGCAGGGCAGAGGGGTCTTCTATGCTCTGGAAAAAGCTCTCTGGTACAGAGGTGCAGACTTCGGCAGTTAGAAGGTAGAGACCACAAGGGAGCAGAAAGGTCAAAGGGAACTGACAGCCTCTGCTACAGCCCCTTTCAAGTAAAGCTCTGACACCAATGTCGTACTTCACAGGTGACATAGGAGAAGTCTTTAGCTGGCACTTGGGGAAACTTTATAAAACAATAGTTATAAATTAGGTTTATAGTTCCTTTCCACTTAATGCATAAGGTGCTGGTTTTCCATTTGTGAAAAGGATATACTAAATAGATTATAAAAGAAATCACATAAAACAAAGGTGATCGATGGATTTAAAGAAGAATCCTGAAGAAAATAATCAGACAGATTGTACACCAATATGCAAAGGTAATAGGAAAATGACTGAAGCTGGGAAACCCTGATGGATATTTTACACGTGGTGAAACTGAAACATAAAGTTAGACTAGTGAGTATTTAATAAATGTCTATTAAATGTCTTCAAAAATATGAGACTTGGGAGGCATGAGCCCTGTATCAAGGATTTCACCAGTAGCAGCAGCAGTAGTAGTAGTAGTAGTCGTGGTAATACTAACAGTAGTAGTAATAGTATTAGGTGAGAGCTCATGCTTACCATCTACTTCCCTGCCTTTCTCAAGGAAGCTATGCCAGCCCTCATAAAATACATGAAACAATCAAAGGGCTGGCTATGCAGAGAATGAGGGTCAGACTGTACTAGAAGAGGTTTCCTTGAGGTTTCAAAAAATGAAAAAGAAACCTTTATGGCAGCATGAGCAAAGACAGTGAGAAGGGTCTGCTGGTGGTCACAGGCAGAGAACAAAGCAGGCATAGCCTTAGAGTCTTCACCCACTGACCCATCTCCTATTCCACTCAAGCTACAGAGGGGAACTCAGCAGTTGGGAGCAGGAAGCATGAGGAGGAAGCAAGCTGCTGATGACGTTGCCAGGCTGCCCCCAAAATGTGCTGTCTTCAAAGGATGTCTTATTGTGCAAGGAGACATAAAATATCCAGATGGCAATTTTTGGATTTTCAGCTTCTTATACAGAAGCCACATTTTCCAGTACATCCTAATTCTATTGAGAGAGAGAGCGAGAGCGAGAGAGAGAGAGAGAGAGAGAGAGAGAGAGAGAGAGAGAGAGAGAGAGAACTGTCATTAACAATAGCCAGACATGAAAATGAAGAGGCATTAGACTAGGATGGGCTTAGCAGCCGCACCAGCTCTGTATTCTTGCAGTGGAGGTGCAGCGGGCAGGAGCCATTGCTGGGCAGACATCTTGCAGCCTCCAGGGACCATCACACTTCTGTAAGCACAAATCTGGACTGACAGGAACATCACTTTCAATCAAGGCCTAGTCTTACCCTCAGAGCCACAGGCTTGCCACAGACGATGCCTGAATGGTTGACTCAGAAAATAAATAGGTGCTTATTTGCATCAGAACTTGAATTTGCATGTTGCGTATGTCACTTAAGTGCGAAGAACCGAAGTGTAGTCTGTGCTCACATAGCTCCACATCCTTCTGATTTGAAACTGAGTTATCCAACCTTAAGAAACCCATTCTGCCACTCACTCTAGCGTGAGACTTGGGGAAATTTGTCTAGTTTCCTAGAGCTTCTCTTTTTCTGTAACAGAAGTATCTATGTCAGAGGATTGTCATGAAAAAAAAAAATGAGGTAAATTTTTAGCTTGGTGCCTGATACATAGTGTTTACGAAATGCATGATTATGACTAAGCATGACTGATTTTTATTGTAGCAGTCTTTATTTAGCCTTTGCTGTCTCCTTCCTCGTTGCAGAGCAGCAAAGGGTACTGTTAAATTAATTAAACAAGGAGGCCATTCGACTGAGGTGTCTCTAATGCTGTGGCAGCCTACATAAGCAAACCAATATCTAAGCCTGTAAATGCCTCCAGGATACCAAATTGAAACCTACGGACAACCAATCACAAATAGTCAACTAGGCTTTAAGCGACAGCCAATCAAATAACTTCCTTTCTTTGCTTCCAATTTGGTGCTACCTGATTGAAATTGATTTTTGGTCAAAGAAACTCAAAATTTTTAATATGCCCCAGTGTATCTTTAACAGTATACAGAGGGAATGACACAAAATTGGGGAAAGGATTTGACCAAATCCAAGCCTTACAAGAAGATAAGAGAGAGGATGGAGAAGGATGAGTAAGGTTCTGAAACACCAACCAGAATGGAAGATGGGACAAGATAAAGAACTCATTAGAAAAATATGCTTTTACTCATAAACACCAATTCATTTGACTGTGACAGAGCACAACATTTAAAATAACTTAGTGGGAAACTAAATATGTTTAATCCTAAAGAAAAAGGGACGTAAGAAAGAATATAATTAAAATGACCACTGGAAGGTGGAAGGAGGCCATGCTGCTTTTGTTGGCAAAATCAGAATGCTGACACTGACGGTCTACTGTGATGGGACAGGCCCTGCTCCTCCTGCAGCATATGAGGCAAACGTCTCCCGGGTACCATGGTGACCGCCTCTCCCTAGTCTCTTTCTTCCACTTTTGACAAGCATAAACCAGTCTCTGCCCAGCAGCCAAAGTTCAATCTAAAAATATACAGTAGATTGTTACTGTTCTGCTTCCAATCCTTTCTATGGGACCCTGCCACGGCCTGAAAGGTCATGATCTGACCTTCAAGCACTTGTCTGGCTCCCGACTACTTCTCCAGCCTCTCTTTGCAACACCACCTTGCTCGTGATAGAACAGGCCAAGCTCATTCCCACAGCAAGACTGTTCCCTCTGCCTGGACCACTTCTGTCCACATCTTTCATGGCTGCAGTCTTAATTCAGACATGACCTTCTGGGCTTCCTCGGCTGCCCAACCAAATGTGAACTCTCTCACTCCCATTCACTCTCTATTCCAGTACTTTCATTTCTTCTCCTCCTAGCACTTTAACACTAAGCAAAATCACCTCTATGTTTGTTTATGCTCTTACCATCTGACTACCGCCACTAGAGTGTGAGACTCTGGAGAGAGGGAACTTGTTCACTAATGGCTCTCAGGTACTAGAGTGGCACCTGACACAGAGAGGAGATTTCTTGAATAAGTAAGTAAATAAATGTACCTTTGACTCTCTTACAACTGCCCCCACCCCCACCTTCCTGCCATAGGGGAGTCTGTGTGATGTGAAGCTAACAACAGAAGCTATCTGAAACCAGCCTGTCCTTCTCTCTTATAAAGATCTTCCCAAGTTGAAGAGCAGACGGTAAGGGGCTCAAAGGGCCAGAAGAGGGAGGGGTCTGCCTTTGGGAGAAGAGGAGCAGGATTTCCTTCAGCAGAGGGAGATCTGCACGTTGGTGAGTGATGGAGCCGTGGCAACACTCCCTTGCAGGTCCCTTTGCAGACACAGGGGGAGGGGGGGGAGAGTTTCACGATGGAGGGGGGGAGAGTTTCACGGCGGAGGGGGGGAGAGTTTCACGGTGGGCTCAGGGACGCAGGTGTGGGAGCCGGGCCTGGGAGTCCTGCGCCCTGGGAGGCACAGAAGTACAGAGTCCGCAGGCTTCAGGTTCAGCCAAGCCTGGACATACCTCAGTCCTCTGTGGCAAATGCAGGTCTCTCCCCAATGTCTGGGCTCCCTGTGAAACCTGGGATGGAAGAGCTAGAATAACTGAGACTGAGTTTCCTGAAAGCCTGATAGAATGAGGGCTTAGATTTGAATTTCATTTGACATTTTAAGAATAATGAGGTGACCCATCACATTTCAGACACATCTGAGTTTGGAAAGCAGAATACGTTTGCTGCTCTGATATCCACTACAGAAGCACCCACACTTACAGCAGCTTTCTTTTATTAAGAGGTTAGAATGCCAGGCCAGGCATGGATACTTTTCACACCTCATTCCCCTTAAACTTCAAAACAAGGCTATGAAGGCGGTATCATTATTATCTATCATCTATTTATTACCAATCTATCAGTCTGTCTATCTATCTATCTATCCAACTATCACCTATCTATCTATCTATCTATCTATCTATCTATCTATCTATCTATCCATCCATCCCCAAATTTAGAAGCAGAGGCCCAGACACCTGGCGACCAGCCCCAGGTCCCTCCGTGCTATAGAGCTTGGGGTGGGCATGCTTCTTACCAGCCAGAGGAGGTGCCACTGTGAGGTCTGTCTCCTTGAGACATGCACCCCTGCCCTTACCCCCTCCACCCGTGAGGTGCGTGTAGAGCTCCTGATCAAAAGCCAATCTCCAGGCTAGGTCTTTCTGCATCGGCTCTTTGTCTTGCTGCTGGAAACAAGCAAGGGCAGCCTGCCTGTCCGTGGATGAGAACAATCACAGCGGTCTGCTCTCCAGGAGGAACAAGGTGTTCTGTCCTGCGAGGCCACAGGGCAAAGGAAGGGGGTATCGCTTTCCTCCAGAGGTTTGGGCTGGGATAATTTTCACCCTGAGCAGGTTACAACATGAAAGTGTTCTGGTAGAGTGAGCCGGCTCTGACATCCTCCCCTCTCTTCGACACCTGCAAGAGGCACCCAAGGGGACAGACACATGGCCTGATTCTATCCTTTCCCCAGCCTACCCCATTGCACGATATTAAGGGTGGTTTTCTTGCCTCAAAGACACAAAGATATCTTCCCAGAATACCTGGAGGCAGGTAAAGTGGCCAAATACCACTTGGAAAAAAATATAATCACTTGCATCCTCCTGGCACAGAAGTGCAATCTGTTAGGCAGTACTTCATTTTTTTCAGGATGGGGCTTCCTCTGCCTGCCCTGAGCACTCCTCACCGCGGCCCTCCCCCACCGTCCCCCCAAAATGTGCCTCCAGCGCAGTTCTACTCTCTAGCATCATTCCTGGGATTGAGGAAAGGCCCGGGAAAATGAGTGCATAGAGAAGCACGTGAGATTCAGCCATTTCATTCTTGGGAAGTAAGGGTAGGATGAGGAATATAGTTTGAAAAGAGGAGCCTGGAGAAGGTTATGCTCTAGACAAAGGAGTGAGCGCAATGGTGGAAGTTCAATCCACAGAGGCAGGACAGGAACACAGCTGGAATCCCTTCCCATCACCAGACAAGTCTCTGACTGGGGCCTTAACCCCGTGAAACACTGCCTGTCAAGAGACCTTCCGCGTTCTAGGTTTTTCAAGCCTGACCAGTTAATCCTAGATGAGACCCTCCAAGGAGGCCATATATGCCCCACCTGGTCTCTGCTCGCCTCTGCACAATTCCATGCCCTACCACTTGTCATTCTTGAGACCAGGTCTGCACCCAGGGCCAGTGAAGGGAGTGGGGGGGGGCCCAGGAGGGACATCTGGCTGGGGTCCTAGGGCAGAGGGACCTCAAGTTCAGACGCTTGGTGGTTCTAGGCATTACATATTCTCAGCAGGTCAGAGACTGTTCTCAGGACACAGGGCACTTGCAGACTGGGTACCATGACAAGGCTGCTTGGCTCTCCTGCAGCTGCCAGGAGCTGGGGAGAAGCTGGCTTTCCAGAGCTGCTCCCAGCAATGACTGAGCATGGTGGCGTCCCAGTGCGTGATCCCTCTCATTCTGGTTAAGGACTCTCCACTGGCCTGGTTGAAACTTTCTTATAACCATGCTACATATAGTTCGAGACTTTTCCTAACAAATCGTGCTCCCTGCAGTCTCCTTTAAACAGATACCAGACTGGCAGAACAGGCTGAAGACGCTCCCTGCCTAGACCTGATCCCTCCCTCTTTCACAAATCTCTTACACTTTATCGCTACTTGGCATCTGCTTCTCAGAAAACCCAAATTAGGATAGGAATGGTTAGAGAGCAGGCAGAAAGATGGGGTTTGGGGCCTGCCTCGCTTACCACCTGGAAAGCAAAGGGGACACCATTTTGCGTAGACTGGGGGGCATAGAGTCCGGGCACAGGTGGCGGACTAACTGCTGAAGTTTTGCTGGTGGTGGCCTGGGGAAGCACCCTGGTAGAAGGAAATGGCCTGACAGGTAGGGGGACTCACATTGGGTCGGTGGGCACGTCTCTATTTACAGCAGGGTTAGCTAAGGTGTTTTGAAGCCCTGCCACGGAGGAGAAACTGAAGGTCATCACCAAAGAGTTAAAGGCTAAGTGGGAGAGCCAGAGGGCTTATTTGGTAGTTTACAAAGAGACCTTATTTCCTGCAGTAGAAAAGGTGACATAGCTGAGGAACAGAAGCAGAACTTAATTGTTAAGAGTTTCAAAGGTCTGGAGACATTTAAAAGCTCAGCGTCACCCGGCTGCTATGCTAAGGTCAGAACCCTGGTTGGAATGTGAGATAGGGACATCTGGATAGAACAAGCGCTGGCCTTGTTCATGTTCATGCCCTCGTGAGGTGACTGCAGGGTAGCCCACCTCTTTCTAGTAAGAGTTAGCGCCTCCCCATGCTGGACGATGCTGCAGAGGTCTCTCTCCCACAAGGCCTCTCAGAAACTGCCCTCGTCTTCCAGTAAGTAGGATTAAGTTCCAGGACATGCTGGGCCTGATAAGGGAGGAAAGAGATTGTACAATGAGCACTGTAAGAACTAACTAGCATGCATCAACAGGAGCCAGAGAAGCACTGTGGGGATTAGATTCGAGGGCTCTTGATCAAGAAGTAAGAACATGAGACTCAAATACTTTGACTTGGAGGCACTTTCTTGAGACTTGGGATTTAACACCCTATCAAGGACCCCAAGTGTTCAGGGAAACTTGCTGCTAGGGTAGCTATGGTAGGCAGCGTCCAAAATGGCCCTCAGTAACCCCTGACGCCTGGTATTCATGCCTTTGCGTAATCCCTTCCCCCTGAGTATGGGCTGGGCCTATGGACTCACTTCTAAGAAGTAAAACATGGCAGAAGAGATGGGATATCACTTCCATGATTAGACTGACTTTAATTGTAGGCTCTTCCTCTCTTTCTGGCACATTCTCTATTTCTGGCATGCTGTCTCTCTCTTCCTCACACAGAGCCCAGCCTCCATGTAAAGAAGTCCAGACTGTCTTGCTGGAGAAGCCACAGGGAAGAGAGAGGCCACGTGGAGCAAAACGGAAGCATCCCAGCCGGCCCCGACTGCCAGCCGAGTGAGCATTCTTAGAAGCAGACCCTCCAGCCTCCCTCAAGGCTTCAGACAATGCAGCCCGGGCTGACACCTTGATTGCACCCTCATGAGAGTTCCTAAACCAGAACCATGCAGCTAAGCCACTTCCAAGCTGACCCACAGAAACCAAGCTGACCCATAGAAACTATGAGATAATGTATGCTGTTTTAAGCCACCAGCTTTTGGGAATTTGTTCCATAGGAATAGACAACAAATCCAACAGCTGTTAGAAGCCTGGAGAAAGTGATGGCCCGAGCTGAACAAAATGGAAATGCCTGATTTGCTTTGAAAGACAGTAGAGAAAGGAATAAGGAAGCTATAGGAAGTGAAACTGCTGGAGTGGATACAAGAGGCCAGGAGACCTTAGGAGACTGTCCCATGAGAGGGCCTAGAGGACACACCATTAACTAAAGGCCATCAAGACCTTATTAACTTAGCATCACTAAGTTCCCTGCTCTGCAGGCCAGAGAGGTAGTCACAGAGCTGGACTTGTTACTATCCATGGGGATGACCCCCCATTCTCAAATAACAGAGGCCAGGCGTCAATCCTCAGAATCCAGCTCTGGTGGCTTTTACCTAAACAACTGTCAAGTTTTGAGGGGCAGCTAAGGGAGACTGACCTGTAGGGAGCTGTGGAGATTGTTGATAGAGCACAACATTCCTAGGAGCAAAGGAGATGGGCAGTGCACATGGTGATGTTTCATATCTATAATGAGAGAAAGCGAGAGAGAAGAGGAGGAAAGAAAAAGCAAGAGTGGAAGAGCAGAAGACTGAGGGCAATTGGCCCAATACAAAGTGATGGCCCTGCTCAATTCCTGCATGAAGTCAATTTTCAGATCCAGAACCTGTTCACTGGAGGGGTAGAAGGTCTTTAAGAGAAAGGATCCATCTTAAGAGAAAGGTCCTTGGCCTGTGGCATAAGAGCTACCATAGTGGAGAAGGTCAAATGGAAACCTCTAAAACCACCCCCTCCTTCCTGGCCAATACTGTAAATGAAAAATATTGTACCCTGAAGGGATGGAGAAGTGTCACCATTAAAAATCAAAATGATGCAAGGGGGGTGGTCCTTCGCGCATCTTCATTTAACTTGCCAGTCAGACCCCTGCAGAGACCAGAGGATCGAGAAAATGACTGTAGATGATTGCCCCTAAACCACGCAGTGGCCCGGATCACAGCTGCTGTGCTTGATGTGGCATTTTTGCTACAGAAGATTAAGAAGGTCTAAGGTACATGGTATGTGACTCTCTATTCA
Source organism: Rhinolophus hipposideros (assembly GCF_964194185.1). NCBI lineage: Eukaryota > Metazoa > Chordata > Mammalia > Chiroptera > Rhinolophidae > Rhinolophus > Rhinolophus hipposideros. The sequence continues at coordinate 17,585,709 of NC_138069.1, read as the reverse complement.
GTGAACGTGTTTTCTATTTTTATTAGAAAAGAGGATCAGGAAACAGTTCCCATGATCGTGAAACTGATGACATTTATTTACAATTTTACTTCCATGCTCATTTACCTCTCTCACCTTCTGTCATAACACAGTCCAAGGAGATCTGGACCACCTGCACTTCCCACAGAACATCACACTGATGCATTATCTTGATGGCATCAGGCTGATCAGACAGGAAAAGCAAGAGGTGGTCCCACACTGGAAGCCTTGATAAGACAAGTGAACGCCACAGGGTGGGACACGAGTGCTATGAAGGTTCAGGGACCAGCCACAGGCACCTTTTTAGGAGTCCAAGGGTCAGAGGTAAACCAGAATATCCCTCCAAAGTAAAAGACACATTGTTGAAAGACCCAGTGGGAGAATCATGATGCCATCCCAGGATTCTAGATCATGACCATGCAATGTACAGCAGATAAGCATTCCCCTTCAGAGAAACAACTCCTGTTGTGTTACTGGGCCCTGGTAGAGACAGAACATTTGACCATTGGACACAAAGTGATCATGTGTCTGCCTGGTATGAGCTGGGTTTTCAGTCAGATCCACCAAGTCATAGAGCTAGGTGGGCCCAGCAGCAGTATGTTGTTGGTTGGAAACGGTATATTTGTGATCAGTATGCATTGATGGAATGTCTAGACTCCTAGGTCACCTATCACAGTTACACAAGCATCCCTGCCCAGCTTGCGCCTATGCCATGCTGGGTGTCCTTAAGACCAGCTAAAGGAAGAGGAGGGAG